>NW_026728821.1:916657-1278315 GCF_030684315.1 Stegostoma tigrinum
GAAGATAGACATTTATTTTGTGCCCAAAGTTCACATTGCTCTAAAATATCTCACAAACATGCATTGGTTTACAATAGTTATCTAATATTCATACTTCTAAATCTAGATTTGGTGAAATTAATATGATATTGCACTGAAATCCTCTTGTTGGGAGCATCTCAATTGCAAAAGAAATTGTATTTAATGACAGATTCCCATCCCAATTTCCAGCTTTAGGAGATCTTCCGAATCACAATCTATTGTTTCACAATAACTTGCAAACTTATTACATCAGATTATAAAATAAAATGTCATTGACGGCAACAGTTCAAAAGGAAATTGTCCAGAAAGTCGCATTACATGCTGCTGGGTCTTATCGGACCATATTAGAGTATCAATTCTATGCAGAATTTGGTCTTGTACATCATGTAGTACAGGGGTAATCACTCAGCAATAATTTTAATTAACTTCGTTTACCCAAAAATTTGGGAGTAATTTTGAAGCTTGTCAAAGGAAACCAAAATGAACTAAATCCTGAGACAGAAGGCCAAGCCGCACACAAACTTGTAGGGAGGCACCCTGAATTAAAGCCACATTTTTGCAACATAATTATAAATCTTACTGAACATCTCTTTCTCCGCTGTTTCCTCCGCCAAAAACCGACTCAGGAGTTTCTGGGCCCGATGTTCAGCATCTGACCCCGGCACTGTCTGGTTCAAGTAGGAAAGCACCTTCCGGAGACAAGAGTAAGTTGGAACTTGACGAAAGTCTTCGGCAGACTCCTCCAGCCAGATTTCGAGAATTTCAGGTATAGCACTGGAAATAAAGTCAGAGTTTATATCTGTTCATCAGGGAAGCAAAACATGTGGGAAAAAAGCTTCTAATTCTACAAATGTAAATGCAATAGATTAAAGTTGGAATATGGGGTCATCGTGCTCGCACAGGAGATGAGCTGCCATCTTGAACTGCTGCAGTGCACATGGCAATGGTGATCCTGCTGTGCCATCAGAGGGGGGCTGTGTGGCACTTTGACCCAATGATGAAGAAATGACTGTCCAAGTTTGAATTACGCTGGCCATGGATGGAAACTGCAAGTTGGTCATGTTTCCAAGTTTTCTTCTATGTAGATTGCACAAGTAAGCTTAAGGCTCACATATAAAGTGATTTCACATGTGTCTGAGGTTACTTATTACACCAGCAGGACCTCTTGGTGTTTAGAGTTTGCTAGTAGAGAGAAAGTGAGCTTTAACAAAAAATCTTCTTTATAAAAGTCAAATGGGAGAAATCAGATGAACAAAGAAAAACACAAGGATAATGATGATTTGTTTGGCTTTGTTCTGGGAGTTGCATTGCCAGTACTTGGATACCTCGGTAACATGGATAAATTGGGTCCAGCTGAGGATGAATAATGAAATACTCCAACATAGTCAGCTTTCAATTCACTTATTTTAACTGCCTGGCTAATACTGAGAGGCCACGTAGCATTATTTCACAGGTAAATTATTGGTTACTTTTTTGCAACAAGACGTCAGCGGCACAGCGAAGTCATCACACCACTGAAATCGAACCCTTTGCACAGAAAAACTCCCCAGGGCACCTCACAGCAGATTAACCATACAAAAACTGACAAAGGAGGAGATATTCAAACAGGTGTCCAAACATTTGGTCATAGTGACTCTTCATGAGTTTCTTAAAGGCGAGAGATGGTGATGTCTAGAGGAAGAAACTATACATCTGCAGGAAGTAGCACTAATGGTGGTGGGCTGATGAAAAAAATAAGAAGTACACAGCACACTGGACGTGGCAGAACAGTAATGTACCAGGCAAAGTTTGGGACCTAAAATAATTCCAGACAAAAGCAAAATAAGAACATGAAAGGATGTGAACACAAGAATTGAAAGTTTTTTCGAAAAAAAATCTAAAGTTCAGACATTGGTCAACCGAGAGACAACGTGGGCCAGCAAACATCAGAATGATGAGTCTTGTTGTGAATTGGGAGATTGACTGAGTTGCAGCTATGGTCTATGATGCAATAGGCAGAAGAAACCTTTGACGTTCCAAAGACTCCAAAAAGTAAACATTTGTTTGATTAGCATCCCCAATTTACATGGAATATTTTACACTGAAAGTGCTGTTCTAGTTTTTAATTTGGAATTTCCTTATCTGCAGCCCTACACTGAAACAGATGATCACTTATTTGAGTCCGTTCATAATAGATCATTACTGCACAGAAATTATATGATGTGAAACATTACACACAGACATTGGGGCTTGACTCAGACTTTACCAGCTCCATTCCTGTTAAACAGTGGTTGGTATAGGAAGTGCGAGGCAGCCATAGTGCCATATGCAGCCTCTTGTTGTTTGAGAAAGATATACGACTTAGAAATAGTTTACACTGGAGGGACTATTTTCACTTCATCTGCTTTCAGGTCAGTTGCCATAGGTCATACTCTTTTGCAATGATTCAAAAACACAGCTGTCCCACACTGCTAAGGTGCTGAATGATATTAACTAGTGAACATGGCAAATTAGGAAATGAAGTGACTCATTTTTGGAAATGTCAAGAGATTGTTTTTCAGTGAGGTCAGAAGAATTATGAAAAGCTTGATAAAAGGTGAAGTTTTTAATCAGCTTTTTAAAAAATGGAGAAAAGCATACTGTGCATTTCAGATTTTAGACTCTAAACAGCTGAAGCCATGGCTGGTAACAACAGGACAAACATAATCTGGGATAGGCAAAAAAGTGTAACTGGACAGGAAAAAAGAGAAACGTCTGAAGTGGACACAAGGAAATTGCAGAGATGGAGGGACAAGGCTGTGGAAATCTTATTTGTTATGTTACCTCTCGGAAACAGTGACTAACTGAAACACACTGGTAACGTGACCTAAGGAAGTTGCCTGGGCTCATTTGGTCCTGAATCTTTCAGAAATGCTTCGATCACATTACAAACACTCGAACAGTAACCCTCCAAAAATATATATAAAGAAAAATCAATTCAAAAGATCACAAAACCAAAAAATTCCATATCCTACTGAAAGCCTTCGTGGCTGGGAAATAAGTTGCTGAGCTGAAGAGCCTCCACCCTGCTGACAATATGGTAGAACTTAATTAGTACTGTGCAGAGTCCAAAATTTGACCTTAAACTCTTTTCTGTCATCCCACTAGAATTAAAGTCTCTGTTTCCAATAGATTCATTAACAAGTTACGACATCCCTAACGAGTAATCTGAAACCTCTAATCAGCTGCAGTGTACAACATCATTTCATTTAATTACTCATTATCATCCTTCCACCATCTAAAAGGATCATTTCCTAAAGCGAGCACAACATAAACTTAGATTGCAATGGCACTGGAGAGAAGTGTACTCTTAAAGTATGAGAGTATTCCAGAATTGAAATAATTATGTACAGGTGCACTTTTGTCTTCCTTTTCAATTCTGGCCACTTGCGCATCTGAGATTAATTGTTTCATCGATGACAACTTCACTGGATATATTCCTGCCTCTTCTGCCCTCACTCAAGATGTTCCTTTAAAACCATGTTTTGACCATGCTCTTACTCAACCCCCAAAATATCTGTGTTTTCTTCAATGTCAAACTGACAGGTTGTAAGCTACTATCCTGGCGAAAACAAAAATGATAATTTTCTACTTTACTCAACCCAAAAAACTTGAATTCAAAAGGAGATTAACATACCAAATAACATGCCAAACCAGCACATTACTTTCATGAGGATTAGACTGTCCTCAATCAGGGATCAGGATAATTTAGGTTCCTTCATACACTTCATCCCTATATGACTCTTGAGACATTAGTACAGGAATATTGTGAAATTAATCAGGACCAATTTGGGATCCACAATTAGCTGTGTTCATCCAAACATGAATAGCTCGGTGTTGGAGAAAAATGTCCAGATAACCACTAATCCCTGTGGCTTAGATTTCTAAAACTTTGTTTCATTTACCCAAAAAGACAACTGGGTGGGTTAGAGTGAATAGCAATGCACAAGGCATCCCAACTGTGTTCTGAGTTAGTAGGTCCTGCTGATGCTGGAGTCTGAGATAACAAGGTGTGGAACTGGATGAACACAGCAGGCTAGCAGGCTAGGGGCTCAGGAAATCTGGCATTTCAGGTCTGGACCGTTCTTTAGAAAATTTCTGGTGGAGGGCCCAGACCCGAAACATCAGTTTTCCTGCTCCTCTGATGCTGCCTGGCCAACTGTGTCCTATTTGTTTGATTAACAAGAGGGATTTTTCCTTTGCTGCATTTTTCATAAATTGTTTGAGCTTTCTTTCAAACTTCAGTGCAGCCCAGTTGTGAACGCTTGCTATTGCATCTGAAGTAAAAATATTCCCTGAAAATCCTCACTCCCTCAAATTGACCATTTTTCTCAATGCAATACTGCAAAAATTTGCCTTTGTATTTACTCACAAGTAATTTATCTGTGCTGGGCCCTTCAGGCATTGGCTTTCTTGGTTATAAAAATGACAAACAATATCAACTCAAGAAAACAAAATAAATGAATAAGCAAACCATGTACAAAAGAAAATAAATCACTGTATATATAAAGATTAGAATTTCAAACTTTAAAGTCCCCAAGTCCAGTCCAGCACTCAAATCTATTGGATAAATGTTCTTTTGTCTTAATCAAAAAGCACAGAGTTTAATCGAACGGCCAGACAAACCAGAATAATCCCATCTTTAATCCCATGCTGCCAAAGTGTCATGCAGGGCAGCATGGCGGCTCAGTGGTTAGCACTGCCACCTCACAGCTCCAGGGTCCCGGGTTTGATTCCAGCCTTGGGCGACTGTCTGTGAGGAGTTTGCACATTCTCCCCATGTCTGAGTGAGTTTCCTCCAAGTGATCCAGTTTCCTCCCACAGTCCAAAGATGTGCAGGCTGGGTGGATCAGCCGTGTGCTAAATTGCCCTTCGTGTTCGGGGAATGGGTCTGAGTGGGATGCTTCAAGGGACAATGTGGACCTGTTGGGCCGAAGGGCCTGTTTACACACTGTAGGTAATCTAATCTTATTCAGAGCAGTAAAACAACCTCAGCAATCTGGTATAGCTCAAAAATAACTAGAATTCCAGCTAGAGATGCATTTGTGCGATGCTTTCTACAGTCAAATATCTTTGAAAGCACTTCGTTGACAAACTTCAAACATGAAAAATGATTTCACGAGATTATTTGGATTTCATAGATTCAGGAAGTATTAATTCAAGATCGATTATGTGCAAAACGTACAACAGCAGCATGGAGTCAGAGGGCTACCAAAGTCAGGACACCACAAACAAACCACGTGCCAAGTATCTGACTGCTCTAGATAGCGGTATCATTCGGTTTCAACTATTCACAGGAAGTTTGCAGGATAACTACTAATAAAGTGGTGTGAAGAGGAAAACCATTCCTGCAATAATGCATCATTATCACAAACTAGACGAATGACAATCTGAGATAAACAACCCCAAAAGCGTGATAATGTAGGACAAACAATTCCAAAAGACAAAGAATTTTGGATGATTGACACTGAAAAATATTAACAAGCCAATCTCTAGGAATAATGCAATCATTGGACATGCAAGGCAAGCAGCTTCTTTAATGCAAAAACAGAGTTAACATTTTGGGTCCAGCGACCCTCCCTCAGAACTGGAAGGGTCACCCAGACCTGAAACATTAACTCCGTTCTTACCTTCACAGATGTTGCCAGAAATGCTGAGCTTTTCCAACAACTTTGTTTTTGTCCCTGAGTTGCAGTGTCCGTGATTCTTTCAGTTATTATTTAGCTTCTTGAATGTGATTGTTATGGGTTGGAGTGCTGTTTGCCATCCTGTTCTGGGTGCCTTATATCTTCATGACAAAGGCTCTACATTATTTTACAGGTCTTTCTGGCTCTCCAGCAATTCTTCTCACATTCTTAAATTTCACATTGAAAATACAATTTCACTACATGTCAAATCAAACTTACATTTTCATTAGTGTTTCCTTTTCTGCAGGACTGAAATTATATTCTTCTAGAAAGCTTGATCTGTTGAAGTCTATGCTTCTGCAATTGATCATAAACCACAAAAGAAAAAGCAAATTAAAATGGTGTTTAGGTCTACAATTGCTTGCCAGCCGTAAAATAAAAAAATGAAGTCTCAAAATTCAGCATCCCAAACTGTGATCAGCTAACTTTATGAAACAAGGTCACACTCTAAATGTAAAACTGCATAAAATAGTGAATACGTTCTTTAAATTTCCTCAGGAAGTTTACCAGAAATGCCCTTGAGGGCCAAAGCAGCTCACCAGCAGTGGTGGCGGCTGGTGGTAACAGGGGAAAGGAGCAGGTGCAAGGAGTGAAGCCACTTCTTCAATAGCTTACATTTGCTACTAGTCCAGAAATTTCAGTCTGAGATAAACTCAACACCTTCACACGCAACTGCTGCTTGTGCTTTGTATTGCTTGTTCCTCAGAATTAGGGAGAGAATAGGAAAAGAACTCAGAAGCTGTTTCTTCATCAATGTGCCATGATCTGGAATGATATCCGTGTTTTTGTTTCTGTGGTATGTGTTACAGAGTCAGACAGCATGGAAACATCTCTGCCTTCATGAAGAGATTTCTGATTATCCAACCTATGGCCACCAGCTCTCCAGCCATTCCCTTTATACACTACTGTATTGCAAATGAAGCATAACATGGTCACATTTTGGATCAAACTCACTTCTTGACTGTTGCTCCCTTTTCTGGTGAACTTAAATTCTGAATTTCATCAGTATTCGGACAGTGTTCAGACTCAACGCTTTCACAGCTGCAAATGAACATGAAGAACAATTTAAAACACCTCAAGCAAACCCTTTCATCTTCAGTTAAATCCAGTAAAATACCCATGAAAATTGAAGATTCAGAATTACAAGCCTCCATCAGATGGTTTTATTAAACAAGTTACACACCAGATGGTGAAGATTTCTGAGTCAGCATAAAATGTTAGCCCATATGCTCCCCAAGTATTCTTGCTTGAGACTGGGATTACAGTTCCTGTGATGCTGTCCCACCAATAAGATGAATCTAGTTGCTGGATTTATCCACACACTTCTGAACATAAACATAGTACATGTTGTAATCCTCCAGTCCTCTGATACCACCCCTGCATTCAAACAGCATTAGGTTGTTGTGCAAAGTGCCACTGCAGCCTCAAGCTATTTTTTTCTTTCTCAGTATCCTCAGTTGTCTACAATTCACTTCCTTCTGAGTTACCAACACCAGGGACAACCAGCCGTTCTAATCAAAGCAGAAATTGCTGTAAAAGCTCAGTGGTTCAAATTACTCAAAAATGTTAACTCTGCTTTCTCGCCACAGATGCTGCCAGACCTGCTTAGCTTTTCCAGCAATTTCCATTTTCGTTTCAGTTTTCCAGCATCTGCAGTTGTTTTATTTTCACATTTCTAAAATGCTGTTTAACTTCAGCTCATCCTTGTCTCAACTATTTACTTTTCATCGTGAATTGGACATCAACTTCTTCTGACTAGTATCTCAGCCAGGCCCTTACATCTGTGAAGATTAAACAGTGATTTATGACCATTAGCCCCACTTTTGCGACCCTTTCACTGCTCACAAAGGAGGACGACATTCGGATTCCCTGTTAACATTAGCTGCCAGCATCATTTAGTTCAACACTTCCCTTCTGAACTACTTATAATTAACTCGGTACACATTGGGGTCATCAATAATCCTCATCATTTGTACCATTTGTCACTCTTTCCTGCTTGTGGAAACACTCTGAGACTGTCACTAAACAACCTCCTGCTGTAAGACAGACTATTGTTTCATTACAGTTTTGCCTGAACTTGTGTTCAACCTTACTTGCTGCAAACGCCTTCTTGCTCCTTTTGAAGTTGGACCTCCTCCAAATCAAAATTATTCTGGATTGTTCCTTCCTCTTTTCTGTAGCCAAAATAAATATCTTATGATATGGTGCTTCCTGAAATGATCCATGTCTGATATTTGATCGATAGTGTGTGTGTATGTGTGTGCACAATAATTATAGAAGTGGTAGTGCAGGTTGAAGATATCATCAGGATTCTGAACTTTAAAAATTGGAGCATTGTATGAAAAACAAATATGTTCTGACTAATCATGATTAAACAAAAACCTCCTGATTTCCCCTCAACTCTGGTATTTACCAACCACACTTCAGGAAGGGATTTGAGAGGGTGCACAAAACATCCACAAAAATATTACCAGAGATGACAAACTAGACAGCCCTGTGGAGAGGCTGAAGGAGCTTGGGCTGCTCTTGGAGAAGACTAAGAAGTGATTTTAAAAGTGTTCAAAATTATAAGGGATTTGGTTGGAATGGATAAGAACAATCGGTTCCTTGTGACAGAAGGCTTAAGAAGAAAAGGACACTGATTTAAGATGATCAGCAAAAAGAACCAATGGTGACAAGGATTTTTTTTTAAAAATAGCATCATTAGAAATTGGAAAGTTCTGCCTAAAAGTGTGGTGGATGCAGCTTCAAATGAGGTCTTCAAAAGTGAGCTACAATTTTCTAAAGGAGAGGTTTCGCAGTATTACACAGTAAAAGGACTTAGGAGTGAACGTAGGCAAGTCCCTCTTTGAGAGCTGGTACAAACATTATCAAATCATTGTCTCTGGGCTATTACCATTTGATGGCTGTACAACATTGCACAAACTGCTAGCTCCCCAGCTATTTCCTACCGCTTTGTCATATTCTGAATAATGATTCATTTTGTCATGCATGCAATTAAACTTACTGAGCAATTATTTCGCTGGATCCTGAAGAAACACAACTTCCATTTTCCTCACCATTTGCACTGTCAACATTTCCAGAACTGCAATTGATCAAAGAGCACAAATTAAGTCATTTAGAACAGGCAAACTCATCCAGAATCAAATCCAACTCAATTCAACACAAAAAAATCACAGTCGAGAGAGATGGATTGTTTTGACTTCCACAGGATGCCCACAGGCCTTCATACTGAGGCAGTGCTGGGGTGGGGTTTGGAAGAGACAGAGCAGGGCGATAAGGAGAGAAAACCATTTCTTCAGTATTTCACCCTTGTTGAAAGCCGTTCCTGCGCTGTGCAAGAACTTGACACTGAAAGACAAGCAAAATTCAATCGACCATTGAAAAGCTTTGAAAGCTTTATGCTAATTCAACATTATCTCACCTCCCAAAATAAGCCAAACATTGCAGAAGCAGTCAAGCAGTTGCTTCATGTGATTGCTATTGTCTGGATTGGTGCTCACTGCACTGCCAATTGGGGTATCTTCCTGAGGCAACCCTGACATAATCTTACAGCAAATCCCAACAGTTTGCTTTCACAGTATTAGATCCCAAATACCATACAACAGGTTTAATCTGTCGTCACATCAAATTTACTTGTCAATTACTCCTTCAGTTTCTGACAAACTTAGGTTTCTACCCACCACACAGTGTGACATGTCAATATTTTCACAGCTGCAACTGGTCACAAAACACCAAATAAATCATTTTACTTGTGCACATGATCACATTTTTAATTTCTGGCACTCTTATCTTATTTTGGCTGTGAGGGGGAGCCAGTGGGTAGATGAGGTGTAAAGATGTCAAATAAAGAACCTCTGCACTGGGACAGACAATAAACATCCCAAAAGAAAGGATTTAAGTTTAACTTCCTCATCTCTGAAAAAGAAACACAAGCTCTTTACAGACTATTGACAATTCAACCCTCACAAGCACAGCTTGTAACTCAAAGTTTGATTCGGAGCACTGATGTAGGAATTTGTCTTTGCTCAAATTCACTGAAGCTTAAGGTCAGATTAGTCACCATTGGCTGTTTTGCTGAAAAAAAAATCATTTTTCTATCCTAGATAATAAAATGTGAGGCTGGATGAACACAGCAGGCCAAGCAGCATCTCAGGAGCACAAAAGCTGACGTTTCGGGCCTGGACCCTTCATCAGAGAGGGGGATGGGGGGAGGGAACTGGAATAAATAGGGAGAGAGGGGGAGGCGGACCGAAGATGGAGAGTAAAGAAGATAGGTGGAGAGGGTATAGGTGGGGAGGTAGGGAGGGGATAGGTCAGTCCAGGGAAGACGGACAGGTCAAGGAGGTGGGATGAGGTTAGTAGGTAGCTGGGGGTGCGGCTTGGGGTGGGAGGAAGGGATGGGTGAGAGGAAGAACCGGTTAGGGAGGCAGAGACAGGTTGGACTGGTTTTGGGATGCAGTGGGTGGGGGGGAAGGGCTGGGCTGGTTGTGTGGTGCAGTGGGGGGAGGGGATGAACTGGGCTGGTTTAGGGATGCAGTGGGGGAAGGGGAGATTTTGAAACTGGTGAAGTCCACATTGATACCATATGGCT
Source organism: Stegostoma tigrinum (assembly GCF_030684315.1). NCBI lineage: Eukaryota > Metazoa > Chordata > Chondrichthyes > Orectolobiformes > Stegostomatidae > Stegostoma > Stegostoma tigrinum. Next base: position 926,978 of record NW_026728821.1, read on the forward strand.
GCAGGGTTCCCAGGCGGAATATGAGTTGCTGTTCCTGCAACCTTCGGGTGGCATCATTGTGGCAGTGCAGGAGGCCCATGATGGACATGTCATCAAGAGAATGGGAGGGGGAGTGGAAATGGTTTGCGACTGGGAGGTGCAGTTGTTTGTTGCGAACTGAGCGGAGGTGTTCTGCAAAGCGGTCCCCAAGCCTCCGCTTGGTTTCCCCAATGTTTCAAAATCTCCCCTTCCCCCACTGCATCCCTAAACCAGCCCAGTTCATCCCCTCCCCCCACTGCACCACACAACCAGCCCAGCCCTTCCCCCCCACCCACTGCATCCCAAAACCAGTCCAACCTGTCTCTGCCTCCCTAACCGGTTCTTCCTCTCACCCATCCCTTCCTCCCACCCCAAGCCGCACCCCCAGCTACCTACTAACCTCATCCCACCTCCTTGACCTGTCCGTCTTCCCTGGACTGACCTATCCCCTCCCTACCTCCCCACCTACACCCTCTCCACCTATCTTCTTTACTCTCCATCTTCGGTCCGCCTCCCCCTCTCTCCCTATTTATTCCAGTTCCCTCCCCCCATCCCCCTCTCTGATGAAGGGTCCAGGCCCGAAACGTCAGCTTTTGTGCTCCTGAGATGCTGCTTGGCCTGCTGTGTTCATCCAGCCTCACATTTTATTATCTTGGAATCTCCAGCATCTGCAGTTCCCATTATCTCTCATTTTTCTATCCTGCTCCTTTAACAGTTCTGAGTTTAGTTAAAGATCTGGACAGAATAAGCTCAGGATTAATTCCAGGTCTCTGACTTGGGAAAGTGCCTGACTCCATGGATACACATGGCAAATGGCCAAATTAGATAATTCAAAATGCAAATTATTCAATGGCAATATTGTATGGGAGAAATACCAAGGCTCGGACACGGGGAGCAGGTTACATTCTTAATTGACGACATATTTCTTCAAATGTTACGGACATTTGGAGGACACTTCAATGAACTTGGAGGAAGTTTGTGGGGAGGGTGCAGCTGAAGCAGGAAGGAGGAACACAGAGAAGTGCTGAGGTGGGGTAGAGGAGATTAACTCATTTCTTTAGCAATTTGACCATAGCCACATTGTCCAGAAATATAACCTCAATATTGATCTGAAAACAATTTCCCATCTCAGTGTTTTGGATGCTTCAATGGTGATGCTATCATTTCAGACAACTGTCTCTGTTATAAATTTTCGAGGGAGGCAGCCCAGCAGACACTTTATTGTGACTGCTATAGTCTGGAGTGGCACTCATCACATTGCACTAAAAATTTTGAAGAAATCAATGGTTCCCCATCATTCCCTTTTCACACTGCTGCATTCCAAATGAAGTATAATTAAAACACATCAAAATTATTTCTGATCAACCTTGCTTCCTCATGGTTACACAGATGCCTGGCAAACTTTGATTCCCACCCACCCGACAATCTATACGGCCAAAATATCTGCAGCTGCAAGTGCTCATGAAGCACAAATTAAGAAAAGGATTTGCATCTACAACTGACTTGTAAACACTGAAAATAAATTTTGAAGCCCAAAATGCTCAGTATTTCAAGTCCTCATTCGGTTAAAGTCCAGATGAATGACTACACCAGATGGTTTGCTTTCCAAATTTTCAGAGAAAATATGTAGTTCACTCCAGTTACATCGGCTGGTGCATTTGACGGGAGGTGGGAGGTTTCGCAGTTTAGCATTGTTGCAAGTTAGACCACCAAGGTCTGGATGTTGAGGGCCAATCAAATTTTCACTGAACATTTTTGAATGTTTTCTATAGATCAAAGGCTGAAATGTGTCATTGATTTAATTACTGGCAATGGCCTCGGAGGGAATAAAGCTGTTTCTTTAATGTGATTTTTATCGTCTCGAATGGCGACATAATCTTTCAAGAGCTACTATATTCACAGCAATTTCTTTTCATGTTATGTATTACGAATGAAGCACAGAAGGATCAAACTTACTTTGAAATTTCTGCAGTTGCTTTCGGTGAACTTGGTTCTTCAACTTTATCAGAGTTTGGGCTGTCAAAGGTTTTGGACCTGCAATTCATTAAGACCATAAGACCATCAGACATTGGAGCAGAAATTAGGCCATTCGGCCCATTGAGTCTGTTCTGCCATTCAGTCATGTGTGATAAGTTCCTCAACACCATTCTCCTGCTTTCTCCCCATAACCCTTAATCCCCTTGATAATCTGTCTCAGTTTTAAATGTACTCAATGACCTGGCCCCCACAGCCTTCTGTGGCAGTGACTTTCACAGATTCAACACTCTCTGGCTGAAGAAGTTTCTCCAAATCTCCAATTGAAAAGATCTCCTCTTTATTCTAAATGTGGGCCCTTGGGTCCTAGTCTCTCCTACCAATGAAAGCATCTTTCCAACATCCACTCTGTCCACGCCATTCAGTATTCTGAAAGTTTCAATTAGATACCCCTCATCCATCTAATCTCCAATGAGTGTAGTCTCAGAGTCCTCAAATGTTCCTCATATTTTAAGCTTTCCATTCCCTGGACCTTTCTCATGAACCTCCTCTGAACCCGTTCCAGGGACAGTGCATACTTCCTGAGATACGGGGCCCAAGTCTGTACGCAGTACTCCAAGTATGGCCTGACCAGAGCCTCATAAAGCCTCAGAGGTACAGCCCTGCTGTTACATTCAAGTCCTTTCAAAATAAATGCCAACATTACATTTGCCTTCCTGACTATATAAGGCAAAAATTAAAGACATTGTAAACAAGCACTTGCACCCAGAAATGGCTTCCTTACAAAACGAACATTGAAAAATTTCATGTGGAATCCATAAGACCATAAGATATGGGGGCAGAAATAGCTCATTCGGCCTACTGAGTCTGTTTTGCCATTCGATTCTGGCTGAGATCTTTCTCAAGCCCAATTTCCAGCCTTCTTCTCAAAACCTTGATCCTCTTATTAATCAAGAACGCTTCTCTCTCTCTATCTTAAATAGACCTAATGACTTGGCCTCCATGGCTTTCTGCAATATTTTCCTCAGATTAGCCACTCCTTGACTGAAGAAATTCTTTCTGACCTGAGTTCTAATGGTTGGTCTCTTCACTCCACGACTGTGCCCGCATGTCCTAATCTCTCCTACTCGTGGAAGCATCTTCTCCGTTCCACGTGCAATCCTTCCAGGCCTCTCAGTATGCTGTAAGTTTCAATGAAATTCCAACCCATCCTTCTAAACTCCATCCTGTACAGAACCAAAACCCTCAACCACTCTTCAAATGAGAAGCCCTCTCAAGTTTTCAAGTACTTATCAACTGGATTTGTTAAACAGGCAACATTTCTGATGTATGTAACTACAATAGATCGAGATTTATTTTTCCCCTCCAAGCTTTAACTGGTGGTATACAATTGATTGTGATTGAGTCTGGAAGAGTAGCTGGGGGGAAGCTGCAAGGAAGAAGGAATTTCACCTTTCACACAAGTTTTCAGAACACCACCGTCTGTTTATTTTTGGGCAATGGGGGGAGGTGGGGCATGTAATAACATTGGAAAGCAGAGAGTTAGAGAGTCAAGTTTTTCAAGACTTTTACCTGCATTGCATAGTCCAATGTTTGGAAAAGAAACATTCCATTAAAGACCGTGTGTTAATGCATGCCCAATTATTCACTGGCAATTAAATTGGAGGTGAGAGGATTAGGATAATGGCAGGGAGGGAGTTTGCCACCAACACATTGCAAAGCTATGTTGAGATGGGTCAGTTCTCTTTGACACCTGGACTCTCCTTGACTTCTAAGGACTGCCTCCCTCATTTCCCTGATGGCGTCCACATACACAACCTCAGTGACAATCAGCATTAACAGTTGGGCTGAGAAAGATGCTGATCTGCCATCCCCTTCACTGGACCAGCAGCTGTCAAAACTGAGCCAAACCGTCAACTGGTGAGTAACACCGGCAGCAATCTCTGTATTGGTTCCTGCTGGAATCGGCCAAGGCCTCCAGGTTGCAGTTCCAGCAGAAGGCCTGCAGCAAGAACCACAAGCTTCCATCTAAAATTTCTTTTTACAACACTAGGAACAGAGCAAATATTAGAACAACAGCCAATTGTTTCTTTAATGTAAAAAAAACAAACTACGGACACCGACAACCTGAAAGAAAAGCAGATGTTTCTGGAGAAACTCTACAGGTTTTGCAGCATCTACAGACAGAAAACAGAGTTCAAGTGAAGCCAGGTGACACTTCTTCAGAGATGTGAAGTTCTGAACAGGGGAACCTTAACTCAAAGCGCCCACTCTGCTTTCTCTCCACAGATGCTGCTCAGTTTCGGGAGATAGCCTCTACGTAATGCTCCTGAAAATGCCAGACCTCCAGCAGCTGCCCTTCACATAGTTGTATTCTGATTAAAGCATCATTTCCTCACACATTGGATCAATACTTACTTTCTGATCTCTGCAACTGTCTCTGGAGGAATTGGATTTTCAAGCTCCTCACAGCTCGGAATGTTAGCATTGTTCCCGCTGCTGAAATTAGTTGTGAAGAATGTCATTTTAAACAAATACTTGTACCCAGTAATTCTTAGCTCATCGGCAGTTTCCTTTGTATTCCTTGTACTCTGAATAAAGCAAAACCTTAACCACTTATTGTATTCAAACTTACTCTTTCATGACAGATTTTAGAGTGCAAGGTTTCCCATCTACCTTGTAGTTTGCACTTTCAGGTGATCTGCAAATGGTCCTAAAATTGTTATCAAGTAAATTTGAGCAAACATCCACATCCACAAGAAAATTATCTCCATACACCTGAAAGACATTGAGTCGGCATTTTGCGCCATTGACAGCTAATTTTCGAACAACGGGTCAAGACGCAACTACAGAATATGGTCATTGGTCTCCCCGAAACCCTCAACGGTAGTTTGCAAGATAAGACCGTGAGACTGGAGTAAAGAGAGAGAGAGAGAGAGAGGGAGAAGGATGTAACAAATCCATTTCTTCAACATTTTATATTTGTTGCAAAGTCTAAAAATATCTCAAACAATGAGCTCCAGGCCCAAATATAGAAAGGCAACCAACTTTCCAGTGAAGAACTTCAGACAGCGTCTCTACATACAGGGCTGAATGTCCCAAGTCAACTGGCCTTGGCCTGAGACATGAAATTCTTGGCAAAGTGGAGGGGAGTTCAGGAGGAAAGCTGAACTCTCTTCTGCACCATTATACTGTATTGTCAGCGGTGGGAAAAGTAGCTGGTTTAATGACTCACTGGGCATGAATCACGTCACCAGCTGACAGTCACTTGTGTCTGTCTGTCTCTCTGGTAAATATTAGAGTTCCTCAACTCCCGCAGTGGACATTGGCCTGCAAATCTCTTTTCTATAAGCTCGGCAATGACAATTGTAATGACAGCAAAGAAAAGATTGCAGCTCTGCCTCTATTTCATCCTTTTGTCAATTGTTTTTATGAAAAAAGATCACCCTCCAGATTTAGTGTGTTCATGGACAGCAGTAGGTTTTTCTTCAAAACCTTCACAGGAGATTTGAAAGACACCAAAGGCAGACTGAGGGTAGGGGATGAGGTAGGAACCTCAATTCTTCAACATGTTGTATCCTTAATTCAGAGTTCAGCTATCTAAATGTTTGGCGACAAATGAAGATCTGAATAGTGAATGGATGAGCAATTTTTTTCACTGAACACTTTTGGATCTTTTCTGTTGATACAGCTTTTCTTTTCAAACAAACAAAATCTTGTAGATTTTTGATACAATCAAGCAACTTTGTTAATGTGACTGCTGCTGTCTAGTGTTTGCTGCATTGCTGTGGGAGGAAGGCCCTCCACAGATCTTACAGGAAGTGCCAGCAGGTTTTTTAACATTGTTGTATTTTGGATAAAACTTAATTAAGTCACACATTAGAGTAAAGCTTACTTTGTGCTCACTGAATCGATTACTGGAATCTCTTCTGCCTCTGAGGTGTCAAAGCTTCCATATCTGCAATTGGTCAGACAGCACAAACTAAGTGATTTTAAACAAGCTTGAATCTACAATTTGCATTCAGCCACTGAAAAACATCTTAAGGTTCGGGATTTCGGCATTTGACGCCTTGATTACCGAGTTTGTTAAAACATTACATTGAAACTCCAATTTGGCATTTTACAGCATACCTGCCGCATCCCATGCAACAGAGAAGAGTAAAACATTCAATGTGGTTCTGCCTCATCTGATCGTAACTTCAAAAATACATTCCTGCCTATCTGAGTGACCTTTCACTCCCTTGCTCTCAACAAGTATCTATTTATCTTTGCATTTACAGTATTCCAGTGCTCTCCTTTTACCATCTTTTCAGGAAGAAAACTTAAAAGAATACCCACATTTTGAGATATTTTTAAAAACCACTGTTTTAAGTTGACAACCACTGAATTTTAGACACTCGCCCTTCATTCTAGTCTCTTCTGTAAGGGGAAACACCGTCTGCATATCTACCCTGTACAAATGCTCAGGTTTTTTTCTTTCAATCACATTGCGCCTTCCGCCCTAAACACCGACTGATGCAAGCCTTGTCTGTACAAATTTTCCTTGTGAGGCAAGTCACTTAGTCTCGGTATTATTCTGGTAAACCTGTTCTGAACTGCCTCTCATATATTTACTTCCATCCTTAAATAAGGCTGACCACCACAAAGAAAAACATTCAAGATATGGGCTCACCAGTGATCCCGAATTTTGTGTTTAAGTTCCTTCATGATAAAATGAAAACATTTATTTGCTTTCCTAATTACTTCATGTGTCTGTACATAAGCAATTTGTGATTCATGCATGAGGATACCCAGAATCCACTGTATCTCAGAGCTATGCAATCTCCTTCAACAAAAAAAAACTGCTATGCTTCCTGCCAAAATGGACTTCAAATTTACCCATGTACAACTGTCTTTGTCAGATCTTTGACTACTTGCTCAACCTCTCTTTCTCTGCAGTATTCCAATGTCCTCTGAGGTTAATTTTTAAATGCATCTTTGTCTCTTCAGCACATCTGTCAGCCATAAATTCATTCCTTCGTAAGTCATCGACTGTTCGTCAATACTTCGAAAACTTGGCCAGAAACAGATTATTAAAATTATATTGAAATTATGTGATCCGAACAATTTTGAGCTCCAGTTAATTCTCTGTCTCAAATAAACACCTAAGTAAATGAGAACACTCATGCAAAAAGGGATGAATTCCTTGGATCTAATTACAGAAAACTAAAATAACTGTAGCATCTAGTCAGCCTGTTTCTCCCTTTCACTACGGATACAGGAAAATCTTGAAATGTAGGATGTGTGTCAGGTGAATGGATACTATTAGCATCCATTGAATTATGATGATCTTTTAGCCGAATTCAAATGGTTGACTCAAACACGAATCTTAAACACAACATCTGTCCAATTAGTAAAATGGATTTGAAATTTCGAATGGCATGGAAGCCATTTTGTTGTTGACTTTTTAAAATCTCGCAAGGATCTCCCTGCAAATGGAAACATTCACCAAAAGACAATAGACAAGTCAGTGATCTAAGCAGCCAAAGTAATAAACAGTTACACTGTGAAAGGAGGAGACAGTAAATATAACAGATGATTGTCTTAACCAGAACTATCTCAGAGCTTAATGAGAACCAACATCCTCAAATTTCAACAAACCACATTTTGCTGAGATTCCTTCGTTTTACAAATTTTTCGCTTGACCTTTAAAAGAATACCATCATCTAAGACGACTACAGGCACAACACAAAAGCAAATAAGAAAGTAATTACCTGCGAAGAATTGCACTATTGAACCTCTGAGAGATAATGTGAGACACATGAGTGAGCTGTCATGTTTAAAATTCGAGGGCAAGTATGGGTCATCTTTTTCTTTAAAACTCAAAAGCTTATTGCTGGAATTATTCTGCTGGAACATTTATTTACTTGGGCAAAGAAAGAGAATATTTTGGCCACAGGCAAAAAGAGAAACCCAAATTCACTTTTGAAAGGACCAGCTGGATCATTCCTGCAATCCATTGGGTTCATGCAAGCCAGCTCATTAGCTTACTGCTTTGAAGAAAAATCTAATCACCTCTGGTTATTTGCTGATCTTCTCAAATTTTATAAGCATAGCACATTTGTGAAACTTTTCATCCCCGGGGTGTCCCTATAATGTCAGAGGCACATCAATTGAAGGTCAGCAGCGGTGAGAATCGCTTTGTCTCTGAACTGAGTTTTGATCAGTTACCCCAAAAAACCATTTGTGATTGCATAAACTGTTAAATACTCACCAACATTCAGAAAACTAATGTATTAAAAAAAACTAAGGTGACAAGAGAAACCATCACTGATGTCATTTGAAAAATATGCAACCCATTATTACAGAATTGCGGTACTCCTGCATATTTCAGTGGTAAACAGACATTCATTTGACCAACATTTCAGTTTTGCAACAAGGCTCCTCATGCTGCATTCAGCTTCCAAACTTTTATTGTTATGCCCAACACAGACTTACAGAAATTGATAGATTTTTTTCAATTAAAATAGCACTCTTCCATTCACTACATGCAGAAACCTAGACATCCCAAACATTGTTTCAGGAAGCTCCAAACTACATAAAAAGCATTGAAGGAAGTCAACGTTACATTTTATCCTTAATCTCAAGGTCTAGTCATTGTCCTAACACATTCACCGCACTTATTAAACTTTGTGTTGTACTGGGTCAAAATCACTTCATTATTGCGAAAAATTAATCAAAAATACTTTGCCACCTGTCTCTGTATTATGTTTTGTGAGTATGTTTTATTCACTTTTGTCCCAAACCACTAGCGGGGTGCTTAATCATGATTTGTGCCACCATTTGGGATCAGGGATATTGGAAGGGGATAGGGGCACAAAACAGGAGAACTGAAGGACTGCTTTGCCTTGTTGTAAACAAACAAGTTCATCACAGGATGTTGTCAAGGATTCCTGCAGGAAATGGGAGAGCCCAAAATAGTTACAAGTTCATCTTCGAGAAAATAAAATCTAATGTAAATGTCGGGGAAGCAGAATGAACGTCACACACTGGATTCCACATCTCTTTTCTTTTCATTTTGAAAATTAGAACAGTTGTGTATTGCCCGTGAAATCATTCTGACTGCATTAATATGGCACAATATTTTGTGGGTCCTTTAAATCTCTTATGCATGCAAATCCACATTTAGCAAGAGATTACTGAATGCTGCAAGGCACCTGAAAATGTTTGCCAGTCTCCTTTCCTTCTACACTTCCCTTCTGAAGTACCTATATTTAACTCTGTACACATTGGGGTCATCAATAATCCTCATCATTTGTACCATTTGCTACTCTCTCCTGCTTGTGGGAACATTCTGAGACTGTCACTAAGCAACCTCCTGCTGTAAGACAGACTGCTGTTTCATTGCAGTTTTGCCTAAACTTGTGTTGAAATTTACTTGCTGCAAACGCCTTCTTGCTCCTTTTGAAGTTGGTCCTCCTCCAAATCAAAATTATTCTGGATTGTTCCTTCCTCTCTTCTGGAGCCAAAATAAATACCTTATGATATGGTGCTTCCTGAAATGATCCATGTCTGATATTTGATCGATAGTGTGTGTGTATGTGTGTGCACAATAATTATAGAAGTGGTAGTGCAGGTTGAAGATATCATCAGGATTCTGAACTTTAAAAATTGGAGCATTGTATGAAAAACAAATATGTTCTGACAAATCATTATAAAAAAAACTCCTGATATGCCCTCAACTCTGGTATTTACCAACCACACTTCAGGAAGGGATTTGACAGGGTGCACAAAACATTCCCAAAAAATATTACCAGAGATGACAAACTAGACAGCCCTGTGGAGAGCCTGAAGAAGCTCAGGCTGCTCTTGGAGAAGACTAAGAAGTGATTTTAAAAGTGCTCAAAATCATAAGGGATTTGGTTAGAATGGATAAGAACAATCGGTGCCTTGTGACAGAAGACTTAAGGAGAAAAGGACACTGATTTAAGATGATCAGCAAAAAGAATCAATGGTGACAAGGAATTTTTTTTTTCAATAGCCTATTCAGGAACTGGAAAGCTCTGCCGAATAGTGTGGTGGATGCAGCTTCAATTGCGGTCTTCAAAAGTGAACTACAATTTTCGAAAGAAGAAGTTTCGCAGTATTACACAGTAAAAGGACTTAGGAGTGAACGTAGGCAAATCCCTCTTTGAGAGCTGGTACAAACATCAAATCATTGTCTCTGGGTTATTACCATTTGATGGCTGTATAACATTGCACAAACTGCTAGCTCCCCAGCTATTTCCTACTGCTTTGTCATATTCTGAATAATGATTCATTTTGTCATGCATGCAATTAAACTTACTCAGCAATTATTTCGCTGGATCCTGAAGAACCACAACTTCCATTTTCCTCACCATTTGCACTGTCAACATTTCCAGAACTGCAATTGATCAAAGAGAACAAATTAAGTCATTTAGAACAGGCAAACTCGTCCAGAATTAAATCCAACCCAATTCAACAACAAAAAATCACAGTCTTGAGAGAGGGGTTCTTTTGACTTCCACAGGATGCCCACAGGCCTTCATACTGAGGCAGTGCTGGGGTGGGGGTTGGAAGAGATAGAGCAGGGCAATAAGGAGAGAAAACCATTTCTTCAGTATTTCAAGATAATAAAATGTGAGGCTGGATGAACACAGCAGGCCAAGCAGCATCTCAGGAGCACAAAAGCTGACGTTTCGGGCCTAGACCCTTCATCAGAGAGGATGCGCTCCTGAGATGCTGCTTGGCCTGCTGTGTTCATCCAGCCTCACATTTTATTATCTTGGAATCTCCAGCATCTGCAGTTCCCATTATCTCTTCAGTATTTCACCCTTGTTGAAAGCCGTTCCTGCGCTGTGCAAGAACTTGATACTGAAAGACAAGCAAAATTCAGTCTACCATTGAAAAGCTTTGAAAGCTTTATGCTAATTCAACATTATCTCACCTCCCAAAATAAGCCAAACATTGCAGAAGCAGTCAAGCAGTTGCTTCATGTGATTGCTATTGTCTGGATTGGTGCTCACTGCACTGCCAATTGGGGTATCTTCCTGAGGCAACCCTGACATAATCTTACAGCAAATCCCAACAGTTTCCTTTCACAGTATTAGATCCCAAATACTGAACAACAGGTTTAATCTGTCGTCACATCAAATTTACTTGTCAATTACTCCTTCAGTTTCTGACAAACTTAGGTTTCTACCCACCACACAGTGTGACATGTCAACATTTTCACAGCTGCAACTGGTCACAAAACACCAAATAAATCATTTTACTTGTGCACATGATCACATTTTTAATTTCTGGCACTCTTATCTTATTTTGGCTGTGAGGGGGAGCCAGTGGGTAGATGAGGAGTAAAGAGGTCAAATAAAGAACCTCTGCACTGGGACAGACAATAAACATCCCAAAAGAGAGGATTTAAGTTTAACTTCCTCATCTCTGACAAAGAAACTCAAGCTCTTTACAGACTATTGACAATTCAACCCTCACAAGCACAGCTTGTAACTCATAGTTTGATTCGGAGCACTGATGTAGGAATTTGTCATTGCTCAAATTCACTGAAGCTTCAGGTCAGATTAGTCACCATTGGCTGTTTTGCTGAAAAAAAAATCATTTTTCTTTCCTGCTCCTTTAACAGTTCTGAGTTTCCTTAAAGACCTGGACAGAATAAACTCAGGATTAATTCCAGGTCTCTGCCTGACTCCATGGATACAAATGGCAGATGGCCAACTTAGATAATTCAAAATGCAAATTATTCAATGGCAATATTGTATGGGAGAAATACCAAGGCTCGGACACGGGGAGCAGGTCACATTCTTAATTGAAGAAATATTTCTTCAAATGTCACAGATGTTTGGAGGACACTTCAATGAACTTGGAGGACGTTTGTGGGGAGGGTGCAGCTGAAGCAGGAAGGAGGAACACAGAGAAGTGCTGAGGTGGGGTAGAGGAGATTAACCCATTGCTTTAGTATTTTTACCAGAGCCACATTGTCCAGAAATATAACCTCAATATTGATCTGAAAACAATTTCCCATCTCAGTGTTTTGGATGCTTCAATGGTGATGCTATCATTAAAGGCAAATGTCTCTACCATGAATTTTCTCGGAAAGCAGTCCAGCAGACACTTTAATGTGACTGCCATAGTCTGGAGTGGCATTCATTACATTGCACAAAAAGTTTTGAAATCAATGATTCTCCATCATTCCCTTTTCACGCTGCTCCATTCCAAATGTTGCAGAATTAAAACATATCAAAAGTATTTCTGATCAAACTTGCTTCCTCATGGTTACACAGATGCCTGGCAAACTTTGATTCCCATCCACCCGACAATCTATACGGCCAAAATATCTGCAGCTGCAAGTGCACATTAAGCACAAATTAAGGAAAGGATTTGCATCTACAAATGACTTGTAAACATTGAAAATAAATTTTGAATCCCAAAATGCTCTGTATTTCAAGTCCTCATTTGGTCAAAGTCCACATGAATGACTACACTAGATGGTTTGCTTTCCAAATTTTCAGAGAATATATGTAGGTCACTCCAGTTACATCGGCTGGTGCATTTGAGGGGAGGTGGGAGGTTTCGCAGTTTAGCATTGTTGCAAGTTAGACCACCAAGGTCTGGATGTTGAGGGCCAATCAAATTTTCACTGAACATTTTAAAATGTTTTCTATCGATCAAAGGCTGAAATGTGTCATTGATTTACTTACTGGCAATGGCCTCGGAGGGATTAAAGCTGTTTCTTTAATGTGATTTTTATTGTCTCGAATGGCGATATAATCTTTCAAGAGCTACTATATTCACAGCAATTTCTTTTCATGGTATGTATTATGAATGAAACACAGAAGGATGAAACTTACTTTGAAATTGTTGCTGTCTCTTTTGGTGAACTTGGTTCTTCATCTTTCTCAGAGTTTGGGCTGTCAAAGGTTTTAGACCTGCAGTTATTTAAGACCACAAAACCGTAAGACATAGGTGCAGAAATTAGGCCATTCGGCCCATTGAGTCTGTTCTGCCATTTAGACATGGCTGATAAGTTCCTCAACACCATTCTCCTGCTCTCTCCCCATAGCCCTTAATCCCCGTGATAATCAGGAACCTATCTGTCTCAGTTTTAAATTTCCTGGCCTCCGCAGCCTTCTGTGGCAGTGAATTTCACAGATTCAAAACTCTCTGGCTGAAGAAGTTTCTGCAAATCTCCAATTTAAAAGGTCTTGCCTTCATTCTAAGGCTGTGCCCTCGGGGCCTCATCTCTCCTACCAATGGAAGCATCTTCCCAACAACCATTCTGTCCAGGCCATTCAGTGTTCTGAAAGTTTCAATTAGATCACCCCTCATCCTTCTAAACTCCAATGAGTATAGTCTCAGAGTCATCAACCGTTCCTCATATTTTAAGGTTTCCATTCCCTGGACCATTCTCATGAACCTCCTCTGAACCCGTTCCAGGGACATTACATCCTTCCTGAGATATGGGACACAACTCTGCATGCAGTACTCCAAGTATGGCCAGACCAGAGCCTTATAAAGCCTCAGAGATACAGCCCTGTTTTTAGATTCATGTCTTTTCACAATAAATGCCAACATTGCATTTGCCTTCCTGACTATATAAGGCAAAAATTAAAGACATTTTAAACAAGCACTTGCACCCAGAAGTGGCTTCATCACAAAAGGACCAATGAAATATTTAGTGTCAAATCCATAAGACCATAAGATATAGGGGCAGAATTAGCTCATTCGACCTCCTCAGTCTGCTTTGCCATTCAATTCTGGCTGTGATGTTTCTGAAGCCCAATCGCCAGCCTTCTTCTGAAACCCTTGATCCCCTTATTAATCAAGAACCCATCTCTCTCTCTATCTTAAATAGTCCTAATGACGTCGGCTTCCTGCAATGTTTTCCTCAGATTAACCACTCGCTGACTGAAGAAATTCTTTCTTACCTTAGTTCTAAAGGTTGGCCTCTTCACTCCGCGACTGTGCCCGCATGTCCTAATCTCTCCTCCTAGTGGAAACATCTTCTCTGTTCCATGTACAATCCTTCCAGGCCTCTCAGTATTCTGTAAGTGCCAATGAAATTCCCTCCCATCCTTCTAAACTCCATCCTAAACTGAACCAAAACCCTCAACCACTCTTCAGATGACAAGCCCTCTCAAGTTTTCAAGTCCTATTCAACTGGATTTGTTAAACAGGCAACATTTCTGATGTATGTAACTACAATAGATCGAGATTTGTTTTTCCCTTCCAAGCTCTAACAGGTGGTTTGCAAGTGACAGGAGTTGAGTCTGGAAGAGAAGCTGGGGGAGTTGCAAGGAAGAAGGAATTTCAACTTTCACACAAGTTCTCAAAGCACAATGGTCTGGATTTTTTTGGGCGATGCGGGGAGGTGGGACATGTAATAACACTGCAAACAGAGTTAGAGAGTCAAGTTTTTCAGTATATTTACCGGCAGTGCACAGTCCAATGTTTGGAAAAGAAATATTCCATTAAAGACTGTGTGTTAATGCATGGCCAATCATTCGCTGACAATTAAATTGGAGGTGGGAGGATTAGGAAAATGGCAGGGAGGGAGTTTACCACCTACACATTGCAAAGCTATGTGACATGGGCCAGTTCTCTTTTTCACCTGGGCTCTCCCTGACTTCTAAGGACTGCCTCCCTCATTTCCCTGATGGCGCCCACTTAAACAACCTCAGTGACAATCAGCATTAACAGTAGGGCTGAGAAAGGTGCTGATCTGCCATCCCTTTCACTGGACTAGCAGCTGTCAAAACTGAGCCAAACCGTCAACTGGTGAGTAACCCGGCAATAATCTCTTTATTGGTCACCGCTGGAATCCGCCAAGGCCTCTAGGTTGCAGTTCCAGCAGAAGGCCTGCAGCATGAACCACAATCTTCCATCTAAAATTTCTTTTTACAACACTAAGAACAGAGCAAATATTAGAACAACAGCCAACTGTTTCTTTTATGTAAAAGAACAAACTACAGAAGCCGACAAGCTGAAAGAAAAGCAGACATTGCTGGAGAAACTCAACAGGTTTTGCAGCATCTACAGACAGAAAACAGAGTTCAAGTTGAGCCAAGCGACACGTCTTCAGAGATGCGAAGTTCTGAACAGGGGAACCTTAACTCAAAATGCCCACTCTGCTTTCTCTCCACAGATGCTGCTAAGTTTCAGGAGAAAGTCTCTAAATAATGTTCCTGAAAATGGCGGCCTCCAGCGGTTGCCCTTCACATAGTTGTATTCTGATTAAAGCATCATTTCCTCACACATTGGATCAATACTTACTTTTTGATCTCTGCAACTGTCTCTAGAGGAATTGCATTTTCAAGCTCCTCACAGCTCGGAATGTTAGCATTGTTTCCGCTGCTGAAATTAGTTGTGAAGAATGTCATTTTAAACAAACACTTGTACCCAGTAATTCTTAGCTCATCGGTAGTTTCCTTTGTATTCCTTGTACTCTGAATAAAGCAAACCTTAACCACATATTGTATTCAAATTTACTCTTTCATGACAGATTTTAGAGTGCATGGTTTCCCATCTACCTTGTAGTTTGCACCGTCAGGTGATCTGCAAATGGTCCTAAAAGTGTTATCAAGTAAATTTGAGCAAACATCCACATCCACAAGAAAATTATCTCCATACACCTGAAAGACATTGAGTCGGCATTTCGTGCCATTGAGAGCTAATTTTCTAACAACGGGTCAAGATGCAACTACAGAATATGATGATTGGTCTCCCCAAAACCCTGAATGATAGTTTACAGGATAAGACCGTGAGACTGGAGTGTGGTAGTAAAGAGAGAGAGAGAGAGAGACAGAAGGATGTAACAGATTCATTTCTTCAACATTTTATATTTGTTGCAAAGTCTAAAAATATCTCAAACAAAGAGCTCCTAGCCCAAATATAGAAGAACTTCAGATAGTGTCTCTACATACAGGGCTGAATGTCCCAAGTCAACTGGCCTTGGCCTGAGACATGACATTCTTCGCAAAGTGGAGGGGAGTTCAGGAGGAAAGCTGAAGTCTCTTCTGCACCATTATACTGTATTGTCAGCGGTGGGCAAAGTAGCCGGCTTAACGACACACTGGGCATGAATTAAGTCACCAGCTGAGAGGTGCACATGTCTGTCTCTCTGGCAAATATTGGAGCTCCTCAACTCCTACAGTGGACATTGGCCTGCAGATCTCTTTTGTATAAGCTCAGCAATACCAACCGGAATAACAGCAAAGAAAAGATTGCAGTTCTGCCTCTATTTCATTCTTGGTCAACTGTTTTTATAAAATAGATCACCCTTCAGATGTACTAGGAGTAGGTTTTTCTTCAAAACCTTCACAGGAGATTTGAAAGACACCACAGGCAGACTGAGGGGAGGGGAGGAGGTAGGAACCTCAATTCTTCGACATGTTGTATCCTTAATTCAGAGTTCAGCTATCTAAATGTTTGGCGACAAATGGAGATCTGAATAGTGAATGGATGAGCAATTTTTCACTGAACACTTCTGGATCTTTTCTGTTGATACAACTTTTCTTTTTAAACAAACAAAATCTGTGTAGATTTTTGATGTAATCAAGCAACTTTGTTAATGTAGTATCAGAGATAATGGGAACTGCAGATGCTGGAGAATTCCAAGATAATAAAATGTGAGGCTGGATGAACACAGCAGGCCAAGCAGCATCTCAGGAGCACAAAAGCTGACGTTTCGGGCCTAGACCCTTCATGTGCTTGGCCTGCTGTGTTCATCCAGCCTCACATTTTATTAACTTTGTTAATGTGACTGCTGCTGTCTAGTGTTTGCTGCATTGGCCCTCCACAGATCTTACAGGAAGTGCCAGCAGGTTTTTTAACATTGTTGTATTTTGGATGAAACTTAATTAAGTCACACATAAGATTAAATCTTACTTTGTGCTGACTGAATCGATTACTGGAATCTCTTCTGCCTCTGAGGTGTCAAAGCTTCCATATCTGCAATTGGTCAGACAGCACAAACTAAGTGATTTTAAACAAGCTTGAATCTACAATTTGCATTCAGCCACTGAAAAACATCTGAAGGTTCAGGATTTCGGCATTTGAAGCCTTGATTACCGAGTTTGTTAATACTTTGCATTGAAACTCCAATTTGGCATTTTACAGCATACCTGCCACATCCCATACAAACAGGGAAGAGTAAAGCATTCAATGTGGTTCTGTCTCATCTGATCGTAACTTCAAATCTACATTCCTGCCTCTCCTAATGACCTTTCACCTCCTCTCCCTCAACAAGTATCTGTTTATCTTTGCATTTACAATATTCCAGAGCTCTGCTTTTACCATCTTTTCTGGAAGAAAACTCCAAAGAATACCTACATTGTGAGAGATTTAAAAAAATCACTGTTTTAAATTGACAACCACTGCCCTTTAGACACTCACCCTTCATTCTAGTCTCTTCTACAGGAGGAAACATTGTCTCCATGTCTACCCTGTCCAAATCGTCAGTTTTTTTTTGTTTCAAACACGTTGCCTCTTCCTTCCCTAAACACCAACTGACGCAAGCCTTGCCTGTGCAAATTTTCCTTGTAAGACAAGTCACTTAGTCTCGGTGTTATTCTGGTAAACCTGCTCTGAACTGTGTCTAATATATTTACTTCCATCCTTGAAATACACTTCCCAATACAGAGAAAATCATTCAAGATATTGGCTCACCAGTGATCCCTAATTTTGTGCTTAAATTCCCTCATGATAAATTTAATTGCTTTCCAAATTACTTAACGTGTCTGTACATAATCATTTTGTGATTCAGGCACGAGGATACCCAGATTCCACTGTATCTCAGAGCAATGCAATCTCCCTCAATAAAAACAAAACTGCTATTCTTTCTGCCAAAATGGACTTCAAATTTACCCATATACAACTCTATTTGTCAGATCGTTGACTACTTGCTAAACCTATATTTCTCTGCAGTATTCTGAAGTCCTCTAAGGTTAATATTTTAGCGCATCTTTGTCACGTCACCAAATCTGTCAGTCATAAATTCATTCCTTCAGAAGTCATGGACTGATCATCAACACTTGGAAAACTTGGGCAGGAACAGATTTTTAAAATTATACTCATACTATACGATCCTAACCATTTTGAACTCAAGTTAATTCTCACGTATAAAAGCACACGTAAAAAGGGATGAATTCCCTGGATCTAATTACAGAACACCAAAATAACTGTAGCAACTAGTCAGACTGTTTCTCCCTTTCACCATGGATAAAGGAAAATTTTGAAATGTAGGGTGCCTGTAAGGTGAACGGATGCTATAAACATCCGTTGAATTATGATGATCTTTTCGCCGAATTAAAATGGTTGGCTCAAACACTAATCTTAAACACAAAATCTGACCAATTGGTAAAATGGGTTTGAACTTTTGAATGGCATGGAAGCCATTTTGTTGTTGACTTTTTAAAAACTCCAAGAATCTCCCTGCAGTTGGAGACTTTCACCAAAAGACAATGGACAAGTTAGAGATCTAAGCAGCCAAAGTAATAAACAGCTACATTGTGAAAGGAGGAGACAGTAAATATAACAGATGATTGTCTTAACCACAGCTACCTTAGAGTTTAATGAGAACCAAACTCCTCAAATTTCAACAAACCACAGTTTGCTGAGATTCCTTGGTTTTACGAAATTTTCGCTTTACCTTTAAAAGAATACCATCATCTAAGATGACCACCGGCCTAACACAAAAGCAAATAAGAAAGTAATAACCTGCGAAGAATCGTTGTCCACTATCTCACCTCTGAGAGATAACATGAGACATGAGTGAGCTGTGATGTTTCAAATTCTACGGCAAGTATGGGTCACCTTTTTTTAAAAACTCAGAAGCTTATTGCTGGAATTATTCTGCTGGAACATTTATTTAGTTGGGCAAAGAAAGAGAATATTTTGGCAACAGGCAAAAAGAGAAACCCAAATTCACTTTTGAAAGGTCCAGCTGGATCGATTTCTGCAACCCATTGGGTTCATGAAAGCCAGCTCATGAGCTTACTGCTTTGAAGAAAAAACTAATCATCTCTGGTTATTTGCTGATTTTCTCAAATTTTATAACCATAGCACATGTGGGAAACTTTTCCTACCCAGGGATATCCCT
Organism: Stegostoma tigrinum; assembly: GCF_030684315.1. Classification (NCBI taxonomy): domain Eukaryota; kingdom Metazoa; phylum Chordata; class Chondrichthyes; order Orectolobiformes; family Stegostomatidae; genus Stegostoma; species Stegostoma tigrinum. The sequence goes on from NW_026728821.1 coordinate 946,083, forward strand.
CCAATGTCAGAGGCACATCAATTGAAGGTCAGCAGTGGTGAGAATCGCTTTGTCCCCGAACTGAGTTTTTATAAGTTACCCCAAAACACCATTTGTGAAGTACATAAACTGTTCAATCCTCACCCAACATGCAAAAAAACTAATGTATAAAAACTGAGGTGACAAGAGAAACCATCACTGATGTCATTTGAAAAACATTTCACCCATTATTACAAAATTGTGGTATTCCTGCATATTTCAGTTGGAAGCAGACATTCATTTGACCAACATTTCAGTTTTGCAATGAAGGTTCCTCACCCTGAACTCAGCTTCCAAACTTTGATTGTTATGCCCAACACAGACTTACAGACAATTGATCAGAGATAATGGGAACTGCAGATGCTGGAGAATCGAATTAACAAAGTGTGGAGCTGGATGAACACAGCAGGCCAAGCAGCATCTTCGGAGCACAAAAGCTGGGTCTCGGCCTGACACTCAGCGTGTGTGCTCCTAAGATGCTGCTTAGCCTGCTGTGTTCATCCAGCTCCACACTTTGTTACTACAGACAACTGATAGGCTTCTTTCAATTAAAATAACATTTTTCCATTCACTACATGCAGAAACTTAAACATTCCAAACATAGTTGTAGGAAGCTCCAAACTACATAAAAAGCATTGAAGGAAGTCAACGTCACTGTTTATCTTTAATACCAAGGTCTAGACATTGTCCTAACACATTCACCACACTTTTTAATCGTTGTATTGTACTGGTTCTCGATCGCTTCATTATTGCGAAAAAATAATCAAAAATACATTGGCACCTGTCTCAGCATTATGTTTTGTGAGTATGTTTTATTCACTTCTGTCCCAAATCACTAGTGCGGAGCTTAAACATGATTTGTGCTACCATTTGGGATCAGGGATATTGGAAGGGGATGGGGGCACAAAACAGGAGAACTGAAGGACTGCTTTGCCTTGTTGTAAACAAACAAGCTCATCAGTCCCACTGCAGTCTCTCTTTATGAAGGACTTCAAGTCTAATTACTTTTAATCAAGTTATTCAAACTTATTTTGACACATGACATAGGAGATAGAATTTGAATCTGGACCTTTTAGGCAGAAGGTGGAGGATAAAACCATCTGTGTGGAGGATAAAATCTTCCAGAATACTTTAAAAAATGTGGACTTTTCTGATGAAACTGGATGAAAGTTAAAGCCCAAATTTGCAGAGCTTAACGTCCAAGGGATTGGGGTGCAGGTAAGTTCGTGTCTTCAATGAACAAAAAATCGTCTCCCTTACTGAGGGTTGGATGGAGATTCTCAGTTTCCTGAGAGTTGTTTCCATATGGCTAGTTTCAGCGATTCATTGCCAGAAGGATTAATAACAAAAATTACTCGACAGAACATACTTTTCTATCATTACCATTAAACAAAGGAGATGCTCATTAGATTTATGCTCACTTGTCCAGGAGGATGTACAACACACTTTCAGCAGTGGTATATGCTTTGTATGTCGAAAAGAACGTGCGGATGTAGAAACGCTCCTTGTTCATGAGAGCGATTACAAAATTTTCGACAAGTTTTTTTGAGGTCTCAGAGTTAAGAATTTGAACGTTGGAGGTATCGACAGTGAGATGGGATGGAAGCTCATCTCCTGATGCCTGCAGAGAGTACGAATTTAAAAAGTAAATGTGATGCAGGAACAACGTTTATTTGTATAGATCTCTGACATGGTAGAAATATTTCAAAATGCTTCACATTTACATAATCATTTAAAAATCGCTCCAAGATTCATGAAGCTAAAACTAGGGCAGGTCACCAAAAGCTTGGTCAGAAAGATTGGTTTTGAGGACAAAGAGGAGATGTTTTGGAACAGTGTCCCAGAACTGGGTAGCTGAACACACCAATGACAGGATAAAGAAGATCAAGCATGCAGGCAAGATCAAAGTGGCCGGGATTAGAAGTGCAAAGATATGAGCATTGAAGGGTTGGAGGGGAATACCATTGATGAGGAGATACAATATGTTCAATCCAATGATAAAGCAGCTGGTAACTTCATGTATTGCTTGAACCATTAAAAAAAAACACAAAGTTAAAGTCAAAACATCACAGAAACATGGCCAGCTAGATTCATACAAAACAGAAATTTGAGCCTTGGAGTTATTTTGTATCGATCTCAAGAATATTAAACCATCATTTTAAGTAAATAAACATTTAATATTAAATCCCTTCAGCTGACTACCCACTATTTCTCAATTTCTACTTTAATCCAGTCATCAGACGGGCCAGAAAGTTTCCACAACAGACAAAATGTGGAATTATGTGCAGCAACTTCTGTCTACAGCTCGAGGCCACAGCAAGCAACAGGAAACATGACAGTCTGGCTTCAATCCTGTTTGAATTCTCTGCTAACAATATCACTGACTTCACATTTCTGAACAATATTGTTTTGAGGAATCTAATTACTCTTGAAAGCAAGCTTACATAACTGGAAGGAAAGCAGAGAGGTGTAAAATGTTTGCTGACTTGGCGGTAAATAGAAGGAGGGAGAAACTGAAGAAAAAGGAAACCTCTTTTTTTTTGTTCCACAACTCGTGCCATGCAAGGTTTCTTCCAATGTGCTGCCTAAGGGTTATCATACTTGATACTGTGGAGTGTGCAAAAGAAATTAAGAACTCTCACAAAGAACTTCATAGTTCAAATCACATCAAGCACCCCTATATCAAATTCAGTTTCCTTCATGTCAGCAGATGAATATACCTTTGGGATTGGGCAGGGGTCAGGGTGGAGCATGTCAGCAAAGGTGGGAATTGGAGCACTCTTGAAGGAGCCTGATTTGAAATTTGAAATCCAATGTGAACCTCTCAACTTTGCCAGATTAGCTGGCCGGTTCTGTCAGAATTATGAATCGTCTGTATTCACAGGAAATGTATTTCCAAGACTTGTTCCAAGTAATAGAAAATTGTACAAAATGTGTTTCAATTAAATGAAGTTGCCGTTTTAAGAACTTTACCCCACACAAGTATAAAAAAGCATGACTGCAGAAAAGCATAACCTTCAAACAAAGATAACAAAGTGTGGAGCTGGATGAACACAGCAGGCCAGGCAGCATCTTTGGAGCACAAAAGCTGACGTTTCGGGCCTAGACCCTCCATCAGAAAAGGGGGAGGGGGAGAGGGTTCTGAAATAAATGGGGACAGAGGAGGAGGCGGATCGAAGATGGGTAGAGGAGAATATAGGTGGAGAGGAGACAGACAAGTTTCGAGGCAGGAATGGAGCCAGTAGAGGTGATTGTAGGTGGGGAGGTAGGGAGGGAATAGGTCAGGCTGGGGAGGTCGAATAGGTCAAGGGGGTGGGATGAGGTTAGACAGAAGAAAATGGGTGTGTTGCTTGGGGTGGGAGGAGGGGATAGGTGAGAGGAAGAACAGGTTAGGGAGGCGGGGACCAGGTGGGCTGGTATTGGGATGCGGTAGAGGAAGGGGAGCTTTTGAAGCTCAAATTGTTTATGTGTCATCATATTTTGATCCAGTAAGACAAATAACATTAAAAATAAATTGATGTTTTATGACCATGATGACAATCTCAGTAAGAGAAATTATGTAATGTCCATGTTTAAATATTAAAAGAGCAAAACTATTGAATGTTTGCAATACATTACTAAAATAAAGGCTACCAGCTGTCAATAAATTGCCTTCAACATTTTTAACGGTGAAATCTCTGTTCCTTTCTCTCTCACCCTAATACTCATTCCTTCCATCTGTTCTGCTGTTGTGGTAAAAGGCTATCAGCTCCCCTACTCAAATTTACTTCATCATCATTCTTCCCGCTCCTTTCCTTCCCATTCATTGCACGGTGTAACAGAAGAAAGGGCAGGATATCTATGGAAGGATGTGCCCTCCAGTGTTCTAAGTTTTCACAATGCCAGCAAAAAGGAAAAAAAAACAATCGAGCGCAGTAAATCACGGTCCCTCAACGCACAGTTTTTGCGGCGATAAATCAAAACTGGTGTGTTTTCTCAGTATATTGTACACATGCAGTCAGTAAGCAATCAACAGGCATGGAGGAAATCTCTCAAGCAGGATGGAAGAGTTGAAGTCAATTATGCAGCGGAGAGAATCAACTGAAGTGTGCACATTCAGGTTTCAAATATTAAGTAGAGTTCCGCATGAACATTGTTTTATTTCCCTCTCGTAGTCAAAATGCCACAACACACTAGCTTGCCTGACAGATGACATGTTCTTTTCTTGTTTCGAATTCAGGAATTGGTTTGCAAATCTGGTTCAAATTTGGACTTTGTTCACTGAAGGTTGCCAGGCACAGCATGTTCCAGAGCAGTGGAAAGTGGCCAGTGATTGAAACACCATCTAATGCCCACAATTAACCCCTATTAACACACTCCAGTTTGTGGCTATAAGTTAGTTCTAGTCATGATGATTATCAAAAATTTATGAAAAACATGACAGTTATTTTCACCACCCCCACTACACTACATCAAAGGACACAATTCCTCTTCATGATTATATCGTTGCTCTATGTTCATCACGAATGTAAATTGGGTGACTATTCTATCTCAGTCTTAAATTGAAAAGAAGAATTTGCACATGTCGCTTACTTAATTAATACCAATTAGAAAAGTTTGAACAGATCTCTATCCTAGTACACAGCATACTTTTGTTACTCCATTTGTCTTACAGTTTGCTTGCTGAATATCTCAGAACTTAAACTATATTTTTTGAATTCATAGGAATAAGGTCTCTTGAGCTTGCTCCATTGTATCACATCATGATGCATTTCTCTCTTAACTCCATTTATCCATTTACCGTGAATACACTAGCATAACATAAATGGCAGTCTTGAAGTTCTGAATGAACCCAACAGACTCCAACTTCAGAACCTCCAATGGACAACATTTTTTGGAAAAACGTCTGTCGCCAGATTTCACACCCATCGGACGTAGCTCGGATTTGAAAAGTGCAGCAATAGATATTTCCTGACATAAACAGTCAGTGATTATCACAAAAAAACCCAGCTTGTCTGTTCCAAAGTGACCCACCTTCGAAAAAAAAGTCACCATTACCACACCACATCATTGGGCTGTGCTCACATGAGCAAGAGAGAGAGAGACAGCTGGTGATTGTTTAACCAGCATGTCAGGCACGGGGAGAAGTTGATCAGGACAAACCCTCATGGTCAACACAAATGTTTATTTACTCTTTCAATATCACCTTGCTCTTCCTTCGAACAATTGAAACTTTAAAAGGCCAAGTGAGCAGATCAGAGCATCAGCCTTCAAACATTTCAGCTCCCTCAAAATGAAACGGGACAAACCTGTGACTAAATATATAAAACATCTTGCACATCGTGGAAGAATGTGCGAGTGAGTGAGTGTTGGACGGTATCTAGGAATATGAAGAATAAGTAATCAGGGGATTGGAATTTGTTGTGTGTGAAAAAGCAAGGATAGTACATACCATTTTTATTCTGAGTAGTATGACGGAAATCTGACTGCTTCGGCAAGCTGACTGACCGGAATCAACAGTCAAATCTGTAAGATAAATGAAAACATCATGAGAGACCAAACCAAATTCAACATGTAAAGAGAAAGACTGCCATAAAAAAATTAAATACTGGACCAAAAAAGATAAAATGCTGACTTCAGTGTAGTTACATGTGTCCATGATCTGTTTGCTCTTCTGATACCATGTTGCTCTTGCTCAGAAAACACAACTTTAAAATCCTAACTGAGCCAACACGGACGTCAGGATTCAGACTTTTTAGGCCACTCAAAATAAAAATCAACAAAGCTTTCACGTCAATTATGAATAAAAATCACTCTACACACCCTGGAAGCACTGTCTCAGAATCTAAAGGGAGTAACCCAGAGTCAAAGCAAGGGAGGCTGCCTTCATGCAGGATAGGTTCACCAAGAGCAGTCTCTTGCATTAATACAGGGTAATGGGCTCTGCCAGATGGACACCCGAGGCAGTCAGCTTCTCAGAGTCCACACCTCTGCAGTCCAGTGAGTGGGACACAGTCAGCCCAGTGGGAGACCGAACCCGGTGTGGGGAGTGGGGAGAAAACAGCTGGGAAACTGGAGAGACATCAGTTAGATGTCGGGTCACCTATTGCTCAGTCTGTCAAGGTCGCAAAAGGGGGCTGCCACATCAGTCCAAATTGTGCTCAAAGATATTACACTGAGAACTGTCTGACTCCAGGGTCAGGCTGCTGTCATTGATGCAAGGCTGACAACTACTACTTTTCACAGGTGTCATGGACCGCTGCTGTTTTAATCTCGTTGGATATGGGAGACACGGTGGCTCAGTGATTAGCACTGCAGCCTCACAGTGCCAGGAACCCGGGCTCGATTCCAGGCTCAGGCTGACTGTGTGGAGTTTGCATATTCTCCCCGTGTCTGCATGGGTTTCCCCTGGGTGCTCCCACAGTCCAAAGATGTGTCGGCTAGGTGGATTGGCCACGCTAATTTGCCCGTAGTGTTGAGGGGTGTGTGGGTGAAAGGAAGATGGGTCTGGGTGGGATGCTTCAAGGGGCGGTTTGGACTTGTTGGGCTGAAGGGCCTGTTTCCACACTGTAGGGAATCTAATCTAATTTAATATGTCAGATATGAGTATGAGCAAATGGAACAAAGGAGCAGGAATATTTCCAAGATAACAAAGTGTGGGGCTGGATGAACACAGCAGGCCAAGCTGCTGCAGTTCCCTGCTGTGTTCATCCAGCTCCACACTTTGTTATCTTGGATTCTCCAGCATCTGCAGTTCCCATTGTCTCGAAAGGCAAATTTCCATGTGAGGTCTGGAATAAGTGAGTCAATGCCTGACTGAACACAGGGAGACAAGGAACTGGATTGAAGCTTCTGCTTGGTGAAAAATTAATGCTAACTCATACCTTTCAGAATCAAAGTGGGTTGGAATCTGAGGAATGAGAAAGGTGAAGTATTGTCAAACCTAAAAGACAAATGAAAACACCATAACAGTAAAAGCCAAATTCAACATGAAAAGAGAAAGAGTACGATCACACTTAAATACTAGACCAAAAAATATGCTGACTTCAGCCTCATTACATATGTCTAATATTCATTTGCCCCTTCACTGTCTACTTGGTCTTCCTTCAACAATTTAACATTTTAACTTGTCAACTGAGCAGCCAGGACATCACCCTTCAGATACTTCAGGTCAAAATGAAACTCAACAAAGCTTTGCTCTAATTCAACTCCTTGAACATTTGGAATGATTTCCCAAAGGGCCTTTTTCATCTAAATACTATTTTTTGGCTGCTGTAATGTAGGAAAGGCACTGGTTAATGTGCAGAAAGCACGTTTTCATGAATAACAATTGGTAATGATTAGCTTTTCCATTGAAACAACATTCACTGAGGGATAAATCGCAGATGATTTATACGGGAGAATTCCATTCTTTTTTTTTTGCGAATTGTTGTGATAATGGGATCTAATGGTCATCCGAGATGAACATTTTCCCTGCTAATATCACCTTCAGCAAAGACCAGAAGAAACATTTTGCTCCATCAGAGTGGACACAAAAATGTGGCCAATATAATTTTGGTTTTGGCAAGTACTGGAACCATTGTGACCCAGAACATACACGCATTAATTCAATCAGGTTACCCCATATTCACATCATTTTTCCAGTTTTCCCGTCTTTGAAATTCGTACTAAAATCCAATTTCTTTACAAATAGTGTCCAGTATATATTGAATTCAAATTACCTCAAAACTCTTCTCACAACCAAGAGTGATACCACGAAGGTATTGCTCCTTTCCCTCCGCTTCAATTAGTGTTAGTTCTAATTACACTGACGAGGGAGAGAAAAGAAATAAGCGATGCGCACTTGAAACTGCAGAGCTACAAGTCTGCAATGTTCACCTCACGTTGTCTCAACATGAAGTGAAGACACACAGCAGTTATTGTTTATTCTTGTTTGTGTTTATGACATCACAGGCAAACCATTGTGACGTCACTGGGCTTATTCTTTTTTAAAAGAAAACCTTCCCGAGAAAGAACACAAAACCTGTTCGAGCAGTTACCTGCTGTTTTCCACTTCATCTCTGTGTACGCGGTTGTCATGTGGGGAGGGCTTGTTTGTAAACGTGGGCATCATGTCATGGATGCAGTTTCCCATCTCCGCCATCTTCCCTTAACAGCCTTCCTGGTATATTGTCCATGGGGGTGAAGGCACCAGGAGGCCTGCCAATGTGACCAATACATCTATTAATTTATTTGGTGGCCAGACTGGCTGGTCAGCTGTCAAGAGGATGGATGGTCTCATCTGTCCTGAAAATCCATTAAAAACATCCCGGAGGTTAATTCAACCTTTACATTGACCTTCGAATCCTTTGCACTCCTCTCATCACAGTCACAACAACACTTAGTGTTATGTCCTGCATGTTCACCAACTCTCTATTCATGCTCATACATTACCTTCAGTTCCAGAGCCCTTATCTTATCTATTAGCCACCAGTGTGACACCCTACAAAATGCCTCTTGGGAATCCAAGTGTTATGCAGCTGTTGGTTTCCTCTTTGCGACCTCACTTGTTTGACTCTGAAAAAGGAATGAAATTGTCAAACATGCCTGGCCCCAGGGTGGCCTTGAACTTACCTGCAACTGCCCTGTCTCCATCATGGAATGTCTTCTTCTGGATTGACCACGTTGATTTAATCAGATGATACGATTTTTGTTTTAAAAGCATTGCTGAAACATACTTAATGAAGTGACATTATTAAGCACTTTCCCAACTGATTGAAATCATGGTAACTGGCTTTATTCCTTATTTTTGCTCCTCCTTCTTTCTTACATAGCAGTGTTACAACTGCTAATTTCTACTGAACTCAGACTTTTCCAGAATCCAGGATGTTTTGGTAAATCAGAAACCAAAATCTCTACAATGTCTGAAGCTGGGCTCCAGGCATATTCAGTTTCTTGGAAGGACTGACAAGAAGGAGGAGGTAGGTTAGCATTGCTGGTTACGGAATAAAATTAATATGGTAATGACAATGGATATTAGTTCTGGTGAAATGGAGTCTGGGTACAGTTTAGAAACGTCAAGGGACAGAAATTGACAGTGGTCGATGTACATACACCCCAGTCAACTCCAGTGGTAATTTTAGCAGAAGGGACTAAAAAGGAAATTGAAGACACCAGCAGAAAGGGAGAGCTCTAACTATGATGAAAGGTCACTGACTTCAAGAGTCAGGTGACTTCAGTCTGCATAAAGATTGGGCAAAGCAAATCAGTTATCATTGCATACAGGAGGAATTCCTGACGTACTTTTTAAATTCATTCACGGGATGAGGGCATCACTGGCTAGGGTAACATTTATTACCAATTCCTAAATGACCAGAGAGCAGTTAAGAGTCAACCACATTGCTGTGGGTCAGGAGTTACATGTAAGCAAGAATGCCAATTTACTTCCCTTAAAGGATAACGGATTCATGCTCATCATTAGACGCTTAATTCCAGGTTTGTATTGAATTCAAATTCCGCCGTCTGCTGGAACTGGATTCAAACACAAGTCCCCAAAGTACTATCTGGGTCTCTGGATTAAGTGTCCAGTGATAACAACCTCAGGCCATTGTCTCCCCAATGAAGTGTGTGCTGTGCGGGTTTCTGGGTCAACACTTTGAGGAACCAACAAGCAAAATTGAAGTTTGAGGTGGGAAGACTGTGTTCATGCCCCCTCGGGGAAGTGACCCTCATTTTCACCCACAGAAGGAAACTAACAAGGACACCTTCCACCGAGAGTGCCAGAGGCTTTCGGAGAGAGCAACCCCCAGAAAGCAGAACGTCACTCACTTGGCTCTACTGTCCCACTCCAGACTCCAAAACTAGAACCTATTTACAGCAACAAATGGAAGTATTTGATGGATGCCCTGGGTTTGTGCTCCTCCCCCATTGCTCACCTACAGTTTTCCTGCTTCACCTTGTACTTCCAGCCAAACATCACTGATGTCAGCTGCTTCCTGCCATTCCAAATGCTGCTCCTCAAGTGGAAGGACAAACAGCAATGTGGAAATTCAAACACATTTCCGACCTGTGGAGGAAATGATACTGTTATAATTTCAGATAATTTTTAAAGGGCTCTTTTTGACCTTTGAAGCAGGGGGTGTACAAACACTATCACAGGCTCGAACTCACAACCACTAGTTTCTGAGACCAGTGCTCTGACCACTGAGCTGTGGGGCCAGGCACAAGACATGGAAAGAGGGTCTCATGTATTGGAAATGGCAAAAGAATAGATAACTGGAGACTATTATATATCAAGACGTAACAAAACCGAAACAGAGCAGAGGGGCATCATGTGCAGAAGGTTGGGAGAATGCAAGGCCGAATCAGACAGTGTCCTGAGTGCCATAAACTGATCTTTCCTGCTGGTCCAGAGATTACGATTCAGTGCCTTCACTGTCGTAGCCTGTTCATGGTTATCATTTAAAGTAATAAATCTGAAATACTGACTGATCTTGAGAAGGAGAATTATGTCATTGATCAGTCAAAATCGATTCACTCCATGTTACAGTTCCACAGCAGCAATGCCAGCTGAAACTGCCTGGTGTGCAATCAGTTTTAAAAAAGAATAGAGGGGAGGTCAGGAAAAGTGAAGTGCCATGGTAGTTTGTGAGAGGTGACTGGAGGCCAAGTGGAGCCAGGTTCAATGTGGGTGTTGAAGACCAGTCTTCACTGTTACCCTGGCATACAGATCACATTGGATCAATCACACAAGGATCCTCCTTTGTGTGTTGTCCTTTGCACATCACAACTCGGGTCAGTGCCTTGAGGGGCTCGGATAATTTTAATTTTGAACATCAGCCGGCAGCAAAATGACATGACAAACTTTCCCTAATATCAGTACACCCGGATAATGAAGGCCATCAGTTTAACTGGGACAACATAACCGTAGTAGTGCAATCCAAACATAGCCACACATGGGAATTCCTAGAGGCATGGTTCTCAATCCATAATGCAGTCGGCAAACAAATAGAATTGGACCCCATATGCAACCCATACAGAACAGAATGCGAAATGACACAAGTTGCCGGAACAGACCGGGCAGTATAAATTTCAAGTGGAGGAGAACAACATCGCTTCTTCGGAAGTCTCACTCATGACGTTACCTTGCGTGGTGACGAAAAGTCTGAACGAAAACAAGCCAGCTGGGCGAGCAAGTTTACAACTTTACTTGTTATCTTTACCGTTTAATGTGTGGCTCAGTGTCAGTCTTATACACACAGTGTTCTACCCGCTTCTCCTGCTGTACACAAGGTTTCCCAGCAAAAGGCAGCTTTGTGTGGAACACATGCAGTTTCTCCTGACAATGGGTACTGTTGCCATGAGCTGGGATATGAAATATACAATGAGCTGAAGTAGCCCCACACTCAAGTTACTCATTTACCTTTTAATTTCAATTTTCAATTTCCAAAACCCAGCAATCCATTCACTTAAGCTGCTGGGAACCTGACAAAAACAGCGTTGGCCAGACATTCCTCTTCGGGAGTGTCTGTCAATTTGCAAGGGTAGAAAAGCTGTCAACTTCACTCGAGTGAGAGAGGATACAATATTCCAAACTTCCAATTCAAAATCAGATGCCGTATCAATTACACCACTGGTTCCACACGTCTTGCTGCAGCTTTCATCCTGTCGATTGCGATGTAATCAGGGATACTGGCGGAAAACCCATTTGCAAGGTGAATATCCTGCAAAATAATCACCGTCGCTGCTGCACTTCAACGTTCTCCACTTTGTGAAGCGGTGAATGTCACTGGCAAACGAAACACATTAGCCCTCACATGCCTGGCTGTCACCTGTTTCTTTGCCACCTGTTTCTCTGCTGCAACTTGCCATTGCTTTGTTCACAGTCACTGCAAAGTTCTGCCTTGCATTTTTTTTTATTAAATTATCTCCTCCCAACTTAAAAACATTCCCTAGTCTTGAAATCTCCCATCCTTGGGAAATGACGACCACAATTCATACTATCTACATGTCTCATTATTTTATGAACTTCTAACAGGCCGCCTCTCAACCTCCTAAGCACCAGCAAGAAAAGTCAAAGTCTATCCAACCTTTCTTTATAAATCAAAGCTTCCATACCAGGCAACATCCTGGTAAACCTCTTCTTAACGCTCGCCAGCTTCATGATATGCCTCCTGTAATTGTGTGACAGAAACCGCACATTGTATTCCAGAAGAGGTCTCATCAACATCCTGTGCAACCTCAATATGACTTCCCAACTCCTAAACTGAAACAATTGAGCAATGAAGGCTGCTGTGCCAAAAGACTGTTTAACCACTGTCTAAATGGGATGGAAACTTCAAATAATCATGTTCCTGGATCCCCTAAGTCCATGAGTAGGCACCTTAACAGTGAGAGAAAGTCTGAGGGAGGATGAGGAATAGTTTTGAAATTCTTTGACCTCACATCTGAAGAAATTTATTGTACACATGCAGCTGAATAAGTTCAACAATTCATACTCCGTGAAGAACTATAAATGAACCTGAAGATTTTTCTATTAAAAAGTAAAGTTAGACCCTCTCGAGTCAGAAGGAAGCCATCGCTGTTCTGTTTCTGAACTTCTCTTACCCAACAGGTTCTGCAACATGTCCATATGAAGATGGATAAGGGAGAACCAGTGGATGTAGTGTACCTGGACTTTCAGAAAGCCTTTGATAAAGTCCCACATAGGAGATTGGTGAATAAAATTCGGGCACATGGTACTGGGGGCAAAATACTGAGTTGGATTGAAAATTGGCTGGCTGACAGGAAGCAAAATGTAGTGATAAACGGGTCCCTTTCAGAATGGCAGGCAGTGACCAGTGGGGTACCACAAGGTTCAGTGCTGGGACCGCAGCTGTTTACGATATATATTAATGATATAGACGAAGGCATTAGAAGTAATATTAGCAAATTTGCTGATGACACAAAATTGGGTGGCAGTGTGAAATGTGAGGAGGATGTCATGAGAACACAGGGTGAGTTGGACAAGCGAGGTGAGTGGACGGATACGTGGCAGATGCAGTTTAATGTGGATAAACGTGTGGTTATACACTTTGGTGGCAAGAACAGGAAGGCAGATTACAATCTCAATGCAGTCAAGTTCGGTAAAAGGGAAGTACAACGAGATCTAGGCGTTCTTGTACATCAGTCAATGAAAGCAAGCATGCACGTACAGCAAGCAGTGAAGAAAGGTAATAGCATGCTGGCCTCATAACAAGAGGAATTGAGTACAGGAGCAAAGAGGACCTTCTGCAGCTGTACAGGGCCCTGGTGAGACCGCACCTGGAGTATTGTGTGCTGCTTTGGTCTCCAAATTTGAGGAAGGACATTCTGGCTATTCAGGGAGTGCAGTGTAGGTTCACGAGGTCAATTCCTGGAATGGCGTCCGGGACTATCATATGTTGAAAGATTGGAACGACTGGGCTTGTATACACTTGAGTTTACAAGGATGAGAGGGGATCTGATTGAGGCGTATAAGATTATTAAGGGATTGGACACTCTGGAGGCAGGAAGCATGTTTCCGCTGATGGGTGAGTCCAGAACAGAAGACACAGTTTAAAAATAAGGGGTAGGCCATTTAGAGCAGAGTTGTGGAAAAATTTCTTCACCCAAAGAGCGATGGATATATGGAATGCACTGCCCCAGAAGGCAGTGGAGGCCAACTCTCTGGATACTTTCAAGAAAGAGATAGATAGAGCACTTAAAGATAGTGGAATCAAGGGTTATGAGGATAAGGCAGGAACAGGATACTGATTGTGGATGATCAGCCATGATCGTAATGAATGGTGGTGCTGGCTCGAAGGGTCGAATGGCCTACTCCAGCACCTATTGTCTATTCATTCACCATATCCAGATACATGAACGTTGGATCACTCTCCAAAGGTATCAGTAACTATTGCCAATCCTCAGTTACATCTGGAGAACTTGATGTTTGACCTTTCTGAACCAGTGCAGGTCATGTGGTGAAGTCGCACTTGCAATGCTATTAGGTAAGGAGTTACCAAATAATCGTGAAGGATTAGTGATGTTTTCCAAAAGAACAATTTAAATGTTTTCACATATTTGATTCAATCCAATGATCTGACATATTACACAAGGTTGTCACAAAACAATATTTGATACCAGGTACTTATTAGGACAAGTGACCCAAAACTGGCCAAAGAAGTAGGTTTCAAGGAATATCCTGAACAAACAAGGGGACTTGGAAAACCAGGGATGTTTAGGGAGTAAATTCAAGAGCTTATGGCCTTAGGAACTGAAAACATGAAAAAGGTGGGAGTTAAAACCAGAAATCCACAGGAGGTTGGAAGTCAGGGAGAACAAATGTCTTGAAGGAAAAAGCAAAAGGACAGTAGATGCTTGAAAGTTGTAACACAAGCAGAAATTGATGTAAAACTCAGCTTATCTGGCAGTGCTTGTGGAGAGAGAGAGCAGCATTACTGTTTTGTGTCCAGTGACCCTTCTTCAGATATATCTCAGAGGGGTTTGCAGCTGGACGGACTATCAAACGAAAGTGGTGTGATGCCAAAATTTCAAAATAAGGATATGAATTTCAAAACCTTGGTGCTTTGCCACTGAGAAAATGTTTATGTTAGTGAGCACAGAATGGCAAAACTTGAAGATGTTAAAATCGGTGAAAATAAACACATGGGCAGCAGATTTTTGGATCAGTTCAAGATTTCAGGGAAGTAGTATTAAGAAGCCGGCCGGGAGTGTGTTTGGGGAGTTAAGTCGAGAGGTAGCAAAGGAATGGATGAGAGTTTCAGCAGCAGATGACCTGAGATGCTGTTGAGGTTGAAATTGTATGTGGTCTTTGTGATAATGAGTGTGGGGGTGAGTAATGTGGTTAGAAGCTCATCTTGGGGTGAAATATTGCACCCTGACTGTGACCAGTGTGTTACCTGCCAGTTACCAGGGGCAGGGATGGAGTCAGTGGCGAGGGAGTAGAATTTTGCTCCCAGCCTGGATTGACATTTTTCATTGTCTATTTAAATGTGATCTATACCCCTTTTCAAACAAGAACGGACTTGGCAGCAGAACTAATTGGTGAACCAACTGTCAGCTTTATTGAGACAAAGTGTGGAGTTTATCTGTTATGAAGTAAACTACAGTGACAAACTCAGATAGCTACTTACAGTTGAATGTGGATTATACTGCTTAAGTCAATAACTAGGCAGTAGAGCAGTGAAACAACTTATTGGAGTTTCTGCAGCCGCGGTCTTCAAACTTTTTCTTGTGTTGGGCTTTTATCTTCTGATTCTCGTTGCTTTCCATTGCACAGACTTTTCTTGAGAATCTCTTTTCTGCTTGTTCTTTTTTG
The DNA here is from genome assembly GCF_030684315.1 of Stegostoma tigrinum. Classification (NCBI taxonomy): domain Eukaryota; kingdom Metazoa; phylum Chordata; class Chondrichthyes; order Orectolobiformes; family Stegostomatidae; genus Stegostoma; species Stegostoma tigrinum. Next base: position 961,399 of record NW_026728821.1, read on the forward strand.
ATTAACCGCCCTCTCTGCCCAATCACAGTTCATATGAACAACACTCACCTCACTTCACCACGTGATGTTCTTCATATTCATAATTATTCCCTTTACATCTTACCTGAGGACTGCTAGACCTGTATTTATTACCCTTATTTCACCGCTATTTCTCTATTGGCTGACAGAGCGGTATCAAGAGTACCTTCAGCTTTGAGCTGCAGGAAGCCTTTTCAATCGCGACTTATTAAAAAATAACAAAAGAACTGGGATGTTGTCAATCAGGAACAAAAACAAAGTTGCTGGAAAAGCTCAGCAGGTCTGGCAGCATCTGTGAAGGTAAAAAGACAGATCCAGTTTTCAGTCTCATTCGTCTCAAAATGCAACATTGCGACGACGTTCATTTGCTTCTCACAATAACACAAAGCACTGCGCATGCTCCAGCTCACAGTGAAGTCTGGCTGATTGATGTCAGTGCGCGACCAATAGGAGCACAGGTGTGCCGTGCATGAACGGACGGATGTCGCCCAATCGGAATGAAGGGAGGGCGGGATCAGTGAAAACCACGTGATCATCCACGAGTGCGGTGCAGAGTCGCTGAGATAACCGGAACTGCAGATGCTGGAGAATCCGAGATAACACGGTGTGCAGCTGGATGTACACAGCAGGTCAAGCAGCATCAGAGGAGCAGGAAAGCTGACGTTTCGGGCCTAGATCCTTCGCTGAGACCAAAATTTGTGCAATTGAGGTAAGAGCAGGCCACAGTAAAGAAAGCAAAACGGTAGAAAGCTGGAGGGAAGTGATATTCGTATGGGTTTGGAAGTTTTACAAACAGTTAGTGCACGTCGGAAAACACACCCATTTGAAACTCCCAGACTCACGTTTGCAGAAAACAAATCAACGCCTCAGATGGCGATAGGCCCGTGTGATCGTCACCATCTTTATTGGGGGCAGTGATCCGCGGGGCGCATGCGCGACAGCTTTGAAACTTTAAAAGGGCCGGGGGTGAAGCTGGAGGAACACAACAGGACAGGCAGCATCAGAGAAACAGGAAAACTGACGTATTCGGGCCCACACCCTTCAGAAATGGGGGAGGGGAAGGGGATGCTGAAACAAACAGGGAGAGAGTGGGAGACAAGTGGAGAGGAGACAGACAAGTTAAAGAGGTGGGGATGGAGCAGGTAAAGGTGAGTGTAGGTGGGGAGGGGATGGGTCAGTCTATGGAGGACCAACAAGTCAAAGGGGTGGGATGAGGTTAGCAAGTAGGAAATGGGGGTGTGGCTTGAGATGGGAGGAGGGGATAGGTGAGAGGAAGAGCAGGTTAGGGAGGTGGGGATGAGCAATTGTTTATTGCGAACTGAGTGTAGGTGTTCTGTAAAGTGGTCCCCAAGCCTCTGCTTGGTTTCCCTGATATAGAGGAGGCCAGAACGGGTGCAGCGGTGCAGTATACCACATTAGCACCTGCATACCCCATACAGATTGCCTCAAAGCCCTACGCTATTTCCTGTCCTGCAGGTCTGACCAGTTCCCCTCCACTGACCCCATTATGTGCTTCGGTGAACTCGTCCCACTGCCTACAGACAAAGGGGGTGGCCATGGGTACCTGCATGGGCCCAAGCTTTGCCTGCCTCTTTGTTGGAACAATCCCTCTTCCGTACCTCTTCCTCCAGTACATGGATGACTGTATCGGCGCTGCCTCGTGCTCCTATGAGGAGCTCGAACAGTTCGCCCACTTCACCAACACCTTCCACCCCAACCTTAAGTTCACCTGGACCATCTCTAACCACCTCTCTCACCTTCCTGGTCCTCTATTTCCATCTTGGGGAACAATCTCAAAACCGATATATATTTCAAGCCCACTGACTCCCACAGCTACCTAGAATACACCTCCTCCCACCTGTCAAGTTTGTTTTCGGAGACCCTCACGGACGTGCTGCAATAACAAGACACTGACCTGTTTAGAAAAACACCAATCATTTTCTTACCAAGCAAGTACAAGCTGTGAAGAATCACTGTACTCAACCCGGCACACAGTGCAAAGTCTCACAAGGAGTTCTCCCTGGACAGTCCCTGCTTTTTATACTTTACAAAAGACATGATACAGAAAACGATTTCACAACCTCCAATGACATGATACATAAAACAATTACTACAACAGACAAAAACAGGATACCAAGCAATTATTACATCGACAACATAAAAGACCAGGATATAGTATCGATTGCTTGTGAAGTAGCAGCTCATGGCAGGAGGTGATTTTGAGTTGTTGTCCGGGACAGATTGTGATTTCAAGTTGCCAGTGTGTCTGGCTAGGACAAAGTCAGTGCCCTGGCCCCTTAGTCAGCGACAGAAGTTACATGCTTTAGAGGTTTCACACCTTTACAAAATTTCCCCACCTAACCCTATTTGATACAGATTGATTCTAATTTCAGTTCAGTCAGGAAACTTAAGACAGTGTCTGCATGCCGATGTGTGAGAAGATAAGGAGTTACAAAAGCTTTACACTGAATTCCTAGCTGGGCAGGAAGCTTCAGGGCAGTGTCTGCATACCGATGTGAGTAGATAAAAGACTTTACTTCTATAAATCAAAGTCTCTGTATAGGAATCAAATGCAGATGAAAGACTTTGATTTCTATACTTCTTTAAATTAATGGGATGTTATCACATTAACATCTCACACCCACCCACCGTCCTGCAAAAATGCCATCTCCTATTCCCAATTGCTTCACCTCTGCCGCATCTGCTCCCAGGATTCCACTCCCGTACATCTATGATGTCCTTGTTTTTCAAGGACCGCAACTCCACTCCCCACCTCCCCACCGGAGTGGTCAAGAACACCCTTGACCGTGTCTCCTGCATTTTTCTACAACTCCTCCCTCGCACCCTGTCCCTGCAATAACAACTGAAAAAGAATCCCCCTCATCCTCACATACCACTCCACCAATCTCCGGATCGAACACGTCATCCTCTGACACTTCCGCCATCAGCAATCCGACCTCACCATCAAAGACATTTTTCCCTCCCCACCCTTGCTTGCCTTCCGGAGAGACCAGTCTCTCCGTGACTCCATTGTCCGCTCCACACTGCCCTCCAACCCCACTACTCCCAGAACCTTCCCCTGCAACCAAAGGAAGTGCTACACTTGCCTCCACACCTCCTCCCTCTTCTTTCCCCCCATCCCAGGCCCCAAGAAGACTTTCTACATCTGGCAGATGTGCAGGTGAACATCTGCTCGATGTGGTATACTGCATCCCCTCTACCCGTTGTGGCCTCCTCTACATTGCGGAAACCAAGCGGAGGCTTGGGGACTGCTTTGCAGAACACCTACGCTCAGTTCGCAAGAAACAACTGCACCTCCCAGTCGCGAACCATTTCAACTCCCCATCCCATTCCTCAGATGACATGTCCATCCTGGGCCACCTGCAGTGCCACAATGATGCCACCCAGGGGTTGCAGGAACAGCAACACATATTCTGCCTGGGAACCCTGCAGCCCAATGGTGTCCATGTGGATTTCAGAAGCCTCAAAATCTCCCCTCCCCCAACTGCATCCCAAAACTAGCCCAGCTTGTCCCTGCCTCCCTAACCTGTTCTTCCTCTCTCCCATCGCCTCCTCCCACCTCAAGCTGCACCCCTATTTCCTGCTTACTAACTTCATCCCACCCCCTTGACCTGTCTGTCCTCCCTGGACTGACCTATCACCTCCCTACCTCCCCATCTATACTCATCTTTACCTGCTCCATGCCTGCCTCTTTAACTTGTCTGTCTCCTCTCCAAATATCTTTTCTCTCCATCTTTGATCTGTCTCCCCACTCTCCCTATTTCGTTCAGAATCCTCTTCCCCTCCCCCATTTCTGAAGAAGTGTCCAGGCCCAAAACGTCAGCTTTCCTGCTCCGAAGATGCTCCTTGGCCTGCTGTGTTCATCCAGCTCCACACCTTGTTATCTTGGACTCTCCAGCATCTGCAGTTCCTATTATCTCTTATCCAAGAGAAATGTTTGTTTCTTATGGATTTTTTTTCCCAGACTGTTGGATCATAGCAGCTCACACTGCTCTTGCTCACTTCTGTGCTCCCTGATCACCTTTGTCGGTGTCTAATCTCTTCAGTCTCTAATGATGGATAGATTTGATCTCTCTCGTATTTTACTGTAATTTCCTTGTACCTTTTTTGTAAATAAATTTTCCACTGCTGCCCACCCCCTGACCATGTGCTGCTCTCTTACCAGATTAATTTTTGAATGGTATCTTTCACAGTCAGGAAATATTTTCCCAGAAAGAGAGTGTATTTTTCTTCCATTTCAGACCACCAAATTCTACAGCGTTTTTATCTGTGTCATTCATTTTGCACTTCTGCAACATTTACTGTGTGTTTCTCCTTCCACAGATACCAGCGATCGTTGCCAAAGCCCTCTTACCTGTGGAGAAGGTGATGTTTAACTTTCGTGTGCTACTGCAGTTTGTATGATAAAGGTGCTCTCACAATGCTCCATTTGAGAAGTTACAGATCATTCATCTAGCGATACTGAAGAGCTAATGGTGTATGTCCAAATCAACAAACTATTTGTATTTTTATCATGTTTTATAATTTCACAAAAATATTATCAACAAACTTTTGACGTAAGGCCATATTAGGGCAGGTGACCAAAAAGTTACCATATCTACAGGTTTTCCTGACTCTCTCAAGGAAAGCAAACCTAAGAGGTTTATCAGGGGAATTCCAGATCACGTTTTCTGGCAACTGTAGAAACAGCCTCCAATAGTGAAGGGATGATTAAACACAGTGTTGGAGTCTGGAACTAAATGAGTTATCGAAGTCTTGAAGGTTGTTTGGTGCAGGGAGATAGGGCTCATCACAGCCAGGAATTAAATCACGGGTGAGAATTTTAAATTGTTGCTTATAAATAGGAGCCTTTGTGGGTCAGGGAGCACAGCAGTGATGGTGAACAGGTCTTGGTACAAATGAACTTGTGTGCAGCAGAATTTTAGGTATTCTTGAGGTTACAGGGATGTTGAATGTGGGAGGCCAACTGGCAGTGAGTTTGGACAGTTAAGCCTAGAGATAACACAGGAATAGATGAGAGGTTCAGCAGATGAGCTGAAACTAAGGTGTCACTGTCAGTCATTGTCACTGAAGTGGAAGTAAGTGGTTTTTGTGCAGAGCTCTGCTGTTTACCCTCACCTCACCTCAGGAATTCAGCTGCTTGTGAATTTGCGGATCAAGTCTGTAATAAGATCAGGAACCGAGTGCCCACCATGGCCCATGCTGGGTGTCACTGAGCAGGTTACTGCTGAGTAAGTGCTGCTTAATAGTGCTGTTGACAACACCTTCCATCACTTTACTGATAGAGAGTAGATTGCTTGAGGGGAAATTGGTCGGGTTCGATTTTCAGTGTTTTTGTGCTGAACAGACCTGGGCAGTTTCCCAAATTGTTAGTAGATGCCAGCGCCGTAGCAGGACTGAAATAGTTTGGCTTGGATGCTAGCAAGCTCTAGAGCACGAGTCATCGCTGCTATTGTCAGAGTGTTGCCAGGGCCCATAACCTTTGCACTGTTCATTCATTTCACATAATATTAAAGAAATGAATCAAATTGGATGAAAACTCACATCTCTGATGTTGGGGACCTCTGGAGAAGGCTGAGATGGATCATCCAGTTGGCACTTCTGGCTGAAGATTGCTGCAGACTTGTCTTTCGCAAGGATAGGTTGGGCTCCTGTGTCGGGTAAAGATGGGGATTTTTGGCATTCTTCCTCCAGTGAGTTGTTTAATTGTGCATCACCATTCACGACTGGGTGTGGTAGAACTGCAGAGCTTGCATCTGATCTATTGGTTATGGGGTGGCTTAGCTCTAACTCTTGCTGCTTATGCTATTTGGCATGCAGATAGTCCTGTTTGGTGGTTTTACCAGGTTGCACCTTATTTTTAGGTATGCCTGGTGCTGCCCTTGGCATGCCCTCCAATACTCTCCATTCAACCAGTGTTGGTCCCCTGGATCAATGGCAATGGGTGTCTGTAGGATATGCTAGGCCATAAGGTTACAGATTGTGCTGGAGAACGTCTGCTACTGTTGCATTCTCTCTCAAAGCCTCATAGATATCTGGTTTTGAGCTCCTGTGTCTGTTCCAAGTCTGTCCCTTTTAGCCGAAGTTAGTGCCACCCAACGCAATGGGGGGTATTATCAAGTTTAAGATGAGGCTTTGTCTCCACAGGACTGTGCGGTGGTTGCTGTTAACAATCCTGTCATGGACAGATGCCTCTGCAGCTGGGAAATTGGTGATGATGAGATCAGCAATATTTTCCCCGTTTGGTGCGTCAGCACCTGCTGCAGTCCCAGCCAAGCAGCTTTGTCCTTCAGGACCCGACCAGCCTGATTGGTAATCCTCCTGCAAACTACTCCTGATGTGGACATTGAGTACATTTAGTGCTATTCACACTCGCAGTGCTTCCTCCAAGTGCTGTTCAACATGATGGAGTTTTTTGTTTCTTAAAATTCGCTCTTGGGATGTGGAAATTGCTGGCTGGACCAGCGTTTATTACCTGGAAGGCAGTTAAGAGTGAAGCACATCACTATGGGTTGGGAGTCACATGTCATCCAGACCAGGTAAGGATGGCACATTTCCGGAAAGGACATAAGTGAACCAGATGGGTCTTTCCTGATAATTGGCAATGGTTTCATGGTCATCATTAGAATCTTAGTTCCAGATCATTATTTAATTCATGTTTCACCATCTGCCATGGCAGGATGCGAACCCAGGTCCCCAGAATGTTATCTGGGTCTCTGGATTAATAATCTAGCGATAATACTACTGCTGATTTGTCAACCAAGGGAGGATGGTACATGGTAATCAGCAGGAGCCATGAGGCTTCCAGGCGTCAGAGTCAATGTTGAGTACTCCCAGGTCAAAATAGCACTGTGCTGTCACGTCTGCTGGGACAGGGCTTCACTAAGGACAATGATAGTGGTGTGTGTCATTGTTTGCCAGGTATGTTTCCATGAGTCTGACACTGTTCCTTGACTCGTCTTTGAAGCGGCTCTCCAAATTTTGCCACTAGCCCCCAGATATTATTAAGCAGGAGTTTGGGGGGCCGATAGGGCTGATTCTGCAGTTGTCTTTCCTAGTTCCCTGGTGGATGCCAAATGGGCCACCCAGCTTCATTCCTTTGTTGAAACTTTGCAGTGATTTGCAACTGAGTGGCTTGCTGAGGTTGGCAAATTTCTTTCCCCGAAGGACATTAGATTTTTTTTTCTCTCTGTCATCAGCAATCGTTGCCATGGCAACCAGTTGATTCTTCCAGTTTTTTTAATTGAATTCAAATTCCACCATCTGCTGAGATAGGATTTGAACCTGGACTTCTGTTGTACGTTTTAACATTCTGGATAAAAGTTAGTCATCAGGTTTGTTCACTCATTTTTAAATATCACTAACACAGGCATTGTTTCTTTGCAAAACACTGTCCATCATCCTGTCTTCTCCATCCTCCCCTCCAACAGCAAGTGAAGGAGACACATGCAGTTTCTATTTCACTAAGATTGAGACAATCCAATCAGCTGCCTCTGCTGCTTCCCTCTCTTCCACAAGCCCACCAAACCAAATTGCCTGGCATGTTGCTCCTCGCTTTAGGCTTAAACTTGCATCTTTGTCCAGTTTCATGTCAAGCCTTATCAGAGCTCATCTTAACCCTTTGCCCTATTCTCACTAAACTACAAATATTCCAACTCTTATTTCTCCTCTTCCTCCTCCTCCTCCTCCCTGCCTCTTCCCCCATGCCAATTCACAGATATTGTTACTTGTTCTGTCTGTTTCTCTTTTCTGGTTATGTCCTTCTCACCCATTCTGTTTAAAACCAATGTTCGACCTCACCATCATTGGAAAATCCCACTCCATCTCTCTTTCCTGTCTGAAATCCATGTAATAAATGTCCCTCAAGGATCTATCCTTGGCCCATGCTGTTTCTCACCAACATACTTCCAGGAGGTGAGATCTTCCACAAGCACTGTGTTAACTTTCACATGTATTCTACAATGTTCAGATCTAACTCGTCTCCATCACTTTGCTCCACTGTTACTCAATTATAAAACTGCTTATCATGCTTCCAATACTTGATTAGCTGAAATTTCCTCCAATAACACTTTGTGATAGTAAAACACATTGCCTTCAGTTATTATTACGAATTATTTTTCCTCAATATTGTACTGAATCCATCCCTCTCATTGGGAACTGTCTGAGGCTGAACTGCACCCTTCTCAATAATGCTCTCATATCTGGTCTCAAGATGAACATCTTACCGTACATTTCAATCACAAATGCCAGAAATTTCAATCTCTAAAATGCTCTTTCTCTCCACCTCACTCCAGCTCATTTGTGACTGGAACCCCTTACCCATGTCTGTGTTGCCTTAAGCTTGACAATTCCAAAAGAGAACCCTCTCTTCTCTGCCTTATCAAGAATCTGCTCCCACGATGAGAAATATTCCCTCAACATTTATCCTGTCAACTCCCTTGAGAATCCTCTATTTTTAATTAGAACATCTCTCATTCTTCAAAAAAATCTAGTTAGTATATTCCAGACCTGTTTAGTCTTAGCTTAAAACATAATCCCTCCAAACCAATGATCATCTTAGTTCAGAGATAATGGGAACTGCAGATGCTGGAGATTCCAAGATGATAAAATGTGAGGCTGGATGAACACAGCAGGCCAAGCAGCATCTCAGGAGCACAAAAGCTGACGTTTCGGGCCTAGACCCTTCATCAGAGAGGGGGATGGGGGGAGGGAACTGGAATAAATAGGGAGAGAGGGGGAGGCGGACCGAAGATGGAGAGTAAAGAAGATAGGTGGAGAGGGTGTAGGTGGGGAGGTAGGGAGGGGATAGGTCAGTCCAGGGAAGACGGACAGGTCAAGGAGGTGGGATGAGGTTAGTAGGTAGCTGGGGGGTGCGGCTAGGGGTGGGAGGAAGGGATGGGTGAGAGGAAGAACCGGTTAGGGAGGCAGAGACAGGTTGGACTGGTTTTGGGATGCAGTGGGTGGGGGGGAAGAGCTGGGCTGGTTGTGTGGTGCAGTGGGGGGAGGGGACGAACTGGGCTGGTTGAGGGATGCAGTAGGGGAAGGCCCGCCCACGGCCGACGCCGACGGAACCCCGCCCACGGCCGACGCCGACGGAACCCCGCCCACGGCCGACGCCGACGGAACCCCGCCCACGGCCGACGCCGACGGAACCCCGCCCACGGCCGACGCCGACGGAACCCCGCCCACGGCCGACGCCGACGGAACCCCGCCCACGGCCGACGCCGACGGAACCCCGCCCACGGCCGACGCCGACGGAACCCCGCCCACGGCCGACGACATCATCGCTCCGCCCACAACCTTCACAGCCTGCAACCCCAGAGGAGAGAGCCACACTGAGCCCTGCCGAATCTTCACCATCCCCCCAGACCTCCCACTGACTGAGGACGAACGGTCAGTCCTGAGCAAGGGGCTCACCTTTGTCCCCCTACAACCACACATCAACGAATACCAGTCACGGTCGGACATAGAGCAGTTTTTCCGCCGTCTTCGCCTGCATGCCTACTTCTTCAACCGGGAACCCAACCCTCCTTCCACTGACCCCTTCACCCGCTTCCAACACAAGTCCTCCTCCTGGACACCACCCCCAGGCCTCCTACCCTCCCTCGACCTCTTCATCTCCAACTGCCGTCGAGACATTAACCGCCTCAACCTCTCCACCCCTCTCACCCACTCCAACCTCTCCCCCGCAGAACGGGCAGCCCTCCGCTCCCTCCGCTCCAACCCCAACCTCACCATCAAACCCGCAGACAAGGGTGGCGCAGTGGTAGTATGGCGTACTGACCTCTACATCGCCGAGGCCAGACGCCAACTCTCCGACACCACCTCCTACCACCTCCTCGATCATGACCCCACACCCGAGCACCAAACCATCATCTCCAACACCATTCATGACCTCATCACCTCAGGGGACCTCCCACCCACAGCCTCCAACCTCATTGTTCCCCAACCCCGCACAGCCCGTTTCTATCTCCTTCCCAAAATCCACAAACCTGCCTGCCCTGGTCGACCCATCGTCTCAGCCTGCTCCTGCCCCACCGAACTCATCTCCACCTATCTGGACTCCATTTTCTCCCCTTTGGTCCAGGTACTCCCCACCTATGTCCGTGACACCACCCACGCCCTCCACCTCCTCCAGGACTTCCAATTCCCTGGCCCCCAACACCTCATATTCACCATGGACGTCCAGTCCCTGTACACCTGCATTCCGCATGGAGATGGCCTCAAGGCCCTCTGCTTCTTCCTGTCCCGCAGGCCCGACCAGGCCCCCTCCACCGACACTCTCATCCGCCTAGCGGAACTCGTCCTCACACTCAACAACTTCTCTTTTGACTCCTCCCACTTCCTACAGACTAAGGGGGTGGCCATGGGCACCCGCATGGGCCCCAGCTATGCCTGCCTCTTTGTAGGTTACGTGGAACAGTCCATCTTCCGCACCTACACAGGCCCCAAACCCCACCTCTTCCTCCGGTACATTGATGACTGTATCGGCGCCGCCTCTTGCTCCCCAGAGGAGCTCGAACAGTTCATCCACTTCACCAACACCTTCCACCCCAACCTTCAGTTCACCTGGGCCATCTCCAACACATCCCTCACCTTCCTGGACCTCTCAGTCTCCATCTCAGGCAACCAGCTTGTAACTGATGTCCATTTCAAGCCCACCGACTCCCACAGCTACCTAGAATACACCTCCTCCCACCCACCCTCCTGCAAAAACTCCATCCCCTATTCCCAATTCCTCCGCCTCCGCCGCATCTGCTCCCACGATAAGACATTCCACTCCCGCACATCCCAGATGTCCAAGTTCTTTAAGGACCGCAACTTCCCCCCCACGGTGATTGAGAACGCCCTTGACCGCGTCTCCCGCATTTCCCGCGACACATCCCTCACACCCCGCCCCCGCCACAACCGCCCCAAGAGGATCCCCCTCGTTCTCACACACCACCCTACCAACCTCCGGATACAACGCATTATCCTCCGACACTTCCGCCATTTACAATCCGACCCCACCACCCAAGACATTTTTCCATCCCCACCCCTGTCTGCTTTCCGGAGAGACCACTCTCTCCGTGACTCCCTTGTTCGCTCCACACTGCCCTCCAACCCCACCACACCCGGCACCTTCCCCTGCAACCTCAGGAAATGCTACTCTTGTCCCCACACCTCCTCCCTCACCCCCATCCCAGGCCCCAAGATGACATTCCACATCAAGCAGAGGTTCACCTGCACATCTGCCAATGTGGTATACTGCATCCACTGTACCCGGTGCGGCTTCCTCTACATTGGGGAAACCAAGCGGAGGCTTGGGGACCGCTTTGCAGAACACCTCCGCTCAGTTTGCAAAAAACAACTGCACCTCCCAGTCGCAAACCATTTCCACTCCCCCTCCCATTCTCTTGATGACATATCCATCATGGGCCTCCTGCACTGCCACAATGATGCCACCCGAAGGTTGCAGGAACAGCAACTCATATTCCGCCTGGGAACCCTGCAGCCATATGGTATCAATGTGGACTTCACCAGTTTCAAAATCTCCCCTTCCCCTACTGCATCCCTCAACCAGCCCAGTTCGTCCCCTCCCCCCACTGCACCACACAACCAGCCCAGCTCTTCCCCCCCACCCACTGCATCCCAAAACCAGTCCAACCTGTCTCTGCCTCCCTAACCGGTTCTTCCTCTCACCCATAGCTTCCTCCCACCCCTAGCCGCACCCCCCAGCTACCTACTAACCTCATCCCACCTCCTTGACCTGTCCGTCTTCCCTGGACTGACCTATCCCCTCCCTACCTCCCCACCTACACCCTCTCCACCTATCTTCTTTACTCTCCATCTTCGGTCCGCCTCCCCCTCTCTCCCTATTTATTCCAGTTCCCTCCCCCCATCCCCCTCTCTGATGAAGGGTCTAGGCCCGAAACGTCAGCTTTTGTGCTCCTGAGATGCTGCTTGGCCTGCTGTGTTCATCCAGCCTCACATTTTATCATCTTAGTTCATCTTCTTTGAAATGCCTCCAGTGAAGTGATATACTTGCTCGAATAAGTGGATCAAAAAAGCTGCTCACATTCTTCCAGATGTGGTCTTGCCAGCAAGTTGTACATTTGTCCTAAGACATGTACTCCAAACTCTTCTACTGCAAACACCTTGACATAAGGATAACATCCCATGACCCTTCCCGATTACCTGTTGCAACTGTGTGCTCGCTTCATGCTTCCTGCACAATTATTCCTGAATCCCTTTTGTGTTGCAGTTTTCCACAGTTTTTACATTTTTAAATAACACTGTTCTTTGGTCATCTCCTCAAAAAATAGCAACTTCTCGTTTTCCCAAATTATACTCCATTTGCCGACTTGTCGCCCATTTATCAATGTCTCCCCATAAGCTCGAACCCTCATGGAACTTGACTGTTATCCCTTTTTATGAGATCCTTCCTCATTCTTCTCATCTTTTTGTTGGGAGCACTGGGCAACATGACACATATGTAATTGCTGCCTTTTTAAGGGGCGTTTTTTCAAATGACTGGGAGAAGCTTACTGCCCATTTCTCAGAATCGAGACAACTTGTTCATCAAGTTGCATTGGGCCGGAAAAGCTGATGTCTCATTGTGGCAGTGCAGCAGCACAGAAGGAAAGAAAAGGAAGCAAATCCTGCTGCCTGCATCTCACTAAATCTTGGCCATTCTTTGCCTTGTGTCAAACACCTGTTGTTCTGTTCAGTGACATGAAGCCCCAATGTGGAAATTCCTAGAAACCCAAATAGAAATCCCTCAAATCAGCTGCTGACTCCCACAAGGAATAATGTGCAGCAGGAACAATACACAGTTATCCTCGGCCAGGAGGAGGGGATGTTGTGGATTTCTACTCTGACAGTGATGGATTTTATAAATTTGTGTTACAGGATATTACAAGTGGACTTTCAGGTAGGAAGCTCAATAATTGTAACACCAAACTCTGACAGAATTACTCAATTCAATCAGGACCTGGATATTCGCATTGTGTGTGAGTATTGTGTTCCTGCTCATTCCCATTTGCCATGTAAAATTTCTCTCTTATTACTCCATTCTCTCAATAGATCTTTCCTACAACTTTCAACATATGTCCTGTAGTCCTTTTTTATGGCCAGTTGAGTGTACGTTTTACCATTCTAATGTTTATCTTTTGTAAACACCTCCTATCAAAGGTCCCCTCAAAATCCTTTGTTACAAGGAGATCAATCTCAGTTTCCCCAAGCACCTGATTACCGAATGACAGTTTGCTTCTTGTGTGTAAGGCACTCATCCACTTTTCACTTCCACTTACCTTCATGAGTACAGCCCCAACAATATTAAAGGAAGTTAACATTCTCCAGATGAAGCAGTGTCGGAGTGGTGTCCCATCCACCACATTCAACATTCCCCTCTACACCACTGAGGCAAAGTGGCATCACTGTGCCTAAGGTAAAGTCACCATTATCCTACCTGACCATAGGGCTGGTTTAACCTGAAGATTACCACACCCCAGGCAAGAGGAGAGGTTGTGAAGGAGAGTCCATCTATTGTCGATGGATATTCTCAATATGTACCAGCAATACCTAAGTCACATGAAATTATAACTTTTTAAAAAAAACCCTATCCATGCAACTAAAAACCCTCTTCCTACAAACCATTCTGTTAAATCTCCTCTGCCCCCTGTCAGGGACCCTCCCGTCCTTCACGGTGTGTGTGGGATCTTTGGTTTGCACAGACTCAGCTCGTCTCTGTTCCTGTCTGTGATGTCATCATGCTGTGACAATGGCACTGAACCTCACTGTCTGTGAGGGTGGTAGGCACCGAGATCCTCATAGCGTTTAAGGCATATTTAGATGCCCACTTGTGATGCCAACGCAGACAGGTCTATAGGCCAAGTGCTGGAAAATTAGATTAGAATAGTTAGGGTGTGGTTTTTAACCAGCCCAGGCTGGATGGGCCACAAAGCCTTTTTCTGTACTGTAGACCTCCGAGACTCTTCACATAGGAAGATGCCCAGCAATATTTCAAGTTATTTCAGAAAATGAGATATTAGAATAAATGACTCATGATTGGTCAGTGTTTTCGGGAGAAAAGTGAGGTATAGAGGTAAAGCGGTTGACTTCAATTCTGGGGCCTGAAGCCCAGGAAATTGAAAGTACCGCCATCATGTGGATGAATAAAAATAAGGATTGTATTAGAGGAAAGAAATATCGTTCTTGTATCATTGATCTGTGAGGCTGGATGATATGTGAGACAAGAAGGGTTCTGAGACTGGAGAAGACTACAAAAATAGAGAAAAGTGAGCTTGGAGGAGATTACAGAAATGGGGAAGATTGTGAGGCTGGAGGAGACCAGACAAAGGGAGGTTTGTGACAGTAAAGACAATTATAGAGCTAAAGAAGTTTGTGGGCTGGAGGAGATGACAGATAAGGTGGTCTGTGAGACTGGAGGAATCTAGATAGATGGTGTGAGTTGAGGCTGGAGGGGGATTCCACAGATGTGAAGGGTGTTGAGGCTCGAGAATGATGCCTGCAACAATGCAGGTAGCGAGGCTTGAGGGCATGATCTGGAGGGTAGTGAGGTCTGAGGTATGATTCCTGCAGTAGGGAGGGCAGTGAGGCTCCAGGGTGGATTATTATCATAACAGCACAGTGGTGTACTTCCAGCAGATGGAGTGCAGCAGTAATAGAAAGTACCACTTTCTCCAAATCGAATAAAAGTGGAAATCAATATTTGCCTGTGCAGCAAAGGCCACGTCCCATAAGTAAATTGAAATTGATGTGTCTCTGGTTTGGAGAGAGTGAACAGAAGCTCAGGTAATTCTCCATTGTAGCAATGTTTGGTAACTGTGGAGTACAACATTCAGATAATTGGCAAAAAATGCAGAGTGAAAATGTGAAGAGTGTTTGACTCCACAAGTTCCCAGGATCTGGAACAGTCTGAATGGCAGCTGGATGCAGATTTAGCAGTTATTCTCAAGAGAATTGGGATTTAACTTTTCAAGGAATGATGGGCAAATGGTGGGGGAATTGTTTCAGTTTTGCAGCACCTCCCAGAGTGAGAGTGAAGCCTTTGACATGATTCCACATGGTAGACTGATGCGTAAAGTTAGATCACATGTGATTCAGGAAGAGCTTGCTAATTGGAAGTGGAATTGGCTCAGTTGGAGGAGAGACCGTGGTGATGGAGGATTTTTCAGTGGAGTTCTGTGACCAGCATGTTCCACAGCATTTGGCACAGGGTCCACTTTTGTTTCTCATTTATATTAATGATTTGGATGAGAATTTAAGGGACAAGATTAGTAAGTTTGCAGATGATACTAGAATTAGTGGTATGAAATGTTGGTATAGTGGTCAGTGAAGGTTATCGAAGATGACAGCAAGATCTTGATCAATTATGTCAATGGGTTGAGGAGTGGAGGATGAAGTTCAATTTGAATAAATGTGAGACATTGTATTTCGGTAAAATGATCAGGGTAGGACTTGCACAATTGATGGTTGCACCCAGGGTAGTGTTGTGGAACAGAGAAATGCTGAGATTCAAGTGCATAATTCTTTGAAGCTTATGTAGACAAGTAGACAGAGTGATTAATAAGTTGTTTAGCTCACTTGCTTTCATTGCTCAGACCTTAGAGTCTCAGAGTTGGGATGTTATGTTGAGGTTGTACAGGACATTGTTTTGGCTTCATTTGAGGTATTGTGTGCAGCTCTGGTCGCCCTGTTACAGGAAGGACATTATTATTAAACTGGAGACAGTTCAGAATAGACTTGCTGGGATGTTGCCAGGAATGGAGGGCTTGATTATCAAATAGACGGCCAAAGCTGGCACTTTTCTCACTGCAGCATAATGGGTTAACGAGTGGCCTTAGAGGTTCATAAAATCATGAGGGCACAGATTATGCAAATAGCAAGGGTTTATTCCCGAGGTTGGCTGATTTCAAGACAAGCGGACATGTGTGTAAGGTGAGAGGAGAAAGACATATTTAAAAAGACATGAGGGAAACTTTTATTTTTACGGAGATGTCCATGTGTGGAACAAACTTTCAGAGGAAGTGGCAGATACAGGTACAGTCACGTTGTTTAAAAGACATTTGAATTAGGACATAGACAAGAGAGGTTTAGAGGAGTATATGCCAGATGCAGGCAGATGTGATCAGTTTAAAATAAAACTTATTTATTTAATATACATTTCAAAATTCTAAATTGGAGTAAGGCCAACTTTGACATTGTTGGGCAAGAACTTGCAAAAGATGATTGAGAGAGGTAATATGCAGGTCAAGGAATGCTTGGAAAGTGGGAGGTCTTCAAAACTAAAATAAGGAGAGCCCAGACACAATATGTTGCTGTTCATGTGAAGGGCAAGGCTGGTAAATGTAGGGGATACTGGCTGACTGGAGAAATTGAGGCTGTGGTCAAGAAAAAGGCGGCAGCACATGTCGGGTATTGACAGCAGGAATTGGGTCAATCCCTCGAAGTACAAGGGCAGTAGGAGTATACTCGAGAAATCAGGACGGCAAAAAGGAGACATGAGCTATCTTTGGCAAATCAAGTTAAGGGGAATCCCAAGAGATTCTGAAACTTCATTTGGGACAAAAAAGCAACTAGGGAGAAAATAGGGCCCCTTTAAAGATCACCAAGGCTGTCTGTGTGGAACTGCAGGCTGAGATAGTGAATGAGTATTTCACATTAGTATTTACTGCAGAGAAGGATATGGAAGCTAGAGAACATGGAGACATAAATAATGAGTCGTGAAAAGTGTCTATATTACAGAGATCTAGGTGCTGGATGTCTTAAAATGCATAAAGGTGGATAGGTTCCTGGCACCTGATCAGGTGTTACCCACAAACTCTGGGAGAAGCTGGGGAAGTAATTGCTGGCCCCTTGCTGAGGTATTTGTATCACTGACACTAGTGAAGTGCCAGAAGGCCGGGTGGCTAATGTGGTGCCATTCTTTAAGGAAAAGCCACGGGACCATCGACCGTTGAGCCTGATGTCATTGGTGGGTAAGTTGCTGGTGGGGATTCTGAGGGACAGGATTTGCATGTGTTTAGAGAAGCAAAGACTGATTAGGGATAGTCAACATGGCTTTGTGAGTAGGAAATCTTGTCTCACTTAATTGATTGAGTTTTTTGAAGAAGTGACAAAGAAGATTGAAGAAGGCAAAGCAGTGGACATTGTCTATTATGGACTTCAGCAAGGCATTCACCAAAGCTCCACATGACAGATTGGTTAGCAAGATTAGATCAAATGGAACCAAGATTAGGAGACAAGATTATGGTCAGCCGGGGGGGAGCGGATTCAGTCTAGATGACTATGAACAGCAGTGTGCTGCAAGGATCGGTGCTGGGTCCACTGCTTTTTTAATCATTGATGCAAATCATGTGGAATGAATATTGGAGGAATGGTTAGTAAGTTTGCAGATGACACTAAAATTGTTATTG
Source organism: Stegostoma tigrinum (assembly GCF_030684315.1). Lineage (NCBI taxonomy): Eukaryota > Metazoa > Chordata > Chondrichthyes > Orectolobiformes > Stegostomatidae > Stegostoma > Stegostoma tigrinum. The sequence goes on from NW_026728821.1 coordinate 978,858, forward strand.
TAGAAGACAGCAAAGGCGTTTACTTCCCAAGCACAATGGGAACGTAATCACATGGGTTGATGGGCCAAGGAGTGATAGAAATAAGTTTAGTTCAGCTAAATGTGAGCGATTGCATTATGGTAATGCAAATCAGCGCAGGACTTAAACAGTTAATGATGAGGCCCTGGGGACTGTTATGCAATAGGGACTCCTTGGGGTGCATGTGCACAGTTCCTTGAAGGTGGATTGCAGGTACAGAAGGTAGTGAAGATGATATTTGCTGTGCTTGCATTTATTGGTCAGTGCATTGAGTGTAGGAGTTGGGAGGTCATGTTATAGGCTGAACAAGGCATTGATTATGCTGCTTTTGGAATACTGTGTTCAGTTCTGGTCTCCCTGCTATAGGAATGATGCTGTTGAACTTGGCAGGGTGCAGAAAAGATTTACAAGGATGTTGCAAGAGGTGGAAGTTTTGAGCTGCAGGGAGAAGTTGAATATGCTGGGTCTATTTTCCCTGGAGCATTGAAGGCTGACTGGTGACCTTATAGAGGTTGTTAAAATTATGGTGGGCGTAGGGTGAATGGCCAAGATTGTTTTCCCAGGTTAGGGGAGACTAGAACTAATAACATTGGCTTAAGCTGAGAGGGAAAGTCTTAAAAGGGAACCAAAAGAACTGCAGATGCCTTAAATCTTTAAATAAAAACAAATTTGCTGGAAAAGCTCAGCAGGTTTGGCAGCATCTGTGGAGGAGAGAAGAGTTTCGGGTTCTGAGGAAGGGTCACCGGTCCTGAAATGTTAACTTTTTTTTCCTCCTTAACAGATGCTACAGGCCTGCTGAGCTTTTCCAGTGAATTTGTTTTTTTTTAAAAGGGAAAGTGGGTGGTGCCTGTGTAGAATGAGCTGCCAGAGGAACTGGTGGAAGCTGGTACAGTTACCCATCCAGATACCTTTTAAATGTTGTATGTGAATGGGAAGGGTGTAGCAGAATATAGGTCAAATGCTTGCAAATGGGATTAGATTAATTTGGGATATCTAGTCAGCGTGGACAAGTGGGACCAAAGGGATTGTTTTGTGCTGTACAACGCTGACGAAGCATTTTTTGTTTTCATTTCAGATTTCCACAATTTTACTTCTGCACTATTCTTAGTCTTTCAGAGGGATCGAAAGGTTGAGTTACAGATCTATACAATGACTGTCCTTCCTCGCTGGCTCCCCCACCTCTCTCTTTTGGTAGTTTTATGCAAACACTGACTGGATCCCTTACCTGGAGGATATTTGTGAATGAATTTGTTCTAATGGTGATCCAGCATTTTCCCCAAGTATCGCTCCACACATGCCCAGAGAATTTCTCAGTTTCACAATCTGTGTCCTTCTGGTTTCTTACTCGCTACACTTAACTTTCTGTTTGAAAGTATAGTCTGCAGTTGGAGAATTTAAACAGGTCCACATCCAGGTCTGACGGTCACTTTGTTTCTCACAACCCAATTATCTCAGGATTTTGAACAATGAAGGAAAAAGCAGCACTCACATTGGGGAGAAATGCACATGGTGTGTGTGTTGAAGAGTCTGTGAAGATTCATCTGAAATGTCCGAACACCAGTGCAGTGACACTGGGAGACAGAGTGTGGAAATGTGCAGATTGCAGGAAGGAATTTCTTCATCCATCCCAGCTAGAAACTGACCACCAGAGTCACACTGGAGAGAGACCATTGACCTGTTCTGCATGAGGGAAAGGCTTTGCTGATTCGAATTCCCCGCTGATACACCAGCGAGTTCACTCTGGGGAGAGACCTTTCATGAGCTCTGAGTGTGGGAAGGGATTCATTGTCAGCCAAACTGTTAACACACCAGTGAGTTCACAGACAACCACAGTTGAAGAACTTTGCTGTCACTCTCACTATCAAATGAACCATGGTTTTGGGCTGTTTGTACAGATGTTACCGATCCCTGCTCAATTAAAGGTGCTGGTATTGTGAATAAAATGTCACACTAACAGTTGTGTAAGGTAGAGCTTGGAAATAGTCACGTTGTCACAACACGTCGACACATTTGCACTGACTAAAGACTATCCACCTGCACGATATGTGAAAAGGGATTTCCTGGTTCATCAGGACTGGTTAACTACCAGCAAATTTCTGAATAAGTTGATTGGTTTGAATATAGCTAACAGTAGAATCAAAAATAGTATCAGTGATAATGGGAACTGCAGATGCTGGAGAATCCAACATAACAATGTGTGGAGCTGGATGAACACAGCAGTCCAAGCAGCATCTCAGGAGCACAAAAGCTGACTTTTCGGGCCTAGAGAAGGTTCAAGGCCTGAAACGTCAGCTTTTGTGCTCCTGAGATGCTGCTTGACCTGTTGTGTTCATCCAGCTCCACACATTGTTATAGTAGATTCAAAAGCCATGTGTTTTGGGCTTGTTGCTGGAGATCATAGAATCCCTCCAGTGTGGGAGCAGACCATTTAGCCCATCATGTCCGCACTGACCTGACAAAGAGTGTCTTACCCAGACACTGTCTGCGTGAGTTTCCTCCAGATGCTCTGGTTTCCTCCCACAGTCCAAAACTGTGCAAATTATGTAGATTGACTATGCTCAATTGCCCATAGTATCTTGTGTGCAAAATGCAGGCATAGGGTAGGGTGTGAGACTGGGTGGGATGCTCTTTGCAGGGTTGATACTGACTGAATGGCCATCTTCCACACTAGGAATTCTGTGATGATCTCGATGGCCCTTTATTTGTTAGATAGGTCTGCACACCTTTACAATGACGGATTCTGTTGCTCTCCACAGACATTTGTTTATTGGAAACAATGTAATCTTTCATTTTGTGGATAAAAATCAAAGGAAAGTTTTAAATCCAAACATAGGTTTGGGATGAGTCATGTCCTATAATCCCTGATTGCATTTTCCCTGTCGGCTATGAAACCTGGTGACCGCTGTGACTCTGCCTGGGGGCATTGCAGTCTCTTCAGCTCTTTACCTGGTGTCCATAGCAGCGATGGATCTCATGATGGAAACATAAACCAAGACGTTGTATGATTTCTAGTACATATTTTCTATTTAGTCTTCTGTCCATCACTTCCCTAGAGGCTGAGATACTGGTCTGGGGACCTAGGTGTGAATCCATCTGGAAATAAGAATTTGATGATGACTGTGAATCCATTGTCTTTGTTGGGAAAAACCCATCTGTTCACCGATGGCCTTTAGGGAAGGAAACTGCCATTCTTATCCAGTGATGTGATCATTCCATTATTGAATTTTTTTTTTTTAAAATGTAAAAAAAAACTCCTGCAAATACGTTTAACTCTGTCTTAATTTATTTGACAGCTGATGGTTCAAACTGCTTGATGGTCACTTTCTCTTTTGATCAAGTTGTGGCCATTTCGTGGTTGAAACCGTAGTAATTCTCGTACAAATAGTGCATGCTCTGACATGCCACTTATGAACCAGACATCCACATTGACCATACCCTGAGGCTGTGTACCATGAAAGCGAAATTTTTCACCATCTTATCTACTTGTGCTGCTGTTTCAGGGAGCTATGGACTTGAACCTCCCAAACTCCCGAAAACCTTGAGCATTTCATCAAACTGACTTCCAATGGCAGGAATGGACAGGGTCAGCTTGGATTGATGAACATAATTCAGGCTCCACAAATCTACTGCAGCATTTTGAGAATGTAATTAGTAGTGAGTGTGACCACCTCTCTGTACTGTAGTGATACAGATCCCCTGATCCTGATTGCCCCAATGGCTGACTGACACTGTCAAAGTCCCTGGGCTGATATCAAATGATTCCTTGGACATGCTGTGTCAGGATCCCCTGACTGAATCCTGTCTCCCTTGTCCTGACTGAGAACTGTTTTTCTGAGACTTGGAGACGTGACCATTTGGTTGAAAAAAATGCATTAGTTGCCACAGCTGCTGACCAGCCCTTGACTGACTGCTGGTAATAACGATGCTAAGCTGCCTGGCTTATGCCTGTGATAAGCAACCAGGCAACCAGATATCCTAAGTTATTTTAGTCCCATTTGCCAACATTTGGCCCCTATCCCTCTGTCCCCTTCCTATTCATTTACCAATCCTGATGCTGTTTAAGAGCTGTGATTGTACCACCTCCTCCATACATGCAGCATTCTCTACATGTAAAACTGTCCCTCAGGTCCCTTTTAAACCTTTCGCCTGTCAACTTAAACCATGCTCTCAGGTTTGGATTCCTTTCCTTGAGAAAAAGATATTGACAATTCACCCCATCCAAGCCCCTCATGATTTTATAAACCTCTGTAAGGTCACGCCTCAGCCTATGACGTTACAGGAAATCAGCTCCGGCCTATTCAGCCACCTCTTCCTGTCGCTCAAACTATTCAATCCAAGCACCACTCTTGTAAATGTTTTTTTTCCTGAAACCTTTCAGTTAAACAATTTTCCTGTAGCAGGGATATTATAACTGAATGCAGTATTCAAAAAGTGGCAATGTTCTGTACACCTGCATTATAACGTCCAAACTCCGATACTCAATACATTGATCAATAAAAGCAAGCATGCCAAATGCCTTCTTCACCACCCTGTCTAACTGTGGCTCCGCTTTCAAGGAATTTTGCATCTGCACCCCAATGTCTTTGTTTGGTGACACTCCCCAAGGCCTTACCATTAACTTGTAAGTCCTGCCCTAGTTTGCCTTACCAAATCGCATCACATCACATTTATCTGAACTCTATCTGTTACTCATAGGCCCATCTGATCAAGGTCCCGTTGTACTCTGAGATAACATTCTTCACTATCCACAACAACATGAATTTTGGGGCCATCGGCAAACTTACTAACCATCCCTCCTATGCTTCCATCTAAATCATTTATATAAAGCTATGGCTAAGCAGTGTCCCAGCACTGATTCTTGTGACACACCACAGGTCACAGGTCTCCAGTCTGAAATATAATACTCCGCCATCACTCTGTGCCTCCTGCCTTCAAGCCAGTCTTGGATCCAAACCATTAGCTTCCACTGGATTCCATGTGATCTAACCAGTCTACCATGAGGAACCTTTTCAAACACCTTTCCAAAGTGCATCCAAACAATTTTTACCCGCTCTGTCTTCGCCAACCTTCTTTGTCACCTCTGCAAAATCCTCATGTTAGTGGGACATGATTTACATCACACCAACACCAGAGTCAGATGACTGGGAACAGTATGTGAAGCAAAATGTGTACATGAGATAACAAAATGTGGAGCTGGATGAATACAGCAGGCCAAACAGCCCACAGCCTCCACAGCCAGCAGCCCCAGAGGAGACAGCCACGCTGAGCCCTGCCGAATTTTCACCATCCCCCAGACCTCCCACTGACTGAGGTCAAACGGTTAGTCCTCAGTAAGGGGCTCACCTTTGTCCTCATTCACCCACACATCCACGAATGACAGTCACGTTAGGACATTGAGCAGTTTTTCTGCCACCTTTGCCTCTCCAGCTATCTTCTCCTCAATCCATCTTTGATCCGCCTCTCCCTCACTCCCTATTTATATCAGAACCCTCTCCCCATTCCGCTTTTCTGATGAAGGGTCCAAGCCCGAAACATCAGCTTTTGTGCTCCTAAGATGTTGCTTCGCCTGCTGTGTTCATCCAGCTCCACACTTTGTTATCTCGAATTCTCCAGCATCTGCAGTTCCTATTATCTCTGATACAAAATGTGTACATTACTGGTTGAAAATAATGAAATAATTTCATTGTCTTCAACTTTAAAATCAAATGCTGGAGTCTGCAGCTCAAAAGATATCAGAGCCACTGGGATCAGAGGAAACCCACAGTTCATGAAATGCCCAGGATTCAGGGTGATGTCACTGAGCAATTGCCCGTGTGTGATAACATCACCCACTTGAACACAGAGCATTCGGGTCTGCACAAACAGGTGGTGTGCACCAAGGAAGTGAGGGTCTGTGGAGTGATTGAAAGGAGATTGATCAGAATGATTCAGGAACTGAGGGATATTAATTGTAAGGTCAGGTTGGTGAAACTGAAGATGTTCTGCACAAAGCGAAGGAGACTGATGATCTTTGACAAAGATGTCTCGGTCTATGATACTCCCAAACATCCCAGATGTCCTCTTTTTTCAAAAACCGCAACTTCCCCTCCACAGTGATCAAAAATACCCTCGACCATGTCTCCCGCATTTCCCACAACTCATCCCTCACACCCCCTATTCGCAATAATAACCAAAATTGAATACCCATTATCCTTACATAACACATGACCAACATCCAAATCCAACGCATCTTCGTCTGACATTTCTGCCATCTGCAATCCGACCCCACCACCAAAGACATTTTTCCTTTCCTGCCCTTATCTGCTTTCCGGAAGGACCGCTCTCTCTGTGACTCCCTTGTCCACTCCACACTCCCCTCCAGCCCCACCACCCCGGGCATGTTTCCCTGCAACCGAAGCAAGTGCCATGCCTGCCCCTATATATCCCCCTTCACCCCCATCCCAGGCCCGAGGAAGACTTTTCACATCAAACAGATGTTCACCTGCACATCTGTCAATGTTATACACTGTATCCGCTGTTCCCGTTGTGGCCTCCTCTACATTGAGGAAACTATACGGAGGCTTGGGGACCGCTTTGTGGAACACCTATCCTCTGTTCGCAACAAACAACTACACCTCCCAATTGCGAACCATTTCAATTTCCAACCCCCCCAACTCCTCGAATGGCATGTCCATCCTGGGCCTCCTGCATTGCCACAATGATGCCACCTGAAAGCATCTCATATTTCGCTTGGGAACCCTGCAGCCCAAGGGTATCAATGTGGATTTCACAAGCTTCAAAATCTCCCTTCCCTCGACCACATGCCAAAACCAGCCCAGCTAGTCCCTGCCTCCCTAACCATTCCTCCCTTCTCAAGCCCCACCCCCATCCCCTATCCGCTATCCTCACGCAACACCCTCCCAACCTATCCATCCTCCCTGGACTGACCTATCTCCCCTTAACTCCACACCTACAGTCACCTTCACTGGTTTGAACCCCAACTCTTTGACCTTTCTGTCTCCTTTCACCCTATCTTCTCCTTTATCCATCTTCTATCCGCCTCCCTGTCTCCCTATTTATTTCAGAATCCCCTTCCTCTCACCCATTTTTGAATAAGGGTCCCGACCTGAAACGTCAAAATTTCCTGCTCCCCTGAATCTGCTTGGCCTGCTGTGTTCATCCAGCTTCACACCGTGTTATCTCGGATGCTTGGAGACTGCTTTGTGGAGCACCTACTCTACCCCCTCACTGACCAACCCCCACGCCCGCTTCCCACCTACACTAACCTCACCTCTACTAGTCTCATTCCTGCCTCTTCGACCTGTCCATCTTCCCTCCCACTACTCGCCCCTCTCTCCTCACTGCCCAACCCCCGTCAAATCTCCCTACCTGCCTCACCTTTACTGGCTTTATCCCCAACTCCTTGACCTGTCCATCCTCTCTCCACCTATCTGCTCCACTATCTACCTTCTATCACTGCCTCCCCCTCTCTCTATTTCAGAGCTCTGTTCCCCTACTTCTTTTCTGAAGGAGGGTCCAGACCTGAAACATCAGCTTTCCTGCTCCTCTGATGCTGCCTGGCCTGCTGTGTTCATCCAACTCCACAGCTTGTTATCTCAGCCTTCAGCATCAGCAGTTCCTGCTGCCCCCATCACCATTCATGACTGGTTGTAGCAGGATAGTTGCAATCCTTCCACTCTGTCTGTAATGCGTTAGTTCTGCTGTTTGTAATGCAAGCAGTTGAATGCAGTAGCTATAATGGGTTGGCATCAGTTTCAGGTACGCATGGCTCTGACCCCGGCATGTTTGCCTGCACTCGTCACTGAACCATTGATCAGCTTCATGGGAATCATAGACTGAGGGATTATCCGGGACAAAGAGTCACAGATTCTGGTGGAATACAATTCTGCTTCTGCTGCTGCTGCTGTGGTTTCCATCACGACATGGATGCCCATTTTTGAGCTGCAATAAGTGCAATGTAATGTTCCCCAGTTCAGACTGAGTCCCCATTGCCCTTGTACGCAGTGACCTACTCTATTTTCTGATGTGGTAACACTTACATTTTAATATTCTCATTCTACTGACAGTCTCTCCATGGTGTCACATCTCCAACTTGTCACATTGCTCAAAACCCTTTAACATATTCATCTGAACCTTTTCCTTTCCAGTAGGGACATCTTTGGGTGGCACAGTGGCTCAGTGGTTAACACTGCTGCCTCACAGCCCCTGTGATGTCGGCTCAATTCTACCCTCAGATGACTGTGTGGAGTTTGCATGTTCTCCCGTGTTTGTGTGGGTTTCCTCCAGGTGGTCCACTTTCCACCCACAGACCTAAGCTGTGCAGGCTCGGTGAATTGCCCATGCTAAAGTGCCCATTGTGTGGATTAGGTGAGTAATAGGGGGCTGGGTCTGGATGGCATGCTGTGAGGGTCGGTGTGGATTTGTTAGGCTGGAGGGCTTGTTTCCACACTGTAGGAAGGTTTTTAAAGTGAATGTTTCTCTCCCTGACCATGATTAAGAGCTCTGTACTGTCAGTGAGGCTAGAGTTGTGTAGTTTCAGAACCAAGTAATTTTTTCACCTTGCACTGTCACTCACTTCTCAGTGTTTGGTGATCCATGTTGGACAGGGTGTTTGAGCAACTTTGACACACGTTTTTGGGATTTATTCAAAAACACAAATTGCTGAAGAAACTCAGCAGGTCTGGCAGCGTCTGTAGAGTGAAAGCAAAGTTCAGCTGTTGGACCCAGTGATGCCTTTTCAAAGCTTCCAGTTCTGTAGCAATTTTTCATTTTTCAGATTTCCAGCATGCACGGTTCTTTGTTTTGTTGAAAATTCAGTCAGTGCCGATTCATTTCTGGAGAAATTCAGCAGGTCGAGATGCATCTGTGGAGACGGAGAAACAGGGTTCAGGCTTTAAGTCCAGCAAGACCCTTCTTCAGAACTGAACAGGTTCGGGAAATGGCCTTTTTAATACCTTACGAGAGGTGGAGGAGGGCTAACAGAAAACAGAGGGTGTTGGGGTGCGGTGCAAAATACAAATCAGCTTTTAATTGTGTTGAAAGAGAAGCAGATGTACAATGGGAGTAAATAAAGTTATGAATGGGGGAGATGGGTTCCCTCAACTGAATGCAATGTTAACAAGACACAAACAAGACAAGGTCACATCGTCTGTGCCATATTGTGTTCATCATATCTTCATTAATAACCCTGAATGTGTTGAGCATATGTGAACACTCTTATATGTCTACACACATACGCTGATTAAACAGTGTATATAAAATCATTTCTCCTCCGTTCCGTTGCAACCTATCATGTTTTGTTCACCTTGTCAGTCACCATTCCTTCAGCCAAATTTATTCTGTCTCTTTCTCTGCATTTTATTTTATTCCGTCTCTGAAGAAGAAATTGCCTACTGGGCGATATCATGTTCGTCCTGTCCAGTCTGCACAGCCACTGTCTCCCCTTCCTTACTGTTTCTTCATCAATCACATAGATATTGTCTCTGACCCTTTCCTCCCAATAAGCAAAGCTATTGGAAATGTAATGTTTACTTTTGGGCTCAGGCTAAAGGATTGGTCAGGAAAGGCTGTATAAACTGCAAAAAAAATGTTTGCAACTTTAGAAGCAAATTCTTGAAAATATTGTGTTAAAGACAAAATGTTGCCTTATTAGGGCAGTGAGAGGAAAGTTCAGCAAAACCCACATTTCCTGCCTTTCTCCAGGCAGTTGTGGCCAGAGATGGTGTTTGGATTGGCAGTTGTTGTGGTGGAGGAGACTTCGGTGAAATAACAACCTCTCATTTGGCTCTTAGGAAAATGGTTACGTATGGCATCACATGTGGATAACCCAGCAGAATCATTGAGCCTGTGCAGACAAAGTATCAACTTTCTCCTCTGTCTCTATCATTGTGAGATGAATTGGAGATGGGCATTGAGACCAATAGCAGGCAATGTCACCCAAACCAGGTATTGTTGTTACATTAAAAGTGTCAGAGTGAAAGGGGTTAACTGGAGCTGTTTGTTCAGTGACTCGAATTAATGTCAGTTTCCATGGATACTAACTGTGTCACTGGAGGGTTTCCCTCTTCTATTAATAAGGGGTTTCTCCCAATGCGTTATCCCACAGTATCTGTGGCTGTGGCATATTCAACACAATTGGGATCAGCAGCTCCAGAGATGTGGAGAGATCAGAATCTGTGAACAGCAGATTGGGATGTTCCAAATTATGGATCAGAATCTCAGAATCTCAGAACCACAGCCGGGAATGTGACAACAATGTATAAGAATCTGAGAGGAATAGATTGGAATGTTCCAACAATGGACAGGAGTTTATCCTCTGGCCTTTACTATCTTTCTATCAATTGGGCGCCGTTAACATTGCGGATAGAAGCTGTACTGATGATTATTCAGGCGGGTTACTATCCCATCCTCGCTATTGTTGGTGTTCCCGGTAAGTCTCTCTATCTCTGTCCATTCATTTATTCTGTTAGCCTTTGTGACCAGCGACTCAATTTCTAAGCTCTGTATTTGGGAAAGAAGGAAACTGTTGTATTCACTTTCAATTACAAACTCAATTCTTATTCCATGTTTTTTTCACCTTCACTTGCAAACATCTGAGGAGGAAGAAAAGTGTTCAAAACCACCATTGGCCCATTTTGTCCTGAGCTGATTTATATCACAGTATTCCCTTTATCAACAATAATATTCCCAGTTTTCACTTCTGCCTCAGTGCTGTTTATGATTAATTCATAATCTGCTCCTTTCCAGTTGCAGTTCTCTTCTGGCCACACTTGCAGTTACTACAGTTTTGATTGTATTCTTATTCTTATCTCTACCTCGACCTATGCCGGTTGCAAAATGTGAAGCCAGTTTGATTCTAAAATGAGGAGGTTACAGCTTTGTGTCAGTGGTTTCAGCATAACCCGTCGATGGCCATCAAATGACAGTTCATTGAACTGTTTCGATTCCAGAACATTCCAAGTAGCAGTGGTGCCATGTCCCTCATCTCCTAAGTGCAGTGCTCTGATGAGTTCACTTGTTGACAGAGGCCGTCTCTCTTCACCCCAACCCCCACTGACCCACTGCTGACTGGGATACATTACTCTGTCTCCACAGAATAAGATATAGGAAATCTTCCAGAAATTCTACAGGACAGTGACTGTGAAAATGAGAAACTGTGGGAGATTAGAATTAATAAAGAGGAATTGCTCAAAACTAATTGAACTGAAGTTTGGTACTTTGCTCTGGTATGTCCCAGAGAATACATGGAGGTGGGGAAAAAGCTTGTGAAAGAGTTACAGGGTCAGACAGCTCTTCAGTCCAACCAGTCCATGTCAAACATAATCCCAAACTATCCTAGTCCCACCTGCCTGGGCTTGGCCCTTATCTCTCCAACTGTTTCCTGTTCATGAACTTGTCCAAATATCATTTAAAACTTGTAACTACGAGAAAGAATTATTGATTACCATTCAGAATTCTTCAGATTCGGGAATTGCCAGTTCCTGCAGAATGGAAGTAGCTGTTGTAACGCACATTAAAAAAAAACTGGAGTGAGAGGGAAATCAAAATAAAAATAATTTCTGGACAACTTGATATCTGGTATGAGGAAAATATGGAACTTTTTTTGAGGGCTTTAAAAACTAGACACTTGGGAATTCATGATATGACTTGGCAGAGTCAACTTAGATTCTGGAAAGGGAAGTTATCTTTGGTAAACCTGTGCAGTTTATGTTAATTGAAACATCCAAAAATTTCAGATGTGTGTCCAAATTATCCCCAGAAATGTCTTCCATTGCTACTCCACCATCTTTCCTAAGATTCTATTCCTATTAACTCTAGCCAGTTCCTTCCTCATGATGTTTTTTTTAGTTTCATCACTCAATTGTCATTGTGTCACATCCAAATGCAAACAATACATTTAAACTGAAAGAGGGAGCTTTGAGAGATAAAACATGGAGAAAGATTGGAGTGTTCATTAACTTTATTTATGTCATGTATGTATGAGATAGAGAGAAAGAGAGAGAGAGAGAATATGGGTGATGAGATGTAAAAATAGAGAAAACTAGATTATCGACTGAAGTTGATGTACTTTCCTATTTGTTTTGGCAATTCCTGTGTGTTGTGGTCCTTTGCCCAGTGCATGTACGACTGAGTAATATGTATATAACAGTTGAAGCATCCACAAATGAGAACCAGTGGGAGTGGTGTATTTGAATTTACAGAATAATTTTGATATGGTTGCACCCAGGTGAGTGTATAAAATTAGAGTTGAGAGGTAAGGTGGAATATACTACATGGATTGAGAATTCTTTAGTTGAGACTATACAGAGAGTGGAGCCCTTTTCCAGGCTGAATGCTGCTACATATGGGGTATCACATGAATCAGTGATTGGACCACAGTAATTTGTAAGGCATACAAACTAGTTGAATGTGGCCAGCAACAGCATACATCTCATTTTGTAATGATTAAATGATGTGAGGTTGGGAAGTGTTGTGGTCACGAAAGGGCCTGCATGTCCTTGATCATAAGTCAGCAAAATTAGTACATACAGGGGTATCAGTCATGCGGGAAGTAAATGGTATGTTATCCTTCATTGTAAGATGATTCATGTACATGAATAAAACCATATGTCTGCACATGTACAGCCTTGATGCAAGAGTATTTATGGGCACTGTGCGCAGGCTTGATCTCTTTTGTAATGAAAGAACTCCTTGCCACAGACACGGTACAAATGGCCATCACCAGTCTAATCCCTGAGATGATGGGACCATGAGGAGCGAGTGAAGAAAGTGAGTGTTTAATATGTTGTGCTGTGAGAGAATCAGAGATTACTGCATTAAAATTACAAAGTTGGTGATGAACTCTTATATCCATAAAAGAAATTGATAGGGTGAGAAATCCCACACGTGACCCATGTAAATACATGTGGATTTTACATGTAAAATGACATAGAGCCCCACAGTGATTCAGAGAGAAGCGCAGGCTCTGAATGAACTCTCCCCACATTAATCTGTGACCCTACACTGAACCCTATGTTGTTCACAATCCTGACAGCAGCCCAAATACCCTCTTTGTGACATGAGCCAGACCATCCAGATTCTGATCTCCATAGAGAACGCAAGCATGTATTTTCAGAGGATGCCACTTGTGATTTTGCATAAAACATTAGTCTTCCCACCACACTACTGTAAAACTGCATTAAAGTACTGCATGTGTACCATGAACAACGGAGGCACGTTGACCAGCGTGAAGCAGACCATGTGTACAGCCTAGCTCCATTTGCTTGTCATGTTACCTCAGTCTGTTTACATGTAAGTGACTGTAGGGTCTCAATGGCCTTCTCTTTTTCATATGTGGGGACTCAGGGGGCTGTACAGCAGGGCCAAATGCTGAATTGATCCACCCTGGTTTCCTGAGGAACAGTTCGATGTGTGAACTCATGTGACATTGCTGTAACTGTAAGAGATTATTTTATGTTGGTTTCTTTTAAGAGAAGGATTGAATGAGAGGCACAAAGCTGTCTAGTTAAGACCATTGACTAAACAGTCTTGAGAGGGTTTGGGTTTTTTTTTAATGCAGCCTGAATGAGTGCGACGAGCTCTCACAGATCAGAATTTCTGAGTTTTGCTTTTCAGTTGCATCAGAAGCTATTGGTGTCTCAATGGAGTTGGAAGCTTCAGTGAATGTCTCCTGGCTGCAGAATTTTCTTTGGATGCTTTTTTTCTCCTCCTGAATTGGAGAACGGCATGTGAGAACCTTCTCTGAATTTTATTTCTGACCAAAGTGTCTCTTTATGGGCGGCTACTATGATGGAACAGTTAATTAGTAATATTTGCTGTAGCTATTATACTGTTAGGTTATCCGCCAGATCGAGGTTATTCTAAATTCCTCCTTTTTTTGGTTCTACTTTGACTACAGTGTTTAAATAAATCGTGTTTTGTTTAACATCTGTCAACTATTTCATTAACTTATCTCTGAATAAATGTCAACAGAAAGGCACCACAGACCTCTGGGGAAGAGAATTCCCACCCCAAATGCCCTTTTCGGATTTCTTCTCATCCACCTTATGGAATCAGAAAGTCACACAATGCAGAAACAGATCATTTAGTGCAACTTGCCCACACTGACTTGATATGTAGTCTGATCTATTCCCATTTTCCAATATTGGGTCCATATCCCCCTCAACTTTTCCTGTTCATGTACCAATCCAGATATTTTTTAGCTGTGTAATTGCACACACCTTCACCACTTCTGACAGCACTTTCTGATCACACACCTCTCTCTGCGTGAAAACGTTGCCCTAAGTTCCCTTCTAAGTCGTTCCCCTCTCACCTTCAACCTTAGCACTTTACTTCTGGCCTCCCCTCTCCTGGGAAACCAACCTTGGCTATTCAGGCTATTCATGCCCCTCATGATCTTATAAACATCTGTCATGTCACCCCTCAGCCTCCACACTCCGGGGAAAACACTTCAAATTGTTCAGCCTCTCCCTACAGTTCAGACCCTCCTGACCTTGAACATCCTTGGAAATCTGTTTTTTCTGCACCTCTCTAGGTTAACAACATCCTTCCTTCAGCAGAGCCAACTGGTATGTGCGCAGTATTCTTAAAGTGGCCTCATCAACATCCTGTACGGGAGCAACATGCCATCGCAACCCCGATACCCAATGCTCTGACTGATTAGGGAAAGTGTGACAAACGTGTCCTTCCCTACCCTGCCTCACATGCTCCTCCACTTTCAAGGAACTATATGTGTGCACCCAAGGTCTCTTTATTCAGTGACACTCCCCAGGGCTGTGTAAGTCCTGCCCAGCATCACCTGACCAAATGCAAAACCTCTCAATTATCTAAATTAAACTCCATCAGCCACACCTTGGCCCATTGGCCCATCTGATCAATGTCCCTTTGCACTCTGAGATAAACTTCACCACTGTCCACTGCACCACTTTTTAATGCCATCTGTGAACTGACGAGTCATGTCTCTGATATTCACATCCAAACCCTTTATATTAATGATGGAAAGCAGTAAACTCAGCACTGATACTTGCGGTACACCGCTGGCCACTGGTCTCCAGTCTGTAAAACAATCCTCCACGTTCAAGCCAATTTTGAATTCAATTGGCTAGCTACTCGTAAGGATCCCACGTGAGCCACCATTACTAATCTGTTTACAACTCCGAACGTTACTGAACACCCTCCTAAAGCCCATATAGAAAATGTCTGCCACACTGCCTTCATTAATCTTCTTTATCACCTCTTCAAAATAATCAAGTTAGTGAGACATGTTCACTGTACAAAGCCATGTTTACTATCCCTGATCAATACTTGCCTTTCCAAATGCTTGTAAATCCTATCCCTCAGAATCCACCCCAACAACTTACCCAGCTCTCATGTCAGGCTCACTGGTCTATGGTTCCCTGGCTTGGCTGGTCATTGTATCCTTTTCCAGTCCCACTCCTCCACTGGTCACAGCAAATTTTAAATGTAACCAGGTTGGTGATGTGGCCGATGATATAGGTCTCAGACTGGGTCAGGCTCGGTGTTTGGAACAAGACAGACAGTTTTCTTTAATCTGCTAAAAAGAATTTTTATATTTTTATGACCAAAATAAAGTTACTCAAGCTATGATGTAAAGAAGAATGTAAAAGAGTTTGGAACTGCAAATATGTACATTGGTATATTCCCTTTCTAAAAATAATAAAATAATCACACATGTTTATGATCAAAACAAATTTACACAAACTATGATGGAATGAAGAATGACACATGAAGTTCACAAACACACACACACACACACACACACACACTCACACACACAAAAACACACACACACACACACACACACTCACACACACACAAACACATACATACACACACACACTCTCACACACACACACACAAACACACACGCACACACACATGCACACAAACACACACACAATCACACACACACACAAATACACACATTCACACACACGTTCACACACACAAACACACGTATGTTTGATGACAAACTGAAATGTTCATTTGAAAGTACGTTGTCCACATGTTAGTTGAACTCATGATAATAGAAAGAAATGTGAGCAATTGTCCCAAATGTTATTCGGGTTCAAAATGTATTCTGTTCGCACAAGTTGTGGGCAATGGGATTACTTCCTGCAACGGTTAGATTTGGCTGAATTCCTTTTGCTACAGGTGGTGGGAGATTACAATGAATCCTCGTCATGAATCCTCCATGAGTGGTAAAGATGATTGGCGCGTTTTCAGCTCTCATATACTGATGTAATGAGGAACAAGGAAATAGAGAGGGAGCAATAGGCTGTTGCTTTTGAGGCGGGTTACTTTTTTTACCTCTGAGTTGAATCGCACAATAACACTATCCAACCCCCAAACTGGAACATGTGAGGTCTCCTTGAACATTGTCTCCATTATCTGCTTACATCACATTCCCTGCTCCATGTAGGTGTATCATTGCTGCTGTAATACACAGAGCAACATATGGCCGCACTCATTTTAAAGGTATGTTTATATGTGCCTGCATAATTTAAAAATAACATGTTTAATATATGTTTCATACATATATAATCTGTGTTAACAAGAATGTGTCTTATTCCTAACGAAATACAAAGATTACTGGAAAAGTTCAGCAGCCTGGTGGCATCCATGAAGAGAAATGAGAATTAATGTTTCGGTATCAGTCATTCTTCCTCAGAACCTGTTTTATTTTTAAAATTATTTCCCCACTTTTATTCTCCCATACAAGAGGAAATATCAGTCAGGTCTTCACCATTTACACTCACCTCAAGTTCTTACATAGTCAAGAACATTTCTCATTCTCAGGCCTAAACTGTTATTCCCCGAGAAACTAAATGCCTTCATCACAGGACGGTATATACAAGTTAGCCAGGAAGGAGCTGAAGAAAGGGCTTAGGAGAGCTATAATGGGGCATGAGAAACCCTTGGTGGATAGCATCAAGGAAAACCCCAAGGCTTTTTTACACGTATGTGCAGAACAAGAGAATGAACAGAGAAAGTATAGGGCCGATCAAGAATTGTAAAGGGAATTTGTGCACAGAACCTAAAGAGATAGGAGGGGTCCTTAATGAATATTTTTCTTCAGTATTCACAACTGAGAGGGACCTCGTTGTAGAGGAGGACGTGGTGAAACAGGTAGGCTAGAGGAAGTGGATGTTAGTAAAGAAATTGTACTGTGAATTCTGAGGAAGTTGAAGGTAGATATGTCATGCAGCCCTGATGGGATTTATCCATGGATTCTGTGGGAAGTGAAGGACAGGGTCACAGGGCCTGTGGTGATGATCTTTTCATCCTCACTGTCCATGGTTATATTGCTGGAAGATTGGAAAGAGGCAAACATCATTCCCTTGTTCAAAAAAGGGAACAGGGATTACCCCAGAAATTACAGAACGCTTAGTCTTACTTCAGTGGTGGGCAAATTATTGGAAAGGGCTCTGAGAGATAGAATTTACGATCTCTTGGACAGGCACAGTTTGATTCGTAATATGCAGCATGGATTTGTAAGGGTTAGATCATGCCTCACAAACCTTATTGAATTCTTTGAAGAGGTGACCAAACACGTGGATGAAGGTGGAGTAGTGGACGTGGTATATGCGGATTTGACCCAGGCCTTTGATAAGGTTCCCCAGGGTAGGCTCATGCAGAAGGTAAGGAGACGTGGGATATGGGGAAATGTGGCAGATTGGCTAACCCTTATAGGACAAAGGGTGGTCGTGGACGGGAAATATTCAACATGGTGCTCTGTTACGAGTGGTGTACTACAAGGATCTGTTCTGGGTGTTCTTCTGTTTGTGATTTTTGTAAATGATTTGGATGAAGGAGTGGAATGATGGATTAGTAAGTTTGTGGATGATATAAAGGTGGGCAACTGTGGACAGTGTGGAGGGCTGTTCTAGGTTACAAAGGGATATTGACAGAATGCAGAGTTGGGCTGAGAAGTGGCAAATGGAGTTTAACCCTGAAAAGTGTGACGTGATTCATTTCTGAAGGACAAACTTGAAAGCAGAATACAGGGTTAACGGAAAGATTCTTGGCAGCGCAGAGGAGCAGCGGGATCTTGAGGTTCATGCTCAAAGTTCCCTAAAAGCAGCCACCCAGGTGGATAGAGTTGTTAAGAAGGCTTATGATGTGTTAAATTTCATTAATAGAGGGATTGAGTTCAAGAGCCGTGAAGTTATGCTCCAGCTGTACAAAAGCTTGGTTCAGCCACACCTGGAGTATTGTGTTCAGTTCTGATCAGCTCATTACAGAAAAGATCTGGAAGCATTGTAAAAGGTGCAGAGGAGATTTTCCAGGATGTTGCCTGGAATGGAAAGAAGCTCTTCTGAGGAAAGGTTGAGAGAGCTCGGGCTTTCCTCTCTAGAATGACAAAGGATGAGGGGTGACTTGATAGAAGTGTACAAAACGATCGGAGGTATAGATAGAGTGGAGAGCCAGAGACTTTTCCTAGAGTGGAGGTAGCTTCAATGAGGGGTCATAGTTTTAATGTGAGTGGAAGTCGATATAGCGGAGACATCGGGGGTAGGTTCTTTACTCAGAGAGTGGTAGGGGCGTGGAATGCATTGTCAGAGAGGGTAGTGGAGTCAGCCTCATTAGGGGCATTTAAGTGGCTATTAGACATGTAAAAATGTGATAGTATAAGATAGGGGTGGAGGTTACATAGACCTTAGGTTTAGGGTAAAAGCCTGGCACAACATCGTGGGCCTAAGACCCTGTACTGTGCAGCACTGTTCTGTTCTACATAGAGACCCATCTTTGAAAAGTTTCAAAAGCCATCTTTTTTTTCATTAATTTAGGGCATGATAACTACAGACAGTGCATTAGATGGAATCTCAGCAATGTCCTGTAGAAATGCAGGGAAATATGCCTAAGATCATACCCAGCACCCTTTGCAGGAAACAGCACCATTCCATTTCCTTTCCAAATCACTTGTGACATCTTCAGATTAACTTTATCTGATTTATGTACCAGGACCCACAACTCCCTCTTTCACGCGCAAGCTCTGCTTTCTCCCTCCAGTTAAATAATTTACCACCGTTTTACCCTTTCCGCAAAACACAAACTTCCCATAACCCACACTGTACTGTTTTATTTGCAATGCTGAAAGTTTGCTCATTATCATCCCCTGTCTACAGCCCGTTATAGATGCTCTTCCTCTACTTGACATCTTATTGATTGACTGTACTGGTGTACTAGCAAATTGAGCTCCAATCTTGTCAGACCTTCGTCCAAATCGTTAATCTAGATTGTGAACTGGTGATGACCTCACACTCATCCCTGAGGAATTCCAGTCGTTGCAGCTTTCCAAACTGAAAATAAGTAATTATCTCTCCTCTGCATTTTCTGTTAGCAAACCAGGGCACGCTGAGTAGCAGCCGAGAAAGGTTACAGGGCCTCTACTGCAGTGCGTAACTGGTAAATAAGGTGTATCTGAGCTCAGCAACGCACCATTAGGGCCATTTGTTGTCGGATCATCATGTAGAGGTTGTACTGTCAATGATTCTGATCCTTGAGCGTTTAAAAAAACAAGCACAGGATATAGACTGACATTTGATTGGAATGCTACACGGTCAAGAATGCTGTCTTTCAGATGCAGCAATAAATCTAGTCTGCCCTCTCAATCAGGTGCTCAATTTTCCCTGGACACATATTAAGGAAGAGGGAAGATTTCCTATCAGTCTGGTTAACATTCGCCCCTTTACAAACACCACAAATACAGATAATCTTAATGATTAATTTCATTTTTGGCTGTAGGTGCTGTGTGGAAAATTTGCCACAATAAAATAGAACAAAGTCTTTGACGAGTGACCTTATAGATGTTTGCAAAGTCATAAGAGACACAGGAGTGTAAACAGCCAAGATCTTTTCCCCGGGGTGGGGAAGT
Organism: Stegostoma tigrinum; assembly: GCF_030684315.1. Taxonomy (NCBI): domain Eukaryota; kingdom Metazoa; phylum Chordata; class Chondrichthyes; order Orectolobiformes; family Stegostomatidae; genus Stegostoma; species Stegostoma tigrinum. The sequence continues at coordinate 998,773 of NW_026728821.1, forward strand.
CCAAAACGAGAGGGCACAGCTTTAAGGGGAGAGGGGAAAGGTTTAAAAGGGACTTAAGGGGCAACATTTTCATGCAGAGGGTGGTGTGTTTATGGAATGAGCTGCCAGAGGAAGTGGTGGAGGCTTTTACAATTACAACATTTAAAATTATCAGGATGAGTATATGTTTCGGAACAGTTTAAAGATGTATGAACCAAATGCTGCCAAATGGGCCTAGATCTGTTCAGGGTATCTGTACGCCATGGACGAGTTGGACCGAAAGGTCTGTTTGGATGCTGTGTATCTCGATGTCTCTCTGAATCCATGTTTGAGTGCTCCATTTGTGTAACTCCTGAGAGGGGAAGAATGATCCCCTATCTCATTATAACTTCCTTTCCCTCTGCAACAGCTTTGAGGGGTGGAGTGAGAGAACAACAAACAGGATAAGAACTGCAGTTGGCCATTCAGACCTTCGTGACTGCTGCTCAATTTAGAAAGATCATGGCTGATCTGTTTGTGGCTGAACATCCCTTTCCTGTTTATTCCCAATAATGGACTCCCTTGTCCATTAAAGGTCAATTGAGCTCTGCCTTGAATATCTTCACTGACCCAGTCTTCACTGTTCCCTGTGGATGAGAAAACCACAGACAGCACAATATCAAAGAGAAAGATAAATCCTTATCTCAATCTTAATTGGGAGACTCCTTACAGTGTGTTACCCTCACAGCAAGTTACCTCCTCTTTAACGAGCACAACAAATAGGAGCAGATGTCGGCCATTCATCCCGTCAAACCTATTCCATATTCCGATTGACTCTGTTCAGTAAAGTATTTATCAATCTTAACTATCACTGCTCTCTTGGGAAAACATTCCCGATACCTACAGACCAGACAGCATAAGAGGTTGGAGCAGAATTAGCCATTTTGCCCATCAAGTCTGCATTGCTGTTCGATTATGCTTGACAGGTTTCTCAAAAATAAGTTATCTCGCCTTCTCTCCATAACCCTTCATCTGCTTATTAATTAAAGGGCATCTGTCTCTCTCTTAAAGACATGGCTGTGTGTGTGTGTGTGTGTGTGTGTGTGTGTGTGTGTGTGTGTGTGTGTGTGTGTGTGTGTGTGTGTGTGTGTGTGTGTGTGTGTGTGTGTGTGTGTGTGTGTTGTGTGTGTTTCTGCTTTATGGCAGGAGACAGGGTGTTCATGGAGGATTGTCCTTCAGACTGGAAGCCTGTGATTAGCGGTGATCCACAGGGATTGGTGTTAGATTTACATCTGCTTTCATTTAAATAAATGGTTTAAATGAAAATTATAGAAGTATGGTTAGCAAGTTTATGGATGACACTGAGATTATTTGAGCCGTAGACAGGGAAGATTATCGAAGATTACATTGAGATCCTGATCAGGTGGATGAATGGATCATAAACATGTACAGTATGGGAACAAATCATTTGGCCCAACATGTCCATGCTGACCAGATATCCAAAATTAATCTAGTCCCAATTGCCAGCGTTTGGCCTCTATTCCTCTGAACCCTTCCAATGTATATAACCATCCAGATACCTTTAAAATGGTGTTTTCACAAGCCTCCAGCATGTCATCTGGCAGTTCATTCATATTTTTAAAAAATCTTTCCCCTCACACCTTAAACCTGTGCCTTCTAATGTTTGACTCCCCATACGCTGGGAAAAAAAGACTCTGACTATTCACTCTATCGATGCGCTTCATGATTTTATAAACGTATATAAGGTGCACATTTTACTCCAATCAACACGAATGGCTGTGCTTTCTGTTATCCCGGGGCTGAATTCTGAAATTCAACACTGGTACCGCTTCCTTCTCCATCAAGTCACATTCCTGGAAAAAAGTTTAACCAATTTGTTCAGACATATTATGAAACACATCTGTTGGATTTGATTCTTGACCTTTGGGCCCAAAGGTGGAGACACTACCACCACACTGCGATGGTCCCTGAATCTACAACATTATTCTCCTGTGTATTTGCTCATTAACCTGTTCTGACAGGCTGTGACACACCTCTGCAACTAGCAGGACTTGAATCCAGAAGTTCTGGCCCAGAGCTAGTGACATTGCCACAGGTTCAAGGATGGAAATCGAATCCAGAGCTCTAGCACAGAGGTATTGGCATTACCCATTACACAAGACCTAAGTCATGCCCAGATTTTGAGTCACATTTTGCCGGCCAACTATCAACTGAGTTTGGGTTTATCAAATTCTGGTTAACTTTACTGAATTATGCAGGGAAGATTTTTCAGTGTTGACCAAACGCAAGGTACTTCCCTCAACTACAGCATGTTGAGTGCATTTCTGTGCCATTGAGATCAACTAATAACATCTTGAATTGCTTGGCTATGATTTCCAACTTTAATGGTCATTATCTGAAACCCTCCCTCGACTGACCCCTTCTCTCCCTCCTCCTGGACACCACCCCAAGGCCTCTTACTCTCCCTTGACCTCTTCATTTCCATTTGTCATTGAGACATCAACTGTCTCAACCTCTCCAGCCTCTCACCCACTCCAACCTCTCCCCCACAGAGCATTGCAGCCCTTTGCTCCCTCCGCTCCAATCCGAACCTCGGTATAAAACCCACAGACAAGGGAGGTGCCGTTGTAATATGGTGCACTGACCTCTCCATCGCTGAGGCCAGGACCGGCTCTCTGAAATCTCCTCCTACCACCCTCAGGATCATGACCCCAACACCGACCACCAAAACATCATCCCCCAGATCATCCAAAACCTCATCGCTTCAGGTGGCCTCCCACCCACAGCCTCCAACTTCATCGTTCCCCAACCCAGCACCACCCGCTTCTATCTCCTTCCCAAAATCCACAAACCTGACTGACCTATTCGACCAATTGTCTCTGTCTGCTCCAGCCCCACCGAAGTTGTCTCCACCCATGTAGACTCAATTTTCTCCCCCTTGGTCCGGGAACTCCCTACCAATGTTTGTGACACCACCCATGCCTTCCACTGCCTCCAAAATTTCCGACTCCCTGGTCCCCAACACCTCATCTTCAGAATGGACATTCAATCCCTACATACTTGCAGTCCCCATGCAGACGGCCTGCAGACCCTCTGCTCCTTCATGTCCCGCAGGCCCGACCAGTCCCCCTCCACTGACAGCCTTGTCCATTTAGTTGAACTCACCCTCACGCTTAACAACTTCTAATTCAATTCTCCCACTTCCGACAGACAAAGGGGGTGGCCATGGGAAGCCGCATGGGCCCAAGCTATGCCTGCCTCTTTGTAGGGTACGTGGAACAGTCCCTCTTCTGAAGCTACACTGGTCCTATCCCCCACCTCTTCCTCCGTTACATTGATGACTGTATCGGTGCTGCCTCATGCTCCCACGAAGAACTCGAACAGTTCATCCACTTCACCAACTCCTTCCACTCCAACCTTAAATTTATCTGGACCATCTCTGACACCTCTCTCTCCATCCAGGACCTCTCTGTTTCCATCTCTGGCAACCACCTGGAAACCAATATCCATTTCAAGCCTACTGACTCCTACAGCTACCTAGAATACACCTCATCCCACCCACCTTCCTTGCAAAAATGCCATCCCCTATTCCCAATTCCTTCGCCTCCACCGCATCTGCTCCCAAGATGAGGCATTCCACTCCCGTACATCTCAGATGTCCTCGTTTTTCAAGGGCTGCAACTTCCCCTCCAAGTGGTCGAAAACCCTGTCGACCGGACCTCCCGTGTTTCCCACAACTCATCCCTCACACCCCCTCCCCACAAGAACAACAAAAACAGAATCCCCCTTCACCTCACGTTCCACACCATGAACATCCGGACCCATTGCATCATCCTCCGGCACTTCCGCCACCTGCCATCAGACCCCGCTACCAAATCTGCTTTCCGGAGGGACCACGCTCCCCATGACTCCCTTGTCCGCTTCACACTCCCCACCAGCCAAACCATCCCTGGCACTTTTCCCTGCAACCGCAGGAAGTGCTACAGATGCCCCCACACCTCCCCACTCACCCCCATCCTAGGCCCCAAGAAGACTTTTCACATCAAGCAGATGTTCACCTGCACATCTGACAATGTGGTATATGGTATCCCCTGTTCCTGATGGGGCCTCCTCTACGTTGGGAAACCAAGCAGAGGCTCAGAGACCACTTTGTGGAACACCTACGCTCGGTCTGCAACAAACGATAGCACCTCCCAGTCGCAAACCACTTCAACTCCCCCTCCCACTCTTTGGATGACATGTCCATCCTGGGCCTCCTCCAGTGCCACAACGATGCCACCTGAAGGCTGCAGGAACAGCACCTCATATTTCGCTTGGGAACCCTGCAGCCTAATGGTATCAATGTGGACTTCATAAGCTTCAAAATCTCCCCTCACGCTATTGCATCCCAAAGCCAGCCCAGCTCGTCCCTGCCCCCATAACCTGTCTGCCCTTTCTCCCACCTATCAACTACTCCCACCTCAAATCCTAACCCCACCTCATACCTTCCGGCCTCATCCCCGTCTCCTTGAACTGTCCTTCTCCTCTCCACCTATCTGATCCTTTATCTATCTTCCATCTGACTTCCCCTCTTGCTCTATTTATTCCAGAATCGCCTTCACCTCTCCCATTTCTGAAGAAGGGCCCAGACCTGAAACATCAGCTTTCCTGCTCTTCTGATGCTGCTTGGCCTGCTGTGTCCATCCAGCTCTAAACCTTATTGTCTCCGATTCTCCAGTATTGGCAGTTCCGACTATGTCTGTAAACTGCAATATTAGCGAAATAAATTCTGCGCTATGAAGAATCTCGATTAGACATTACTGAACACCAGACACGACAAAAGAGCATAATTTCCAACCCCAAAAGATCATATTGCAGATCACTATTTCCCACCAGTAAGGTGTGACTGCCCTCCCCTAAAACCATTAAATGTTACACAGCAACAAGTTATATTCTAGGATCAAAAACAAAGTTGCTGGAAAAGCTCAGCAGGTCTGGCAGCATCTGTGAAGGAAAAAAAAAACAGAGTTAATGTTTGGGGTCCAGTGACCCTTCCTCAGAAGTTATGGTCACTGGGAAAATGTCAGTTTGTCTGCTGAAAATAGGGAGGTTGGTGGGGTAGAGAGTAAACGTGATGCTAGGGCCCAGAGAGAGAGAAAGAAGTTGGACAGACAAAAGAGTTAATAAATATCAGGCTGGAAGGGTGAGTACTTGTTAATAGGGACTGTTCGTGACTAACAACAGGGAGTGTGTAATGGCAGTCTGTGTGGTAACAAGACCTGGTGTGTGCGGTGGGGTCTGGGACATGGGAGAGTTTAGGTCCTAAAATTATTGAACTCAATATTGAGTCTGGAGGGCTGTAGGGTCCCAAGCAGAAAATGAGGTGTTGTTCCTCGCAGCTTGTGTTGGACTTCGCTGGAACACTGCAGCAAGCCAGAGACAGAGGTGTTGGCCAGGGAGCAGGGTGGTGCATTAAAGTGGCAGGCAACAGGAAGATCAGGGTCTTTTCTTGGGAGCAAAATGTAGATGTTCTACAAAGCGGTCGCCAAGTCTATGTTTCATTTCCCCAATGTAGAGGAGACCACATTGTGAGCAGCAAATGCAGCAGACTAGATTCTGGGAAGTGCAGGTGAAGTGTTGCTTCAGCTGGAAGGTATGTTTGTGCCCTTGGATACTGGGGAGGGAGGGAGTAAATGGGCAGGTGTTGCACCTTCATTGGTTCCAGGGGAAGGTGCCCTAGGGCTGTGGGGAAGTTGGGGGTTTGGACCAGGGTGTCCCAGAGGTAACGGCCCTGCAGAAGGCATACAAGTGAGGGGAGGGGAATATGTGTCTGGTGGTGGCATCTCACTGAAAGTGGCAGAAATGGTGTCTGATGATCTTCTGGATGTGGATGCCGGTGGGATGGTTGGTGAGGCTAAGGGGAACCCTATCGCTGTTGCGGGAGGAAGGAGAAGGAGTGAGGGCAGAAGTGTGGGAGATGGGTCGGACCTGGTTGAGGGCCCTGTCCACAAAGGAGCTGGGGAATCCTCGATTGAGGAAGGAGGTAGACATGTTGGAGGCTCCCTTGTTGAAGTTGGCCTCATCTGAACATATCCGACGGAGACGGGGGCCCTGAGAGAATGGGATGGTGTCTTTACAGGAAGTGGGATTGAGGATGTATAGTCCAGGTAGCTGTGGGAGTCTGTCGGTTTGTAATGGACATTAGTGCCCAGTCTATCCCCAGGAATGGAAACAGAAGTGTTAAAGAAGGGAAGGGAAGGGACAGAGGTAGACCAGATGAAAGTGAAGGCAGGGTGGAAATTGGAAGCAAAATATTTGAAGTTTTCTAATTCCAGATGAGAGAGTGAAGCAGTACCGATCATATCATTGATGCATTGGAGAAAGATTAGTGGGTGGAGGCTAGAATAGGACTGGAAAAAGTTCCACATACCCCATGAAGAGGCAGGTATAGCTTTGGCCCATCTGAGTACCCATGGCAACCCCTCTTTCCTGAAGAAAATGAGTGTCCTCATTTGATCTGCAGTCAATCCCCCATCTGGATCCTCCTGCCCGCACAAGGCAAACCAAGCACAGAGACTTTGTGAAAATAAAGACCGGAGTTTTTAGGCCTTCTGGAGATGGGAGGGCCTTTCAAAACATGTCAGGGTTGTTGAGGGGTGGGAATATCACTCACTGGGCTGTGGTGGGGCAGATTGTGTTTAATTTGCATAAATGTGAGACATTGCCTTTGGTAAAACAAACAAGGGCAGGGCTTATACAATTTAAATTAGGGCCTTTGGTAGTGTTGCAGAACAGAGACTCGGCCGTCAGGTATAATTCTTCGAAGTTTGAGTCACACATAGACAGTCTGGTTAAGAAGGTGTTCAGTTTGCGACCTGCTATGCTCAGACCTTTGAGTTTGGGAGTTGGGGTGTCATTTTCATGTTGTACTGGATGTAGGTGAGGCATCTTCTGGAGTACTGTGTCCAGTTCTGGTCGCGCTGTTATAGGAAGGATAATATTAATCTGGAGAGGGTTTAGCAGAGATTTCCCGGGATGTCGCTGGGAATTGATAGTTTGAGTTATAAGGAGAGGCTGGACAGGCTGGGACTTTTCTCAGTTGTGCATCGGAGATTGAGGATTTTCCTGATTGAGGTTTACAAAGCTTGAGGGGCACAGATAATTTGAAAGTCAGTAATCTTTTCTTGGGGGTGGAGGATTTCAAGATGATGGGGATATTTAAATTTTTGCGGAACAAATATCTTAAAAGACATGAGGAAAAAGTATTTTACAGAGAGTTGTTTGTGTATGGAACAAACTTCCAGACAAAATGCTGAATGTGCCGACAGTTACAACATTTAAAAGACATTTAGACAAGTACATGAAGAAGAAATCAGTTTGGATGGTATTGCGAGCAGCTGCCCTCCCAGGCCCACTCCGAAGAAATCCCTGATGGTTCCCATCATCTGCCGCTGCCTGTGCAGTGGCGTGTGGAGACCAGCAGAGGGGGGCATTGCATCACATCAAACAGCACAGAGACTGTCAGACCTGTGCCACACAGAGACACACAGAAACGCACACAAATACACCGATACTTACACAAATAAGGGGAAACTATCAAAATTTCTCTGTCTCTGTGGTTTGTCAATATTTCATTCACTCCATCTGGTGTGTGTCAGGAATTCTGTTATTCTGTGGACAGCATTTCATTGTTTGAGTCACTCGATGAGAGCACATCAGTATTTGCTCACTCCAGTGAGTGTGACAGTATTTCAGTTGTTCCATGGGGACTGTGACTCTGTGAGATTTTTAATGCTTGATTATTGATGATGTAGGGATAAGTTGGGTGTGAGTATGTTGTGAGCCCACCCTCCTGCCCACCGAGACCGTGGGGATTCCATTTGTACCGGCTCGATATAAAAGGGAGATGGCACCAGGGGCACGGTTTCTAAGCTGTGCCAGGTGGAAATGGAACTGACAGTGGGGTTAAAGTGAGAATTACCCTTCACTGAACATCGCTCCTTACTCGGTCGGTGGGACGTGTATATTTTGGAATCTCCACATGGGTCGTGCTGGTTCTCTCCAGCTCATTCCAGGGTTCTCCCCATGCGGTGGAGGAAGGTGGGCGAGGGAACTGATGTTGGGTACACCAACTCCCTCCTTGGCCCTTTCTGTCCTATTCCAGGCTGTTTCTCCTGGAATGAGGGAAAGGGAGGGAGGGAATGAAAGTGAATGTTCGTGGCCCTGCTGCTAGTGATGGTGTAGGTGAGGGGGAAATGGTGAGGTGTCCGGATTGAATCAGTCCACAGTGTTGGATCCATGCAGTGTTTTCAGTGTAGGGGAGTAGCGGAGGTGTGTGTGTGTGTGTGTGTGTGTGTGTGTGTGTGTGTGTGTGTGTGTGTGTGTGTGTGTGTGTGTGTGTGTGTGTGTGTGTGTGTGTGTGAGAGAGAGAGAGAGAGAGAGAGAGAGAGAGTGTGTGATGGAGCAGAGAGTATACGGTGATACTTATCCTGACAGAGCGAGAAAAGTTATTATTGCCTGTCCTGGACATTTCTTCAGACTGCAGGTACTGCACTGAGCTGGGTGTGAGCTCAGACCATGCTGGTGTGGACTCGTCTGGGAAGAGAATGGTCCTCCTTTGTACTAGGCCACCAACTAGCACTTCTGTGTCCCTTTCAACAAATCTTGGTGCAATTGCCCCTTATCTGACAGGCTCGGGGTAAACTGTGCAGGCTGGCTCCGAATTAAGAAAGGTCAACTGTGTGCCCATTGGCTTTTTAAAGTTGGCACCTGCGCCAGGGGTTAATGGGATACCTGGGCCATCCAGGCGATGGGAACTATTACCAGCCGTGATGGGTGGGAGAATCAGGCTGGCATTGAATAGAAGGAATGGCATGTGCTGGGGTAGATAGATAATGAGGGGCGTTTGATGAGATAGCATCAGAAAACTAGCTCAGCCTCCTGCAGACTATCCCTCTGTCACACTCAATTAAAATGTCACTGAGACAAATTATTGTTAGATTCAGCCCAATGAGCCAAAGACTGTGCTCACCACACTCTCAGTCACAAATGCAGAACAAATGTTCATTAAAAACTCTCCATCATATGAAATCACAGCAATATCCTGTTTACACATCTTTCCTGAAAAGCTGACCCATGTTGCAAGATGCGATCAAAATGTCCACATGCCAGCATTCAAAAACTTGTGAACGCATCCTTCCGTGACATAATTTCTCCATCGCCCGCTCTCTGTCTTTTTATCCAATCCATCCCATCTGTACCTGACATTATTTGTGAACGGTTGGATGTCAGTTAATTGAACAAAAGATAAGATCCCGATGGAAGAGGTCTCATTCCAGGGAGAGGGAGACACCGTTTCAAAATCCCCTCAGGCAGTTAAAGGGGTGAGTACATTTTCCCTGTGTTCATGTTTCTTCACAACCGAAAATTGACCACAGTTTAGACTAAAAGGCAGAAATTTCCAACCTCTGTTTGTCTTCAAGGAACTGGGATAGAATCCATCAGGAAGGCAGCATCTTCACCCTCCGTATCAGGAACTGTAAAGAAGTGGCTTCTGCCTGCTCTCGAGCGATCGAGTGTGTAGGAGTGTTCCAGAAACCATCTGTTCTCATGGATGTGCGTTGGTGTCTTTCGGGAGGGAGAGTTTCTTGCCTTTTATGTTACATTTATTGTTTAAAAAATGAGACATTACTATTTGTTATTTCAACTTCAATTTTTTGTATAAATCAGTGATAAGTTTGAAAATGTCACTGGGCCCGCAATCAAACTGGTAACCTTGCCTCCAGGCTGATGTATAATTCATTTGTTTTCCTTCCTCACAGTTAACGTGGTGACGATCTACGTCCTGCTTTATAAAGATTGTGGATTGTCTCCATGTGTCAGACGTTACCTGGGGGCCATGGCAGTGGCGGATCTACTGGTCATTATCCTCGACCTGATATTGAGACACATTCCCATTGTTTATCGGGAACAGTTTTATTTCCTGGAGTCCATCCCCGTGTGTAATATCCACGCCGTCCTGCTTTATGCAGCCACTGACTGTTCTGTCTGGTTCACCGTCACTTTCACCTTTGATCGATTTGTGGCCATTTGTTGCCAGAAGCTGAAAAGTAAATATTGCAGTGAGAAAACGGCGGCTGTGGTTCTGGGAACAGTGACTGTGCTGAGCTGTTTAAAGAACATTTTCTGGTATTTTCTGTTCACAGCTCGCTATCGGCTGTGGAACGCCCCCTGGTTTTGTTTGGTAACAGTCGATTCTCAATTCTCTCGCGTCTGGACCACAATCGAGTTCCTCCACCACATTCTAACCCCGACTCTCCCATTTCTCCTGATTCTGCTGCTCAATGTTTTCACCGTCAGACACATTTTAGTGACCAGCAGAGCCCGCAGGAGACTCCGGGCTCACACCAATGGGGACGGTCAGTGTGACACAGAAATGAGAAATCGAAAAAAATCCATCATTTTACTGTTTGTGATCTCGGCCAATTTCATCCTGTTATGGTCAATCTTAATGGTGTATTCTATATGGTACCGGATGTGGTGGATTGGGTATAAATCTCTGTTTTTAGGTGAGTTTGTGCAGGAATTGGGCTTCATGCTGCAGCTCCTCAGTTGCTGCACAAACACCGCGATTTATGCCGTGACCCAGACTCAGTTCAGGCAGCAGCTGAAGAATGTGCTGAAATATCCCTTTACCCAAATTCATCAATCAATCAAATTCACTCATTAATCAATCCATCCAGGATTTTCTCATTTCAGTTCAATGTTTCAGCAATGAAGCAGCCTGTCGCTATGGTGACAGACTGAGGGTAGTGCTGGTTTATCCAACCTTATCCCACAGGGGGTTACAGGGAAACATGTCAATGTTTCTCTCAACTCACAGGCCAAAGAGAAAAGGCACCATCCCACTGACTGCATCCATAGCTTCAATATGTAATTAACCTTCATTAAAAAGTGCCAAGCAGCACAGCAAACTATATTGTTGCTTGTCTCTGTGTTGAAGAAGCTCAGCTGGAGAGAGACAGACTCGACCCAAAGGGAATGGGAGGATTTCGGGACTGAGCTCAGGAGTTGGGTTTAACTCACTCTGACCTTGCATTCACCTCTGGAATATCTCTGTCTCTTTCTCTCCAGTCCCTTCTCACTCTCTCTTCCTCTCTAGCCCACATTTCTCTATGGTTTCCATCCTCCTCTCAATTCCCTTCATTCTCTCTTTCCACCCAGCCTCTCCAAACCACTCCCTCCCTCTGTCCCTGCATCCTGCTCTCGGTCGCTCCCCCTCGAATGAGCACAACCCTTTTTCTCACCCTCTGCCTGTGTGAACCCCATCGCAGACTCTGTATTTTTCCCTTTGACCCCACCTCTCCCTCATCCCCGATCACACTCTTTCCCTCACTCCAACCCCCTGCCCCTCTCTATCTCTCTCCCCATCCCCCTCTGTACACTTGTCTCTCTCCTACACGCCCCCACTGACTCTCACCTCTCACTCTGCCTCTGTTTCCTTGTCTCTAACTCTCTATCACTGACCCACTTTCTCTGTCTCTCTCTGTCTCTGTCTCTGTCTCTCTCTCTCTCTCCCTCTCTCTGCCCCCTCCCTCTTATCCTCCACTCTCCTTTCAAGTCCCTCACTTTTCTCTGTCACCCTCTGACTCCATGTCCCCTTGTCCTCCTATCCGCCAGCCCTGTCTCTGGCTCCCTGGCCCCCGTCCCCCTGAACCCCAGCCCCTGCCCCTGTCGCTCTCTCTCTCCCTCTCTCCCTGTCGCTCACTCCCTTCCTCCCTGTCACTCAGTGCATCACTCCCTCACCATTGCTCCTTCCCAATCTCACACTCCCTCCTCTTCCATCAATCCCTCGCTCCTTCCCTCCTCATTCCACAGCCCCTCACTCCCTGTCCATCCCTCCCCATCCCTCCCACTCTCCCTCCCCCCTTCCCTTGCTTCATCTCCTCCCCGCCCCTCCCTGCCTTGTTTCCTTTCTCGCTCCCTCCCTCCCCATCCATCGCTCCCTCATGCCCTCTGTCCCCCTGTCACTCGGTCCATTCCTCACCATTTCTCTGTCCCTCCCTCCCCTGCCCCGTGCAGCCTCCCTCTCATTCACTCCCTATCTCCTTCCCCATCCCTCACTCCCCAAATCCACATCCTTCGCTCCCCGGCCCTTGCTCCCTTGCTCCCTCTCCGTCTCGTCCCATCCCTAGCCCCCACACTCCCCGTCCATTCCTTCCACTCCATCCCCAGCTCCCTCCATCCCTATCCCTTGCTCTGTCCCTTGCTCACTTGCTCCCTTGCTCCCTCCCCGTCCATCGCTCCCTCACAGTCATTCGTTCCCTCCCCATCTCTCACTCCCTCACTCAATCCCTCTCTGCATCTCACTCCCCATCCCTCACTGCCTCGATGCCCGACTCTCCCTCCCTGTCCCTTACACCGTCGTTTGATCCCTACCCCCCCGACCCTGTCCTTCGCTCCCTCACTCCCTGTCCCTCCTCTCTGTTCCTCACTGACTCAATTCCCGTCCCTCGCTCCCTCGCTTCCCATGCATCCAACCCCATCCATTGTGCCCTGCATCCCCATCCAACCCTCGCTAACTACCTGCCTCCCCCATCAGTCACTCCCTCCCTCACTGTCCCTCACCCCCGTGCTCTCCATCCCTCGCTACCTCCCCAACCCTCATTCCGAACCCATCTGTCACTCACTCCCTTTCCCTTCTCACTCCCTGGCTGTTGATCCATCCCATCCCCCACTCCCTCCCTGTCCCTCGCTCCCTTGTTCACTCCCTCCTTCCCTTGCACCGTGCCCTCCCCGTCCCTCTCGCCCTTGCTTCCTTTCTCACTCCCTCCTTCATCTCCATCCCTCCCTGTCCCTTGCTCTGTCCCTTGCTCACTTGCTTCCTCGTTCCCTCCCCATCCATCACTCCCTCCCCATCTCTCACTCTCTCTCTGTCTCTTGCCCACTCCCTCCCTGTACCTCATTCCCCAAGCCTCGCTGACTCGCTCGCCGACTCTCCCTCCCATCCCTTGCCCCCTCCCTCACTCTCTGCCGAGGTCACATTCTGTCACTTGCCCCCCGACCTTTCTCCCTTGCTCCTTCCCACCCTGTCCCTTCCATCCCTCACTCCCTCCCCGTCCATCGGTCCCTCATCATCTGTCATTCACTCCCTGTCCCTCATACCCTCTCTGTCCCTCACTCCCTTCCAGTCCCTTGCTCAGTCCCTCCCCATCCCTCACTCTCTCACTACCTTTCCCTCACCGCCTCCCCATGCCTTGCTCCCTCGTGTCCTCCCTATCCCTCACTCCCTCCCTGCTGCTCTCCCCATCTCTCCCGCCCCATTTCTCCCGACCTCGCTCCCTCCTGTCCCTCACTCCCATCCCTCAATCCCTTGTTCCTTTCCCTCCCTCCCGATCCCTTCCCACATCCCCTCTCCCATCCCTCACTCACTCCCCCCACCCGTCCCTTGCTCCCTCGGTTGCTGCCTCCCTGTCTCTCACTCCATGTCCCACAATCTCCTTCCCTAGTGCCATCGCTCCTCAACTGTCCGTCCCCGTCCCTCACGCCCACTTCCCTCGCTCCTCCTCTGTACTTCGCTCCCTCCATTGCATACCTCTCTGTGCCTTTGTCCCTCCCACCCATCCTTCCCTCCTACCTCCCACCCTGTTCCTCACACCCTCCCTGTCCCTCGCTCCCTAATCCTTCCCATGCTTCCTCGCTGTCCCTCACTCCCTCACTGTCCCTTGCTCCCTTTCCATCCCCCGTTCACTCCCTGTCTGTCGTTCCCGACACAACCCTCACTCCCTCCCCATCACTCGCTCCCTCGATGCCCATTGCTACTTCCCCATCCCTCGCTCCCGCCCATTCCCTCGTTTCCTCTACTTCCCTTGCTTCCTTCCCGTCCCTTGTTCTCCAGCCGCCCATTGCTCCCTCCCTAGCTCCCTCTCAGTCCCTTGCTCCCTACCTGACTTCCACTCCATCCCTTGCTCCTTCCCACCCCGTCCCTCACTCTCTCACTCCCTCCCCATCCATCATTCCCTCGCCCGCTCCCTGTTCTTCATTCCTTCCATGTCCATTTCTCCACTCCCATCCCTTGCTCCCACCCATCCCTCCCTCCATGCTCCCTCTCTCCCTTTTCCCTCGTTCCCTTGCTCCCCATCTCTCCCTCCATGTCCCTCGCTACCTCCCCATCCCTCACTTCCTCAATGTCCTTCACTCCCTCCCTGTCCCTCGCTCCCTCACTGTACTTTGCTCCCTCCCTCCCCTGTCCCTCATTCTATCGCCGTCACTTGCTTCCTCACCTTTTCTCATTTGCTCCCATTCTGTTGCTCCCTACCCTTCCCTCACCCATTCCCCATCCCTCGCTCCGTGCATGTCCATCGTTACCTTCCCGTCCCTTGCTCCCACCTCGTCCGTCACTCCTTCCGTGCCCCTCGCTCCCTCCCTATCCCTTGACCCCTCGCCTTCCCTTGCTCCCTACCTGTCTCCCAGTCTCCCACAACCCCTCACTCATTCCCTCGCTCTATCCCTGTCCCTTGCTCCCTCTCTGTCTCTTGCTCCCTGCCTCAATCCCACTCAATCCCTTGCTCCCTCCCACCATGTCCCTCTCTCGCTCACTCCCTCCCTGGCCATCATCCCTCGCTCACTCCCGGTCTCTCACTCCTTCCATGTCCATCCCTCCCACACCATCCCTCACTCCCTCCCTATTCCTCACTCAGTCACCTGTCCTTGCTGCCTCTCAGTCCCTCTCTCCCTTGCCATCCCTTGCTCCCTCCCTGTCCCTCACTGCCTCCAACCATCTCCCTCACTCCATCCCTGTTGCTCCCTCAATCGGTCCCTTCCCATTGCTCCCTCCCTCGCTGCCTCCCCATCTGCATCTCCCTCCCAATACCTAGTTCCATCCCTATGCATCCCTCACTCCCTATCACTCACTTCCCAGCCCTCCATCGCTCATTCCCAATCCCTCCCTTGCTTTGTCTCCCCGCCTCTTGCTCTCTCCCTCTCCCTGTACCTCCCCATTTCTCGTTCGCTCCCTCGCTCCCTCCTTGTCACTTGCTCCCTCACTCCTTGTCTCTCGCTCGCTCCCTCCCTTCCCCATCACTCGCTCACTCTTCCCCATCCCTCGCTACCTCGCTCCCTCCTCTTTCCTTCATTCCCTCTCTCACTCCCCATCTCTCCCTTCATGTTCCTCGCTACCTCCCCATCCCTCACTCCCTCCCCATCTTCTGCTCTCTCTATGTCCCTCGCTCCTTCCCTATCCGTCGCACCCTCCCTGCTCCCCTCTCCCTCCATGTCCATCGTTCCCTACCCATCCCTCACTTCCTCCCTCGCTCCCTCACCATCCCTCTTTCGCTCACGCTCTCCCCCTGCCCCCTTGTCCCTCGCTCACTCCCTCCCTGTACCATGCTACCTCCCTCCCCATCACTCCCTACCTCCTTCCCAATCCTCCATCTTGTGCTCCCGTCCTGTCTTTCACTCCCTCACTCCCCAACTCGCTTCCTCCCTCCTTGTGCTGTGCTCCCTCCCTCCTTGTCTCTCAATCGCTTCCTCCCCATCCATTACTAACCTCCCCTTCCCTCACTCCTTTCCTGTCCCTCACTCCCTCGCTATCACTCGCTCCCTCCCTCCTTGTCCCTTGCTCTCTTCCTTCTTGTCTCTCACTCAGTCCCTCTCTGTCCATCACTCCCTCACTCCTTCCCTTTCCCCATAACTTGCTCACTTCTTCTGCATCCGTTCCCACTCACTCCCTCCCCTTTCCTACATTCCCGCCCTTGTTCGCTCACTCCACGTCTCTCCCTCCACTTCCCTTGCTTCCTCGACGTCCCTCGTTCACTCACGGTCCATCAATCCCTACACATCCCGCACTCCATCCCCGTTCCTCGCTCTCTCCATGTCCATCACTACCTCCCCATCCCTCACTCCCTCTATGTCCATCACTCCTTCCCTGTCTCTCGCTCCCTAACTCTTCCTATGCTCCCTCCCTGTCCTTTGCTCCCGTGCAGGCCTCACTGCCTCGCCATCCCTCATTCACTCCCTGTCCGTTGCTCCCCACCCAACCCTTACTCTCTCCATCGCTCCCGCAATGCCCATTGCTACCTCCCCATCCCTCAGTCCCTCCACTCCCCTCTTTCCTTCCACTTCCCTAGCTCACTTCCTGTCCCCTGCTCCCCAGCTGCCCATCTCTCCCTCCCTCGCTCCCTCTCCATCCATTGCTCCCTACATCACTCCCACTCCATCCCTTGCTCCCTCCCACCCCGTCCCTCACTTTCTCACTCCCTCCCCATCCATCTCTCCCTCGCCCACTCCCAGCCCTTCACTCCTTCAATGCCCATCTCTCCATCCCCATCCCTTGCTCCCTCCCCGTCCCTCCCTCAATGTTTGTCGCTACACCCTCATCCTTCGCTCCCTCCCCTTCCCTTGATCCCACCCTCTAACTAACTTCCTCATGCTCTCCCCGTCCTTCACACCCTCCCTGTCCCTTGTTCCCTCCCTGTCCCTTGCTCCCTGGCCGTCCCTTGCTCCTCGCCGACCCTCGTTCACTCCTCATCCATCACTCCCTAACCATCCCGCACTTCCTCCCCGTCCCGCGCTCCCTCCCTGCCCCTCACACCACAATTCCCCATACGTCGCTCCCCATCCTTCTCCCTCACTTCCTGTCTCACCCTTTACGTCCCTCGCACTCTTCCCATCACTCATTGTTCCCCTGCTCCCCATTGCTCCCTCCCCGGCTCCTCGCCCCTCCCTCCCTATCCCTCCGCCCCTTCCCTCCCCAACCCTCCCAGCCCCTTGCTCCTCGCTCCCTCCCTGTCGCTCCCTGTCACTCTCTCTCTCCAAATCCCTCACTCCTTCAATCGTTCCATGCCTGTCCATCACTCCCTCGCTCCATCCACGTTCTTCCCTCCCTCTCCATCCCTCACTCCCTCACTGTCCCTCCCTGTCCCACGATCCCTGCCCCCATCCCTCTCCCTGTCCCCTTCCGCTCCGTCCCTCACTGCCTATCCTTGCTCGTCTCCCTCCCAGTCCCTTGCTTCCTCCCTCTCCTTCCCACCCTGTCCCCCTCCCTGACGCTTCCTGTCCCCCTTCCTGCCCCTACACCCCGCCCTATCCCTTTCACTCAATCACTGTAACTGTCCCTCACTCACTCCCTGTCCATCCTTGTCCCTGTCCCGCTTCAACGATTTTCATCCCCACCTCCCTGACCTGTCTATCTTCTCTCCACCTATCTGCTCCACTATCCATCTTCTGTCAGAGCCTCCCAATCTCTCTATTTACTTCGGAGAATCCTTCCTTTCTCCAATTTCTGTCGAAGGGTCCAGACCTGAAACATCAGCTTTCCAGCTCCTCTGATGCTGCCCGGCCTTCTGTGTTCATCCAGCTCCACAACTTGTTATCCCACACCCTGTTACCCCACACCCTGTTATCCCACACCCAGTTATCCCACACCTTGTTATCCCACACCCTGTTACCCCACACCCTGTTATCCCACACCCAGTTATCCCACACCTTGTTATCCCACACCCTGTTATCCCACACCCTGTAATCCCACACCTTGTTATCCCACACCCAGCAATCCCACACCTTGTTATCCCAAACCCTGTTATCCCACACACTGTTATCCAAAACCTTGTTATCCCACACCTTGTTATCCCACACCTTGTAATCCCACACCCTGCTATCCCACACTCTGTTATTCACATCTTCTTATCCCACATCTTGTTATCCCACACCCTGTTATCCCACACCTTGATATCCCACACCTTGTTATGCCAAACCGTGTTATCTCACACCCTGTTATCCCACACCTTGTTATCCAAAACCTTGTTATCCCATACCTTGTTATCCCACATCCTGTTATCCCACACCCTGTAATCCCAGACCCTGTTATCCCACACCTTGTTTTCCCAAACCTTGTTATCCCACACCCTGTTATCCCTCACCTTGTTATCCCACACCTTGTTATCCCACACCTTGTTATCCCACACACTGCTATCCCACACCCTATTATCCCACACCTTGTTATCCCACACCTTGTTATCCCACACCCTGTTATCCAACACCATGTTGTCCCACACCTTGTTATCCCACACCCTGTTATCTCAGACCCTGTTACCCCACACCCTGTTATCCCACACCCTGTTATCCCACACCTTGTTATCTCAGGCCCCAGCATCAGCAGTTCCTACTAACCCCAAAGGGTACCATCTCTCTTTTGTGTCCTCTCTCTGGACAGGGAGCTTGTTGAGCCCACCACTGGGCTGGGTACTTCCCAACACAACTTGGTACCTCAGGGTATACAATGCCTCATAGACTCCTGGAACAACATCCTGATTTATTCAGGAATGTTGCTTTTGCTTTTGGGACTGATTTTCACATCTTTTAGTGTGGGTCATATGTTTTTGGGTGTGTGCAATAAATGAAAAATGTCTCTCAGAAAATAAATTTGTTGGTTCTGAGATTGTACCCATTACAGACAGCGATGATGTTTGTAAATAGTAATTGAAAGAAAGACATTGAAGATGGGTGAGTCAAATCAAACGCCATGTCAACAACCAACAGATTTAAAAATTCATCAGGACCAGAAGGTCTCTCTCCCTCTCTCCCTCCCCATCCCTCACTCCTTCAATTGGTCCCTTGGGAAAAAAAGCTCCGGAGTGGAGAAACTGTACACATAGTGTACTGATGGACAAGGATTCAACAGGTCGTCCAATCTGGAGAGATGCCAGGAGATCAGCATCATGGAATAACCGTGGAAATGTGTGGATTGTGCGAAGGCATACAGATACCCAGGGCAGCTGGAAGCTCACCGTCACAGTCACTCCAGGGAGAGACCATTCACCTGCTAAATGTGTGGGAAGGGATGTGCTCAGTCACCCAGCCTCATGTCACACCAGTGGGTTCACACTGACAAGAGACCTTTTAAATGATCTGACTGTGGGAAAAGCTTTAGGAGCTCTAAACTTCTAATTCAATATAGACCTGTTCACACGGGGGAGAACTCTTTAAAAACTCTTTAACTCATAATAATGAACTTTCCAACCAACTTCCTTGCAGATTAGAAACAGTTTCTGCTGTTGATATCACTCAAGGATCAGGAAAATAAATGTTCAGTCACAAATCTTACAGTAACTCTGGTTGTAATCTCCAAGAAAGACTGAACAGCTTAAAGCTCAGGAAAACTGGAGGCTGCAAATTAAGCTGATACAAACAGGGAGCTTTGACCCTGTACAATCAAATCATTGAACCTTAAAGAAAAATAAATGGATCAGCTATGAAGAAGAGTGACTCAACCCAAAACGCTGATTTCTCTCCACAGACAGTGTCAGACCTGTTGACCTTTTCCGGTAATTTCTCATATACAGTTTCTGCAGTCCTTTCAGTTTCTGTTAATTGAATCCGAAGGATTTTTCATTGCCCCAAGGCACTTTAAAAATGTGCACCTCTCTTTCTGTCTGTCTATGTGAGTTAACAATCAGATAGAGATGACGCCGGCTGAGCGTCTTCACGAATTTCCAATTGAACCTGTCTCCCCCACATTCTCAGACACCTCATTACTCACTGGTTCATGCAGAAGCTCTGTCAGAAATGAGAACTTCCTTAGATGCGAACTCTCCTTATGCTTCTGACCACTTCCCAGTTCCCTGCATTACTTTCAGCTGCCCCTACTTTGCCCTCACAGGGTTGTTGAAGAGCTCAAAAGGAGAGGGGGCTGAAACTGAGAAATTCAAGAGTCAAAATGAAAGAGGAAGAGGAAAATAAATAAACCTGTTTTGTGGATCACAGGGGAGTGAGGCTCCAGGATCCGCCTGTTGTAACAATTCACACAATAACAAGTGACAACATTCTCTTCTGAGAGTTAAACCCAGGCAGCAGGAGACACAGCCCTGAATATTAACAGATTTAATTCAAACACAGGAGATTTGTTCAGCCAATAATAGCATGCAGTGTAATATAAATGGATGTGAAGTGAGTAGTGAGAGGAAATAATGCCACAAGCTGAAGATGGACAAGTTTTATTGGAACAAGAGAAGACCATTCAGCCCCTCATGCCTGTTCTGTCATTCAATGAGATCATTGCCTGATCTGTTGCCCGACTTTCAATTTCCAAAACCCACCAGGCCTCTCAATGTGGCTCCTCTGAAACAGACAAGGTTTGTTCAATATTCACACAATAATATTGAAAAACCTTAAAAAAAACTGCAGATGCAGGGGAATCAGAAATAAAAACAGAAATTGCTGGAAAAATTCAGCAGGGCTGTAAAAATCTATGCATAGAAACCAGAGTTAACCTTTTGGGTCCAGTAACACTTCACGTGGCCAGATGCAGCTGACCATTTCCTCTTTTCTATAAAATGCTCTGTACAGTTTTTGGTGCGAGAACAATGAGATTGTCAATAACAACAGAGAAAACTGCAGGTCATGCTCAATCAAAATAAAACCCATTCTGGTTTTTCACTTTTAAATCAATTGTAATACTTTATTCATTATCATTTCAGGAACAGGGTAAGAGACCAGAAAATCAATTCAGTGCCATTGGGTCTGGGAACCATTGTTAATTCTGACCTGGTCTGACCTGCATGTGAATCCATACCACATAAACGAGCTTGATTCTTAGCCATCCTCTAGGCAGTTGGAATGGATGATAAGTGCTTGCTGAGCTCTTGATACCTTGTACCCATGAACAAACAAACAAAAAAACAATTACTGCAGTTACTTGAAAACCAGCTCGTGTTTCATTAAGCCAGAAGACTGGGGGATTTTTGTTTTCCCACATTCAGAGCAGGTGGATGGCCGCTCCCTAATGTGTATTTATCAATGTACAGTGAGGGTTGATGATGCCCTGAACCCTAGCCCAATGTGAGAGCACCTGAACAGTCTCTCTTCAGTGTGATCACGTGGCTGGCACATCAGTCCATTTGAACTTTCATAGCATTTGCCACATTGTGCACATTTAAAGGGTCTCTCTTCAGAGCGAACCTGTTGGTGTTTCAACAGGCTGGATGACAGGGACAAATCCTTCCCACACTCGGAGTAGGTGAATGGTCTCGCCCCAGTGTGGACCCATTGGTGTGTCAGCAGGTGGGATGGCTGAATGAATTCCTTGCCACACCCACAGCAGGGAAACAGCCCCTTTCCAATGTGAAACCGCTGTGAGTGCCTTCTCACACACGAAGCAGGTGAACAGTTCCTTCCTGGTGTTATTGCGCCGATGAGTTTTCAGTTTGGATGGGTAATTGTAACCCTTCCCACAGAACCCACGGATCCATAGTTTCGTGTTGGTGTGGCATTGCTTCAGTTTCAAAAAAAGTAAGTTGCTCACCTGAAGTCTTGACCACACACAGAATCTGTGCACAGTTTCTCTTCATTGTGAATGGCTCATCTATCTCCACATTCAAAATCTGATGATATTGCGCATACATTAAAGTGAAGCAATTCTGTCAGATCCTGTCTTTTGACTGCACACCCTCAAATTCCAAAACAATGTGGAATTGACCAGAAATAAAAGAAAAGGAGCATAAGATGACACAGAAAAATGAAAGGCAGCTTGTGAAATCCAGGTGAATGATCTGGTAATTTACAGGGCTGGCACAGGGGAATAGTGACCATAGAATCTACTATCTTGTCATTAAATCATCAACTAATTCACTCGTTCATCAGGGATGGGAACTTGTCATCCAATCAGGACCTATGGAATACTCTGACCTCAAAGGGAAAAAGAGAGCACTGGACAGGGTCTAAGAGCAGTCCATGCTTTCAGAGGGAGAGCCTGTAGCCTCTGTGAAGCGACCTGAAGGGGTTCCTTCCTTGGTCTTTTGTTCAGAGCAATTAAATAAAAGCCTGCTTTAAGGGATCATGCAAATGAGCAGCTTGCTAGCTTCTGTGGTGTGAGTGTTCAGTGCTTGCAGCTCGGAGGTGTGAAGTTGTTGTTTCGAGGCCACAAAGGCAGGAGGAGGCGCTGTTCTCATTCTACCAGTTCTGGTTTTGCGATTCAGTTCAGTGTTTTTGATGCTGTCAGGAAAATGCTCCCCAAATGGAAATCTTATCCAGTGTGTAACCACAAAGGCATTTGGATGTTGTTATAATGCCTAATATAAAGACCTACAGATGTCGGGTATCTGAAACAAAAAAAAACAGAAACTGCTGAAGAAACTGAACAGGTTTGGCATTACCTGTGGGGGAACACAGTTCTGAAGAAGTACTGAAACGTTAATTCTGATTCTCTGCCCACAGATGCTGCCAAATCTGCTGAGGTTTTCTAGCAATTTATGCCACTATTTTTAAATGAATGTGTGTTCCAACTATTTGGATGAAACAACCAGTCCCACCATGTACTGAATTTAACCCTTTGGAAATATGTGAACTGATTGGATTCAAATAAACCCAGTAATGAGTCAGGCTTCCTCAGCTCCGCTTGGAGAGATGAGTGAGTGGGTAGTGTCCTGCTGTGGTCATTGCCAAGTGGTTAAGGAGATGGAGTTTGAAACCCATTGGGCTGTCCCTGGGCAGTTTCAAATCCTGCCGACTGTGGTTGAGCCCTGAAGCCAAATCAGAAGGGAGTTTGCTACCCGCCTCCCTGTTTGCAACAGCAATCACAGGAGGGGTGGGGAACAAAGCATTTCACCCATGTCGCCAATGGTGAGAATATGCAACTCAATGCCTGTCGGAGTGGAACCACATTGGAGTTGAGACACATTTAGATATACACTTGATGCTGTGAGCGAAGTGCTGGGGAATGAGCCTAGAATACTCAGGATCTTCAGTTCCACTGCTGCAGACCTTGAAGTCCTTGAGATGTCAGTTTGTGAAGTGACAGGACTGTGTTTGCAAAATACACTCCTGTCTTTGAGGCACATTATTTATTGAGACTGTCGGTAACGGTCACTGTGCATATTCCTGGAATCAGTATCTGGGAGAATCAGGAAAATGTGATACTGGTGTCTGTGTCCCCAAACTCACTGCTTCTCAATGTCCTGTCTGACAATCCCTGGCCCTGCCTTCCAGGTCAAGATTGACTTCATGATCCGCCCGCATTTGTTTCAAGCAGCTCATTGAGCTGGGAGCTGGAGGTGAGGCAGGGACAGAAACAGAAAGATGTGACATGAAAGTGTTTATAATTTGCCTTATGCTATGAATTTGGATACAGTAATTGTGAAGTGGAAGGCAGGAAGCTAAAATGTATGATCCCTTTGAGATCTATGCTTTGTCTGTACTCAGAAATTTAAACAAAAGTCTGTCTGTGAGGAGCAGCTGAAGTTGCCAGGACAGGCAACCTCAAAACGTGAAGCAAATGTACCAAAGTCTTACAGGGGACAGGCAACACAAGCGTCTTGTTTGCATTTGGCCAATTAGTGTAAACGAAGCCCCTCGATATAGGAAGCCAATTGAATTTAAATCTGATGGTGTTTACAACCTGAAACCAATCACATGGTAAGAATATGATGATGTCATATGCGTATATAAGGCGAGGGCATTTGGAAAATTGGAGAAAGTTAACTGTCATCTGCCAGAGTTAGCACTACTCAGCTCTCAGAGAAAGCACATCGTATTCATCAAAAGTACCACTGCCTTTTAGCTCAAAGTCCTTACTGAAGAAATTATAGAGAAAAATCATTCCTGACTGCAGAATTAATGGAAGAAAAGCTGTGAAGAGAGCGGAGACAACCGAATATTCCAGTAGAGAGTCTGTGCGAATTTGGAGAGATTATGTTATAGTTTATTGCTTCTTATGAATTGAGTAAAAATTAGTGGGACTTGTTTTCACTTATAAAGCATTCCAGAAAAAATAAATAGACCATTTGGGGAGTAGTTAGGATTCGAAGGGTGAATTGTTGGTTTGTTTGTAATTTTGTTAATTTATTTATTACTGGTGAAGTGGAGATCAAGGATTTTTCTTCTATTGAATACCTTTTCAATCGATTACATGGGGAAGGGCGAGCTTCTCTGGATGTTTAGGGGGTAATTATTATTCAAGAACCCCTTGTCCTGTCATAAGAGGTGGGGGCTTGTGTTTTAGTTTAATTATCAGAGGGGTTTGCCCATTCTCTCTCGTAACACTTTATGTCAGTTGTCTTTAGTGAGGGATGCCTGCCGGGCGCTGTCCTGTCTGATTCCCAGGAGCTGCAGTGATTGGGACAGTGAACTGTCGAAATTGAAATTTGAACATAAGCAGTTTGTGGGACTATTGCAGCCCAAATGTCCATTTCATGTCCCAGCTCACAGTAACGGTTGTCGTTGCCTGAAGAAGTCGCTTGTGATCCAACTAAAGCTGCCTTTGGTAGATCAACTTGTGTGTGGGGACAGAAATCAGACGTGAGGCGCCCGGAACGGGTACAATCCTGAGACCTCTGTTATTCTCGGAGATGTGTCTGGTATCTCCGTCTGTGGATGGAAATCACGAGGAGTTCCCCAAGCGGGTATTAACACAGTTTTACAGACTCAAACTTCAGTCCCGTTTGTGGTCATTTGAGGTTCCAGGGATAAGCTCATTGCCATTTGCCCTCGAAACGTCAACACGCAAGGCTACGGGCCAAATGCTGAAAACTGGGAATAGATTAGATGGAGGTTTGATAATCTGCACTGACACAATGAGCCGAATGGTCGTCTTCCATGCTGTACAAACTCGAGGATGGACAAACTGATCTGCAGTGAAAATAGT
Source organism: Stegostoma tigrinum (assembly GCF_030684315.1). Classification (NCBI taxonomy): domain Eukaryota; kingdom Metazoa; phylum Chordata; class Chondrichthyes; order Orectolobiformes; family Stegostomatidae; genus Stegostoma; species Stegostoma tigrinum. The sequence continues at coordinate 1,023,365 of NW_026728821.1, forward strand.
CATGAATGAAAATGCAAAACAGTGTCAATGTGAAAATGTACCACACCTTCTATCCCTTTCACAGGTTTTCTAGTGGCTAAGATTTGGCCCTCTCCCCTCCCCAGCCCAGCTTTGATTCCTTGTCAGGGTATAGACTCTTGGTTGTGTTATTTTATCGTGGTGACAGCACTTCTAACTGGTCCTTCAGGGGATGGAACGTGAACTGGATAGTTCTATACGTTATTCAGATTAAAATAAAACAAAGAGCTGTGGAAATATGACACAAAAAAGGAGTTAATATGGAAGCTCAGCAGGTCTGGCATCAGAGATAATGGGAACTGCAGATGCTGGAGATTCCAAGATAATAAAATGTGAGGCTGGATGAACACAGCAGGCCAAGCAGCATCTCAGGAGCACAAAAGCTGACGTTTCGGGCCTAGACCCTTCATCAGAGAGGTCTGGCATCATCTGTGTAGAGAAAGAGAGTTAACGTATCAGGTCCTGTGACTGTTCTTCAGAACCAGGTTAGTTACGCATTTCTGTATTATAATGCCGGGGAAATTATCGGCTTTATCTGTCAAATCAGCGTATTAATTAAAATTGCTCGCTATCATCAGCTTACAACTGTCAAGTTTACAGCTCTAAAGGGATTTCATCAGCCCTGACGCTGCTTCCGTTCCCATCAGTGATGAAAGTCTCTGCTTAAATTGTTCCTTTTTCTTTTCCTTGTGTCAATTAGCAGCCATATCGAATGGAAAGTGATTATTTCAGTGTCTACCTCAATTTGTGTCTCCTATTTTTCTCTCTGTGTATCCACCTCATCCCCTTTCACATTCTCAGTCTCTCCTTCTCCCAATATCGCTCATTTCCTATTCCTGCTCTGTGCAAAGTCAGGAATTTGAAGATAATTTGAGAGCGGACGTGCTGGAAGGCTTTTTCCTCCCGGCTGGAGTGTCCAGAACTGCGCTCACATTCCCTAGTTATTGTGTCTGTCACTTAGGACGAAATAACAGGACATTTCTTCTTCTAAAAGATTGTGAATCATGAGAATTCTAAATAAAATTCTGAATCTGCCAGGCAAAAAAAAGAAGTCCACCACAATGATAGGATCACAGCGATGTATTTCCTGTTGGTGTAAACTGAATGAATGGTGACAGCAGAGAATGAGGACGATCAGCTCGTTCTGTCTGTGCCATTGCCACAACATTCCCCGCTAAATCCGCAGTTTATCCCGTCTCACCTCGTTATTCCTGCCAAACTGGGAATTAAGGGATGCGAAGAGAAGAAAAGGCGAAGCAGACGTGCTTGTGGAACAGTGGAACGGAACTTCATGGTAAATCCAGCAGGAAAAGAGAAGAGACTATAGCAGCCTCCTGACGACAAATGCATTTTCTTTGCTCGTAAAATTCACCGTTTCACTCAGCGCAAGCATTGAAGTGAGGCAACGACGGTGATTATTTTCGCTGTTTATTCATCTTGTGTCCATCAGAGTATTACTGCTCATGCCCCTGTCAGCACCACAACCCTGCCACATGTAATCATTGTGCTTATATGGGCCCAGTGGCACAATGGATAACATGTCTGGCTATGAATCAGGTGATTGTAAGTTTGACTCCTACTTAACTTAAGTGTCATTCACAAGTCCTTTACACTTCCAAATTAATCTTCCTCATTACCCTGGAAATTGAGATTCGTTTTGAATTCATACCTGCAGGAAGGAGAATCCTCTCTATTTCTCACATCAGAAAATGTGAGCATTAGAGGAGGGGAAGCTGAAGCCATCCCCCAAGCATCAGTTCAATTTCCCACACCCATTGACCCAATCACTGCATTTCCCAGGAATGGGAATGAAACCAGTCTCTGCTTTGTGACTCTTTGGGAAGCGCAATCAGAGGAGAATCAAGGTGTTATTTTTCCAATCAGCAGAGACAGCAGAGGAAGCTTCCCTTTCTTTAAGATGCTGGGACATAGACTCTGATGTTCTCAGGCACATTAACTGACCTGAGACACTGAAAGGATTCCCATCAGAGACTGCTCTGTGATTTTGTTTCTGTCAAGAACAATAAACCCTGATTCCCTGGCCGGAATCTGAACCCGGGCCACAGCAATGGGAGCGCCAAGCCACAAGTACTAGATCACCAGGAATGACAGTGGAAAAACATGCTTATGTTCTTACTGAGACAGCTTTTGGCCTGTTTTGTTCACTGGAGATAAGCTTCTCCTTCAAAATAATCGAGTTACTGAGTTTGTACAGAATGGAAAGAGGCCCAATATCCCAGTTTCCAGCACTTAGCCTGTAGCCCTGTGTGCCCTGATGTTTTAAGCGTTCATCTCAACCATATTTTCCCCGTAATGTTTTAATCTCAAGCGACACAAAAAATGGGACTGAAGCCTGAGATGGTAAAACCGTGTTCACGCCCACTCAGGAGACTGCATCTCATTCTCACTCACAGAGAGAAACACACCGACATATTGACCCAAGAGTGAGAGCGGCCTCAAGACAGAACAAAACCCAGAAAGCAAATATTTCACCCATGTAGCTTAGATTGCCTTAATTTATACTTCAAAACTATTGTCTGGTTACAGCAAAGAAAGAAAAAAATTCGACCCCTCCCCTGTCGGTATTACTCCCCAATTGTTTCCCCGTTACTCTGCAGTTTATTCTGCCTAACTGGAACATTGCTCACGTCAGCTGCTTTCCGTCCTTCCGAAAGATCTTCCTCAAGTACCCGAAAGGACCAAGAGGAATGTGCTGTTTCAAATGCATTTCTGGCTGGGTGAGGAAATGACATGGTGGTGTTAATACTATTTAATGAGAAGTAATTTCAAATGACGTTAAAGAGCTCCTTCGGATGTTGGTTGCAGAATGTGGTGAAAATTCTCTCACTCCCCAGTATGAATGCAACTCAAGAGCACAATGCGAACCACTAAACTGCAAAGTCATGCATTAGAAACTGCAATGCAATAGGTTACAGAATAGCCTGTGCATCATACACGAAGACATTGTGACAAATCCGATACAGAGCCGAGGCGATCATGTGCAGAAGAATGGGAGATTGTAATGCCATAGCAAACAGTGTCCATGGTGATATGAACAGAGATCTACCCTGGTAGTCTACTGTTGAGGATTCAGTGCCTTCACTGGCATGGCCTTTTAATGTTTAACATTTACAGCAATAAATACAAAATACTGACAAATCTTTAGAAGCAGAATTATGCCACGGACTAGTTAGAATCACTTCACTGCATATTACAAGTCCATATCAGCAAAGCCAGATGCAATTGTCTGACCTGCAAATGGATTAAAACAATCCGTTGTGGGGACGTCAGGAAAGTTGAATGGCCATGATGGTTTCTGAGAGCTAACCGTAGGCCTAATGCAGCCAGGTCCACTGTAGGTTCTGAGGGCAGGTAAGCTGATGCTTCAGGTCCCAGAATGGAAACATTAGCTTTCCTGCTTGTCTGATGCTGTTTGGCCTGCTGTGTTCATCCAACTCTACACCTTGTTATCTCAGATTCCCAGCATCGACAGTTCCTACTATCTTGGGATTCTGAAGGCTGGTTTTCACTCTTTACTCTGATATATCATCACTCTGGATCAATCACCCACAATGACTCACCTCTGCGTGCTGTCCTTTGCACGTCTCACCTTGGTTCAGAGCCCAGAGGGCATCCATGCATGTTAACTTGGCAAATTTCACTCAGGTCAGCCTAACAGTCTTGTATAAGGACCATAAACTTAAGAAGTAGAAAGGAACCATCCAAACAATTCAGCCTGCTCCACCATTTAATGATATTGTGTCTGATATGATAATCCTGAACTGCACTTTCTTGCCTTTCCACATAACCCTTGATACCTTCACTGAATAAAAATCTGTCGATCTCACCGTTGAATACACTTAATGACCAAGATGTGACAACCCTCTGCTGTAACGAATTCCATGGATTCACCACCATCTGAGAGAATAAATGTTTCCTCACCTTTCTTAAATGTGCAAGACCCCATTCTGATATTAGGCACTCTGGTGAAAGATTGCCTGGAAGGAACACCATTTTTTGGGTCCAACATACTAAATATCAAAGAAATTTGTAAGCTTTAATAAGCACCACGTGTTGTTTTTGTAATACTGTGTCTGAGTACGCGGAGTCATTGGATTTCATGACTTCCTCCTCTTTGGTTTCATCCCTGAAGTAAAACTTTCACTGATACTGACAGAGCCATCCCTTTTTTGTCTTTTAATGTCGGGAATTTGTGTTCACTTTAAGAGTTTTGACAGGAGCAATAAAATCTTCATTCCTATTTCAGAATCAAACCGAGAACACAGCAGTTGTAATGGTGAATCCCAAAAAGGAAGGTGCGCACGATAGTTGCAACTTTTTGTCTTGACACTGCTTTCCTTTCATTTCATTTGCAAAATGTTTGAGATTTGGGAAGTCAGCCAGTGATGGGATCTCAATTGTTTCTCTGCTGTATTGCGGTAGGGTGTGGAAGCCTCAGAGTGTGGAAGGCAATGTGTGGTGGGATCTTGCTGTGCTGCTGGGTAAATGTGTCGGATTCCAGAAACATTCATCCCTTCGACCCTGCTCCACCATTCATCGTGATCCTGGCTGATCATCCAACTCAAGAACTTTATCCTGCTTTCTCCCCATCACCTTTAACCCCATTCACCCCACGTGCTGTATCTGGTCGCCTCTTGAACACATTCAATGTTTTGCCACCAACTCCTTCCTGTGGTAATGAATCCCACATCCTCAACTCTATTTGGGTGAAGAAATGTCTCCTCATCTCCATCCTAAATGGCCTACCCCGAACCCTCAGACTGTGACCCCTGGTTCTGGACATACTCACCATCGGGAATATCTTCCCTGCATCTACCCTGTCCAGTCTTATCAGAATTTTATGTGTCTATGCGATCCCTCCTCGTTTATCTGAACTCGATGGAAAACAATCCTAACCTGTTCAACCTCTCCCCATATGTCAGTCCTGCCATCCCTGGAACCAGCCTGGTAAACCCTCGCTGCACTCCCTGAAGAGCAAGAGCATCCTTCCTCAGAAAAGGAGACCAAAACTGCACACAGTATTCTGGGTGTGGCCTCACCAAGGCCCTGTCTAACCCTGTACTCGAAACCTCTCACAACGAAGGACAACATGCCGTTTGCCTTCTTTACCGCCTTCTGCACCTGCATGCTTACCTTCAGCATCACAGGTCCCACTGCACACTCCCCCCTCCCAATTTACAGCCATTCAGGTAGCAATCTGCCTTTTTGTTTTTGCTACCAAAGTGAATAACCTCACTTTTATCCAAATTATACTGTATAAATTTATACGTAAATTTGCGCACCCACCCAACCTGTCCAGATATTCTGCATCCATCTCTGTATCCTCATCACAGCTCACCCTCTCATCCAAATGGGTTCGTCTGCAAACTTTGAGGTGTTCCACTTTGTTCGGGAGTGAGGTGGGATCTTGCTGTGTGGGGAGACAGGTTGTCAGATTGTGAAATGTAGCCAGGGTTGGGACCTTGCTGTGCTTTTGATGCTTTTTGTACAATTTCATTCAAATTTTATTTAGAACATAGAACATAGAACAGTACAGCACAGAACAGGCCCTTCAGCCCACAATGTTGTGCCGACCATTGATCCTCATGTATGCACCCTCAAATTTCTGTGACCATATACATGTCCAGCAGTCTCTTAAATGACCCCAATGACCTTGCTTCCACAACTGCTGCTGGCAACGCATTCCATGCTCTCACAACTCTCTGCGTAAAGAACCTGCCTCTGACATCCCCTCTATACTTTCCACCAACCAGCTTAAAACTATGACCCCTCGTGCTGGCCATTTCTGCCCTGGGAAATAGTCTCTGGCTATCAACTCTATCTATGCCTCTCATTATCTTGTATACCTCAATTAGGTCCCCTCTCCTCCTTCTTTTCTCCAATGAAAAGAGACCGAGCTCAGTCAACCTCTCTTCATAAGATAAGCCCTCCAGTCCAGGCAGCATCCTGGTAAACCTCCTCTGAACCCTCTCCCAAGCATCCACATCTTTCCTATAATAGGGCACCGTCTCCGTCTTTATCACACCCGCCATCCCTGAGGAGATTTAATCCAGGAGCTGAAACTCGGGACGGTACAGAGACAGAGAAAGAATCAAATGGTTCTGCCATGAGGAATCCTCAGACGGGAACTGGAACCAGAGAGAGAGATTGATAGAGAGCGACAACAAACCATTCCATCTTCTTGTGGTTCATTTCCAAACTCATGTGCTCACGGGGAAAAATAACTGTGGGGTTCAGGCTGTCTCAGGGGTTTGTACCACAACTGGATGAGCTCTGGGCTGGGGGCTGGGGTGGCAGAAATGCAAAGGAGGGTTGCTGAACAGTCCGATCCTATCGTCTCCCTCTCTCCCCATATTCCCAGCCGCCTGCCGCTCCCACATTCTTCACATCAACCCCCCCATTCACTCTCCCCACACACCGTTCACTCTCCCCACACCCCGCTCACTCTCTCCCTACTTCGCACCCCGCTCATTCTCCACTCCCTTCTCCCCGCTCACTACCCCCTTCCTTCCCCCCGCTCACTCTCCCCCTCCTGCTCACTCTCCCCTTCCCTTCCCCCGCTCACTCCACCTCCCTTCACCCCCCCGCTCACTCTCCCCCTCCATTCCCCCCCGCTCACTCTCCCCCTACTTCCCACCCCGCACATTCTCCCTCTCCCTTCCTCCGCTCACTCCCCCTCCCTTCACCCCTGCTCACTCTCCCCCTACTTCCCACCTCGCTCATTCTCCCCCTCCATTCCCCCCGCTCACTCCCCCCTCCCTTCACCCCCGCTCACTCTCCCTCTCCTGCTCATTCTCCCCTTCCCTTCCCCCAATCACTCCCCCACTACTTCCCACCCCGCTCACTCCCCCACTACTTCCCACCCCGCTCACTCTCCCCCTACTTCCCACCCCGCTCACTCTCCCCCTACTTCCCACCCCGCTCACTCTCCCCCTACTTCCCACCCTGTTCACTCTCCCCCTACTTCCCACCCTGTTCACTCTCCCGCTCCCTTCGCCCCGCTCACTCTCCCCCTCCTGCTCATTCTCCCCTTCCCTTCCGCGCTCACTCCCCCACTACTTCCCACCCCGCTCACTCTCCCCCTACTTCCCACCCCGCTCACTCTCCCCCTACTTCCCACCCTGTTCACTCTCCCGCTCCCTTCGCCCCGCTCACTCTCCCCCTCCTGCTCATTCTCCCCTTCCCTTCCCCACTCACTCTCCCCCTACTTCCCACCCAGCTCACTCTCCCCCTACTTCCCACCCCGCTCACTCTCCCCCTACTTCCCACCCCGCTCACTCTCCCCCTACTTCCCACCCAGCTCACTCTCCCCCTACTTCCCACCCCGCTCACTCTCCCCCTACTTCCCACCCTGCTCACTCTGCCCCTCCTGCTCATTCTCCCCTTCCCTTCCCCACTCACTCCCCCACTACTTCCCACTCCGCTCACTCTCCCCCTTATCTTTCTTTGTCAGTCCTACACTAACTTTCACTCTCTTTATCCCTCTGTCTCTCTCCCTGGGGGTGTCACTCTGCCTGCCTGTGTCCTTCTATCCCTGTCCCTTTCTCTGGGAGCACGTTTGGACTCAATGTCGGAATTGCAGGTGCTGAATAGTTATTGGAGTGCGTTCCTCACTCTCTCCCTCTCTCCCGGTGGCTTTTCTCTCCCCAGTCAATGCCCCTTTTTATCCTCTCAAATTCTCTTTCTCTCTGCCTGTCTGCCTTTCTCTCTCCCTCCCTCTCCAGCTGTCAGTCTCCCTCTCTCCCTGCCTCCCTCTTTCTGTTCCTCTCCCTCTGTCGGTCCCTGTCCCTCTGTCCTATCCCTGCCTCCCTCTCTTTCTGTTTGTTCCTGTCTCTGTCTGTCCCTCTGCCTCTGTCAGGCCCAAACCTGTGTGGGGGGTGGGTGGGGGAGAGCAACATTTGTGAGGGCACAAAGTGGGGGCGGGGGGCAGCTCCAGAATAGGGATGGAGGGCACACGTAATGGGGCAATATCTGCAGTGAATAAAACCTGAAGAATGGCGGATGCTGTGAATCAGGAACAGAAACAAAGTTACTGGAAAAGCCCACAGGTCTGGCAGCATCTGTGAAGAAAAAAACAGAGGTAACGTTTCGGGTGCGGTGTCCCTTCCTCAGAACTGGGTCACGGGACCCGAAACGTTTTCCTTCACAGATGCTGCCAGGCCTGGTGGGCTTTTCCAGCAACTTTGTTTTTGTTCGGTATTTGGAGGGAACGGAAATGTGGGAAATGCAATATTCGGAGCGCAATTTTTGGCATTTGGGGGCTAAATAATTGTGCGGGGGCAGTGCAACATCTAAGGGGGCAATATAGTTTTGGTGGGCACAAAATGTGTAGATGGGGTACAATACTGCGAAGGGGTGGCAACATTTGAAGATGCACCTCCAGCGGGTCACTAGAAGGGCAAAACCAGGAGGCAATGAAACGTGTTGAGGGAAATATCGGGGGAATGGAGGAGGGGAGAATGTAAAATGAAAAGAGTATCGGGGCTCAAAAGTGGAATCTAAATGTCACGTTTTGGGGTGAGGGGTGGGGAAAGGGAGAGGCAGAGAAAAATGCAGAGAGAAAAGACAAATAAAAGTGGACGGAAAAGACATGGGGATGGAAGGGACAAAGCGTGAGGGAGGGGACCAAAAGAAAAGTTGCCAGTGAGAGAGGCGGCGAATGAAATAAAGAGTTGACTCTGTGAGAGACAGAGACACAGGCAAGAGAAAGAGACAGAGAGAGAAAGAAAGAGAGAGGAAGAGCGAAAGGGAGACAAGAGGAGAGACGTTGAGAGAAAGAGACAGGAATACAAAGAGAAAGAAAAAGAGAGTGAGATACACGGACACACACACACACACACACACACAGACACACAGACACACACAGACACACACACACACACACACACACACACACACACACTCGCCTCAGACCTGAAATACACACAAAGCTGGAGGTTCAAACCAGCTGCCAAACACTTTTATTCAGACAAGGGAACAGAATCTTCTACAGCCAGGGAACACAGATTTATCCCACAGCGAAACATAGTATTTTCACACAAACCAACACGAGGTGTGAATGGTGCTGAACTTGATCAGTAAAGTCCGTGAGTTTACTTTTAATGAGCTTCTGCGAATGAACGTTAATCCACTTCAGCGATGTACATCAAATGGTGACATGGATCTGTTGTACGAGTGGACATTTGTTCATTGTACAAATGATCCCTAGTTTATTTCTCTCGGTCTGTGTATATTTGTGACTGTGTATAAATGTGTCTGTGTGTCTCTGTAACTGTGTGTGAGTGTGAGTTAGTGTTTATGAGTGTGTGCATTAGAATCTGTCTCTCTGTTTGTGTGTGTCTCTGTGCCTGTGTCTCGGTGCAGTGGGGTCTCTCTTGCCTTGGGTGTCAATCCATTGAAATGTGTTTTGCCTCCTCTCCTCTTTCATTCTGTCTCTACCTCTTTTGTTTAAAGTGATACACCTGTCCTGGTAATGTGTGTCTCCATATGTGTATCTCTGTGTGTTTTTATGTGTATTTCGATCTCTGGCTGCAGGGGTACTCCATGGAGGGATGTTTGAATGAGTGAACCATGAATGAATTAAAAAGTTATGAATTAAAAACTCATTTTCTCGCTCCCTCTTGTGTTTAAAGTGATACAATGGCGGCCTCTGGCGGCCTGCCGACGACTCTACACAAACCGCTGATTTTTTGTTCTTGGGAAGGCATCGCAGTGTTTTACCATCTCCGGACACACAGTTGCTTCGCTCTTGAAACAATGTCTTTGGAGACACACAGAAGTTTTGTCCAATAGATGTTGTCTCTGAGATATGAGCAGAACGAGACATGAACAAGCCCACTGCTGATCTCACTCCCTTCACATCTGACTTCTTTTCCCGCTTCGGATCTGGGAGAGTAGATTCCAAAACATGACAAATTGCAGAAAGTGAAATAAGATTCTCCATGCCTCCTCACAAAACGGTTTACTCGGAGGTACCTGAATACAATTGCAAAGGGAATACTCTATTAAATGTATATAATGTCAGGAAAATGCCCAAAGGCAAACCATTTCCACATTTGCAGGGGGAACACAACATTTCTGAACATGAACATATTTACTCTGACGAGCATCAGTACATTTGCGATCCTCTCTGTACCAGCACATTTGTGTGTGTGTTGCTGTTGCTCTGATCCTGCCCCTCTCTCTTTCTCTCTGACTGAATCCCTGATGCTTTTCACCTTCACCATCCCCTGTGCAGTGGCAGGGGAGGCCAGCAGATAGTGGCATTGTATCACTTTAAACACAAGGAAGCAATCAGTGGTGAGACAGGGGAGACTTTCTCTTTCCTTCTCTCTTACCCTGCGCTCGCACATTCTCTCTCTCCTCTCTCTCTCTCCCTCCTTAAATATGTCCCTTTCTCTCTATCTTTCTCACCCTCTCCGTTTATCACCAACCATCTCCCCCCTCACCCACTCTCTCACCGTCTCTCCCATTTCTTCCTTCCCCCCCTGTCTCTACATTTCTCTCTTGCTGTCTCTCTCTCTCTCTGGCCCACCATTCAGAAAGCTCATGTTTGATGTGATTCTGTTTGAACGCCACCTCCCTGCCAGAAAGAAGGTGATAAATCTAAAACGACAAGCAAATTGAGATTATGAACAAAGACAGCGAACATTAGAAGATATATAGTGTCAATTAACAGCTTGTTGTTGAGAATGTGATGCTTGAGAGTCCTGTCTACTTCCCTTCCATCACTTCACTGAACATTGGGAGGTAACTGATCAGATGCCAATTAACTCGACTGAGATTTTTTTCTGCCTTTTGCGCTCAGGACATTGCTGAGCAATTGCCCATATTTCTGGGTAGATGCCAGTGCTGTGAATATACTGGTACAGATTGGCTTGGGTCCATGCCAGTTCTGGAACATGACCCTTCAGCGTTATTGCTGAAAGTCTGTCAGCGCCTACAGCTTTGTAATATCCAGTTCCTTCAGCTGTTTCCTGATATTACATGGAGGGAGTCAATTAGTTCAAGATTGACATCAGGGACATTGAGGTTCTCAGGAAGAGGCAACAATAAGAAGATACAAAAGGTATACCCTGATACGGCTGTACTGCATGCAAAACAAAACTTCTCACTGTATCTCGGTACATGTGACAGTAATAACTCAATCCAAATCGAACCTATGTGTCATCAACTCGACACGTCTTATTGAAGATGGAAGCAAACAGTTCTGCCGTGTCAGTGGAATGATGACCTGTGTTCCCTCAGCATTGACTCTGGGAATATTTATGAAGTTGCTTCGTCCTGTTATGGCTCTAATTGCCCACCTCCATTCACAGCTCCCCTCAGCAGGTCTGCACAGCTCAGACCTAATCTGCTGTTTGGGTGGTCCCTTAGCTGTGTCAGTCACAAGCTGCTTTCACTGTTTCTACTTCAGTTACTCCTATGTTTTATATCACCAGATTTACACACTCAGTCCTTGCCCATGGCAATGGCGTGTGGACACACACCGAGATGTTTGCCACAGCAGTGTCCATTGTTCCCAACACACACAGGGATGACCTTCAGCCACACCACAACACTGTTCCCCTGAAAAATGCCCGGGATCCTGCACCCACCTTGTTCCCCTCCCACTGACCTGCTGCACCCCCACTACACTAATCCTTTAACAGCAGGCGTGGCCTTCACCCATACGATGGTCCCCAGCACCATCCTATTCCCCAATCCACACTGTTCCCCCAGCAATGGGAGGTGAGAGAGGATGAGATGAAGTGAGCCATGGGGGCTGTCAAAAACCAGAGAGAGAGGGAGGTTGGAAAGTAAAAAGTGTGACGGAGAATGTGGGAGAGAAGGTCTGCAAATAAAAGAGGGGAGTAAAAAGAATGAGGAGAGAGAGGGACATGATGAGATTCGGAGGGAGATATGGAGGGAGATGTAACAGAGGGAGAGATGAATTCTGTCGAGGCCAGGTCAGAATGGGTGACCCACAGGTGAAAGCAAGGATAGACTGACTTAAACCCAAATCCTGAGCTTTTCCCCAGTCCCCTCCCCTTCACTGAGGACAGGACCTGGGGCCGGGTCTGTCTCTCCCCAGGTCAGCTTCTTCGACACAAAGACAAACGACAACATTTTTGCACTGCAGCCTGGCTCCTTTTTATTTAATTACACAGTGAAGTAATAGTTACAGTCAGTGGAATGGTGCCTTTTATCTTTGGCCTTTGAGTTGAGAGAAACATTGACATGTTTCCCTGTAACCCCCTGTGGGATAAGGTTGGATAAACCAGCACTTACCCTCAGTCTGTTACCATAGCGACAGGCTGCTTCATTGCTGAAACATTGAACTGAAATGAGAAAATCCTGGATGGATTGATTAATGAGTGAATTTGATTGATTGATGAATTTGGGTAAAGGGATATTTCAGCACATTCTTCAGCTGCTGCCTGAACTTAGTCTGGGTCACGGCATAAATCGCGGTGTTTGTGCAGCAACTGAGGAGCTGCAGCATGAAGCCCAATTCCTGCACAAAGTCATGTAGATGCACAGAGTAATACCCCAGAAACCACATTCGGTACCATATGGAATACACCATTAACATTGACCACAACAGGATGAAATTGGCCGAGATCACAAACAGTAAAATGATGGATTTTTTTCGATTTCTCATCTCTGTGTCACACTGACCGTCCCCATTGGTGTGAGCCCGGAGTCTCCTGCGGGCTCTGCTGGTCACTAAAATGTGTCTGACGGTGAAAACATTGAGCAGCAGAATCAGGAGAAATGGGAGAGTCGGGGTTAGAATGTGGTGGAGGAACTCGATTGTGACCCAGGCACGAGATAATCGAACATCGATTGTTACATCACAAAACCAGGGGGCGTTCACCAGCCAATAGCGAGCTGTGAGCATGAAATACCAGAAAATGTTCTTTACACAGCTCAGCACAGTCACTGTTCCCAGAACCACAGCCGCCGTTTTCTCACTGCAATATTTACTTTTCAGCTTCTGGCAACAAATGGCCACAAATCGATCAAAGGTGAAAGTGACGGTGAACCAGACAGAACAGTCAGTGGCTGCATAAAGCTGGACGGCGTGGATATTACACACGGGGATGGAATGTAGGAAATAAAACTGTTCCTCAAAAACGATGGGAATATGTCTCAATATCAGGTCGAGGATAATGACCAGTAGATCGGCCACTGCCATGGCCCCCAGGTAATGTCTGACACATGGAGACAATCCACAATCTTTATGAAGCAGGACGTAGATCGTCACTACATTAGCTGTGAGGAAGGAAAACAAACAAATTATCCATCAGCCTGGAAGCAAAGTTACCAGTTTGATTGAGGACCCAGTGACATTTTCAAATGTATCACTGATTTATTGAAAATAAATGAGGCTGAAGTAAAAAATAGTAATGATTTTTTTTTGAAATGTAATGTAAAACACAAGAATCTCTCCCTCCTTAAAGATACAAATGCACATCCAGAAGAACAGATGGCTTCTGGAACATTCCTACACACTCGAACACTCGGGAGCATGCACAGGTCACTTCTTTACAATTCCTGAGGATAAAGACGTTGCTGTCCTGAAGGATTCTCTCCCAGTTTCTTGAAGACAAACGGAGGTTGGAAATTTCTGTCATTTAGCCTAAACTGCGGTCAATTTTCGGGTGTGAGGAAACATGAACACAGGGAAAATATATTCACCCCTATAACTGCCTGAGGAGGTTTTGAAACGGTGTCTCCTTCTCCCTGGAATGGGATCTTTTCCCTCAGGATCTTATCTTTTGTCAATTAACTGACGTCCAACAGTTCACGAATAATGTATCAGTGATAATGGGAACTGCAGATGCTGGAGAATCCAAGATAATAAAATGTGAGGCTGGATGAACACAGCAGGCCCAACAGCATCCGATGGAATTACAATCTGGGGATGACATGTACCTTTAGGATCTCCAACCGTTGTCGTGGTCGGAGACATGCTGCCTGTATTCCTTTAACCCAGGAGTTAAGCTTCTCCTCCCACTCCCCTTCTGCCACACCTGCCCGTGGATCGATGCGGGCACCCAGGTATTTCTCTGTGTCGCCTGGGGGTATATAGGCTATGGATTCTTCCCGTAGCTTCCAGTTTGCGAAGTGATCGTATAAGAAGGTTTTCCTTTTAAACGTGAAGTGGAATCCCTTCGTCCTCGCTGTGTTAATACTGAGGCCTGTATGGTCACAGTGTGCCTGGAGCAGCTTCAGGTTCCTAACCCCACAGAATGTTCCGGGGAATGTCGTTTACAGAATGTTCTGGGGAATGTCGGTTACAGAATGTCCTGGGGAAAGTCGGTTGCAGGATGTTCCGGGAATGTCGGTTACAGAACGTTCCGGGGAAAGTCAGATACAGAATGTTCCGGGGAATGTCGGTTCCAGAATGTTCCAGGGAAAGTCAGATACAGAATGTTCTGGGGAATGTCGGATACAGAATGTTCCGGGGAATGTCGGTTACAGAATCTGATGGAGTCACAAAGATCCACATCACAAAGGCCCTTCTGTCCATCAGTTTTGTTGAGACCCACTCAGCCTCGTGGTGGGAATCTCTCCCCAAACTCAACACAACTGGCAAACACAAATTAAAGGCATTGCCAGATCAGCTGAAGTGGTCAGTTATCTCACATTCTCAATCCACCTCACAGAACCAGCCCAGACACCACAAACCCTGATGGAATATCTGTTCAGCATGGAGCACTGTGCAGACCAGGCTAGTGTCCTGCTCAATGCAACCCGGCAATCTGTCCAGAGTGGGACACTGTGCAGGCCTCACCAGCCAAATAGATATCAGTCCAGCACGGGGAGCTGTGCAGACCACACCAGTGCATTTTTCTATAAACCTGGACCAGGTATCTCTCCAGCACGGGGGGCTGTGAAGGGAACACCACTGAACTGATCTGTAAACCTGGAGCAGTTATTCTCCCAGCGTGTAGATCTGTACTGACTATGACATAGAGAACTCCCCAAGAAAGTGAACCTTTATTTGCAAACAAAGGCTGTGACAATCAGAAAGTGATTTTTCCGATCTCCCTCGAATCCAGAGGTCTGTTATTCTTTATACTTTTTAGTTATCGTACTTTCTTCAAAGATTATCAGCATAACCAGTTGTGTTAGCTCGTTATCTTTCCAAAGCTATGCAGAACATCAATTATGTTAACTCGTGTTATCTCTCGAAAGCTATTCATCTTCTGAATCACTTGCTGCTACAGCAGTTCTCTACTTTCTGCCACAGTGGTTTTCTGCTATTTAGACTTAACCTATTCCATCCTGATTATCTCCTGCCACAATGGTTGTTCATTTTAAACTTATCCCATTACATTATGATTGTTTTCTGCCAGAATGGTCTTCTACTTCGTACCTAATCTATAAGGCAGTTACTAAGTCCAATGATATTAAATGGTAATCAACTTCTGTCACTACACTTAGATTTTTTTTAATCTTCCAGCAGAGAGCCATTGCACCTGCACTTGAAGGTCAGTCAGAGCGGTTAGTACTTTTCCGTCTTATTAGGTTATTGCTGTATTCTGAAAGGCGCATTGTCTACTGTTTTCCTTTGCAGAAGTCTGAGGGTTAGTGATTAATGTGGCTCTAGCAGAATTAGTAAAGTTCACAGCCTAGAAGCCATTATGTTGCTAATTTGCATTGAGACGCCATCTTGTGCCTGTATCCAAGTTTCTTATTTATTACTACATCTGCCACAATGGTCCTTCGAATCCGTTTGACCACATTATGTCATGCTAGTCCTTACTTCTCTATTACATGCTTTAATTAACCGAATTAAGCTGCTGTTCGTAGCTAACCCCGGTGTCCTACATTTGTTTTACACTCCCTTGACCTATGCTCAAGCATTTCATTCTGTTAAGGTACAGCATTCTATTGATTATTGTAACAATCCATAAATCAGTACTTCATCCTGCTGATCACTGTGATATTTAACACTTCGCCTGCACCGATAATTTTAATTTCCATCAAACACCCCAGGGCAGTGCTCAGTAACGCTGTGTTAAATCGCTGCCCAGCCTGGGGAAACTTGCAGCCCATGCTGGAAGTGACAGGATGTGGGGTTCCCATCCACTTACAGCTCCATATCTCCAATGTGCCATGACAAGGGGTGCCATGGGTGTGAAACTCACTGCCAGAGAGAGATGGTGGGGCATCCTTTCAAATACAAACAAATGGGATGGTTGGACAAAGAGACAGGGAGGAGTGAATGGAGAGAGAGTGTCATGGAAGGATGTGTTCACAAGTTTTAGAATGCCGACATGTAGACATTTTGATAGCATCTTGCAACATGAGTCAGTTTTTCAGGAATGATGCGTGAATAGGATATTACTGTGAGTTCAGATCATGGAGAGGTTTGAATGAGCATTTGTTCTGCATTTGTGACTGAGTGTGTGGTGAGCACAGTCTTCGACTAATTGGGCTGAGTCTAACAATAATTTGCCTTAGTGATATTTTAATTGAGTGCGACAGAGGGAGAGTCTGCAGGAGGATGAGCTAGTTTTCTGATGTTATCTTATCAAACTCCCACATTATCTACCTACCCCAGCCCATGTCATTCCTCTCATTCAATGCCAGCCCGATTCTCCCACCCATCATGGCTGGTAATAGTTCCCATCGCCTGGATGGCCCGGGTATTCCATGACCCCTGGCACAGATACCACCTTTAAAAGGCCAATGGGCACACATTTGCACTTTCTCAGTTCGGAGCCAGCCTGCACAGTTTACCCCGAGCCTGGCAGATAAGGGGCAATTGCATCAAGATTTATCGAAAGGGGCACAGAGGTCCTGGTGGATGGGCTCGTACAAAGGAGGGCCATTCTTTTAGCAGAGGAAGCCACACCGAGCATGGTCTGAGCTCAGCACCCAGCTCAGTGCAGTACCTGCAGTCTGAAGAAATGTCCAGCAACACAGGACAAGCAACAAGAACCTTCCCCGCTCTGTCAGGATAAGTATCACCGTATTCTCCCTGCTCCATCACTCGCTCTTTCTATCTATCACTCTTTCTCTCACACCTCCGCTACTCCCCTACAATGAAAAAACTACATGGATCCAACACTGCCGACTGATTCAATCTGGATGCCTCACCACTTCCCCCTCACCTACACCATCACTAACAGCAGGACCACGTACATTCACCTTCATTCCATCCCTCCCTTTCCCTCATTCCAGGAGGAACAGCCTGGAATAGAACAGAAGGGGCCAAGCAGAGCGGTGGTGTTCCCTACATCAGTTACCTCACCCACCTTCCCCTGCCCCATGGGGAGGGCCCTGGAATGAGCCGGAGAGAACCAGGACGACCCATGTGGAGATTCCAAAATATACACGTCCCACCGACAGAGTAAGGAGCAATGTTCAGTGAAGGGTAATTCTCACTTTAACCCCAAAGTCAGTTCCATTTCCACTGCACAGCTTCGAAACCGTGTCCCTGATGCCATCTCCCTTTAATATCGAGCCGGTACAAATGGAATCCCCACGGTCTCGGTGGGCAGGAGGGTGGGGTCACAACACACTCACAACACAACTTGTCCTTACATCTTCAATAATCAAGCATTGAAAATCTCAGAGTCACAGTCCCCAAGGAACAACTGAAATACTGTCACACTCACTGGAGAGAGCAAATACTGATGTACTCTCACGGAGTGACTCAAATAATGAAATGCTGTCCACGGAATAACAGAAATCCTGACACACACCAGATGGAATGAATGAAATATTGACAAACCACAGAGACAGAGACATTCTGATAGGCTCCCCTTATATGTGTAAGTATCGGTGTATTTGTGTGTGTTTCTGTGTGTCTCTGTGTGGGGCAGGTCTGACAGTCTCTGTGCTGTTTGATGTGATGCAATGCCACCCTCTGCTGGTCTCCACACGCCACTGCACAGGCAGCAGCAGAGGATGAGGACCATCAGGGATTTATACAGAGAGGGACTGGGAGGGCAGCAGCTCACAACACCATCCAAACTGATTTCCTCCTCATGCACTTATCTCAATGTCTTTTAAACGTTGTAACTGTCGGCACATTCACCATTTCGTCTGGAAGTTTGTTCCATACACGAACAACTCTCTGAAAAATAATTGTTCGTCATGTCTTTTGAGATATATGTTCCTCAAAAATTTAAATTTCCCAATTGTCTTGAAATCCTCCACCCCCAAGAAAAGATTACTGACTTTCAAATTATCTGTGCCCCTCAAGCTTTGTAAACCTCAATCAGGTCTCTCCTCAATCTCCGATGCACAACTGAGAAAAGTCCCAGCCTGTCCAGACTCTCCTTATAACTCAAACTATCAATTCCCAGCGACATCCCGGTAAATCTCTGCTAAACCCTCTCCAGATTAATATTATTCTTATTATAACAGAGAGACCAGAACTGGACACAGTGCTTCAGAAGATGCCTCACCTACATCCTGTACAACATGAAAATGACATCCCAACTCCTAAACTCGAAGGTCTGAGCAAAGAAGGTAATGAACTAAATACCTTCTTAACCAGCCTGTCTGTATGTGACACAGACTTCGAAGAGTTATACCTGATGGCCTCGTCTCTGTTCTGCAACACTACCAAAGGCCCTAATTTAAACTGTATAAGTCCTGCCCGTGTTTGTTTTACCAAAGACAATGTCTCACATTTATGCAAATTAAACACAATCTGCCCCACCACAGCCCAGTGAGTGATATTCCCACCCCCCACACAAACCTGACATGTTTTGAAAGACCCTCCCATCTCCAGGAGGCCTACCAACTCTGGTCTTTATTTTCACAAAGTCTCTGTGCTGGTTTGCCTTGTGCGGGCAGGAGGATCCAGATGGGGGATGGACTGCAGACCAAATGAGGAGACTCATTTTCTTCAGGAAAGAGGGGTTGCCATGAGTACTCAGATGGGCCCAAGCTATGCCTGTCTCTTCATGGGATACGTGGAACTTTTTCCAGTCCTATTCTAGCCTCCACCCACTAATCCTTCTCCAATGCATCAATGATATCATCGGTCCTGCTTCTCTCTCTCATCTGGAATTAGAAAACTTCAAATATTTTTCTTCCAATTTCCACCCTGCCCTCACTTTCATCTGGTCTACCCCGTCCCCTCCCTTCCCTTCTTTAACATTTCTGTTTCCATTCCTGGGGATAGACTGGGCACTAATGTCCATTACAAACCCACAGACTCCCACAGCTACCTGGACTATACATCCTCAATCCCACTTCCTGTAAAGACTCCATCCCATTCTCTCAGGGCCCCCGTCTCCGTCGCATATGTTCAGATGAGGCCAACTTCAACAAGGGAGCCTCCAACATATCCACCTCCTTCCTCAATCGAGGATTCCCCAGCTCCGTTGTCGACAGGGCCCTCAACTAGGTCTGATCCATCTCCCACACTTCTGCCCTCATTCTTTCTCTTCCATCCCGCAACAGCGATAGGGTTCCCCTTATGCTCAACGACCATCCCACCAGCATCCACATCCAGGAGATCATCAGAAACCATTTCTGCCACTTTCTGCAAGCTGCCAGCATCAAACTCATATTCCTCTCCCTTTCCTTTTCTGCCTTCTGCAGGGCTGTTCCCTCTGGGACACCCTCGTCCAAACCCCCAACTTCCCCACAGCCCTAAGGCACCTTCCCCTGGAACCAGTGAAGATGTAACACCTGCCCATTTACTCCCTCCCTCCCCAGTATCCAAGGGCCCAAACATACCTTCCAGGTGAAGCAACACTTCACCTGCACTTCCCAGAATCTAGACTGCTGTATTCGCTGCTCACAATGTGGTCTCCCCTACATTGTGGAAACGAAACGTAGACTTGGCGACCGCTTTGTAGAACATCTACATTTTGCTCCCAAGAAAAGACCCTGAGCGACCTGTTGCCTGCTACTTTAATGCACCACCCTGCTCCCTGGCCAACACCTCTGTCTCTGGCTTGCTGCAGTGTTCCAGCGAAGTCCAACGCAAGCTGGAGGAACAACACCTCATTTTCCACTTGGGGACCCTACAGCCCTCCGGACTCAATAGTGAGTTCAATAATTTTAGAGCCTAAACTCTCCCATGTCCCACACCCCACTGCACACACCAGGCCTTGTTACCACATACCCTGCCAATACACACCCCCTGTTGTTAGTCACTAACAGTCCCTATTAGCAACTACTCACCCTCCCAGCCTGATCGTTATTAACTCCTTTGTCTGTCCAACTTCTTTCTCTCTCTTTGGGCCCTATCATATTGTTTACTCCCCAACCCACCAACCTCCCTATCTTAGGCAGACAAGCTGACATTTTCCCAGTGACCATCAATTCTGAGGAAGGGTCACTGAACCCCAAACGTTGACTCTGTTTTTTTTCCTTCACAGATGCTGCCAGATCTGCTGAGCTTTTCAAGCAACTTTGTTTTTGATCCTAGAATATAATTTGTTGCTGTGTAACATTTAATGCTTTTTGGAGGCGGGCAGTCACACCTTAGAAGTGGAAAATAGTGATCTGCAATATGATCTTTTGGGGTTGGAAATTATGCTCTTTTGTCGTGTCTGGTGTTCAGTAATGTCTAGTTGAAATTCTTCATAGCGCAGAATTTATTTCGCTAACATTGCAGTTTACAGACATAGTCGGAACTGCCAATGCTGGAGAATCGGAGATAATAAGGTTTAGCGCTGGATGGACACAGCAGGCCAAGCCGCATCAGAGGAGCAGGAAAGCTGATGTTTCAGGTCTGGTCCCTTCTTCAGAAATGGGAGAGGGGAAGGGGATTCTAGAATATATATAGAGAGGGGGGAAGTTGGATGAAAGATAGATAAAGGATCAGAGGAGAGGAGAAGGACAGTTCAAGGAGATGGGGATGAGGCCGGTAGGTATGAGGTGGGGGTAGGAGTTGTGGTGGGAGGAGTGGATAGGTGGGAGAAAGGGCAGACAGATTAGGGGGGCAGGGACGAGCTGGGCTGGTTTTGGGATGCAGTAGCGTGAGGGGAGATTTTGAAGCTTGTGAAGTTCACATTGATACCATTAGGCTGCAGGGCTCCCAAGCGAAATATGAGGTGCTGCTCCTGCAGCCTTCAGATGGCATCGTTGTGGCACTGGAGGAGGCCCATGATGGACATGTCGTCCAAAGAGTGGGAGGGGGAGTTGAAGTGGTTTGCGACTGGGAGGTGTAATCGTTTGTTGCAGACCGAGCGTCAGTGTTCCACAAAGTGGTCTCCAAGCCTCCGCTTGGTTTCCCAACGTAGAGGAGGCCCCATCAGGAACAGGGGATACAATATACCACATTAGCAGATGTGCAGGTGAACATCTATTTGATGTGGAAGGTTTCCATGAGGCTTGGGATGGGGGTGAGGGAGGACGTGAGGGGGCAGCTGTAGCACTTCCTGCGGTTGCAGGGAAAAGTGCCGGGGATGGTGGGGCTGGTGGGGAGTGTGAAGCGGACAAGGGAGTCATGGGGAGCGTGGTCCCTCCGGAAAGCAGATTTGGGAGTGGGGTCCAATTGCAGGTGGCGGAAGTGCTGGAGGATGATGCAATGGGTCCGGATGTTCGTGGTGTGGTACGTGAGGAGAAGGGGGATTCTATTTTTGTTGTTATTGCGGGGAGGGGGTGTGAGGGATGAGTTGTGGGAAACACGGGAGGTCCGATCGACGGGGTTTTCGACCACTTGGAGGGGAAGTTGCAGCCCTTGAAAAACGAGGACATCTGAGATGTACGGGAGTGGAATGCCTCATCTTGGGAGCAGATGCGGCGGAGGCGAAGGAATTGGGAATAAGGGATGGCATTTTCGCAAGGAAGGTCGGTGGGAGGAGGTGTATTCTAGATAGATATATATATATTATATATTCTAGATAGCAACCTGAAGCGATGAGGTTGTGGATGGTCTGGGGGATAATGTTTTGGTGGTCGGGGTTGGGGTCATGATCCAGGGGGCGGTAGGAGGAGATTTCAGAGAGCTGGTCCCGGCCTCGGTGATGGAGAGGTCAGTGCACCATATTACAACTGCACCTCCCTTGTCTGTGGGTTTTATACTGATGTTAGGATTGGAGCGGAGGGTGCAATGGGCTGCATGCTCTGTGGGGGAGAGGTTGGAGTGGGTGAGAGGCTGGAGAGGTTGAGGTGCTTGATGTCTCAATGGCAGTTGGAAATGAAGAGGTCAAGGGAGAGTAAGAGGCCTTGGGGTGGTGTCCAGGAGGAGGGAGAGAAGGGGTCAGTGGAGGGAGGGTTTCAGATAATAACCATGAAAGTTGGAAGTCACAGCCAAGCAATTCAAGATGTCATTAGTTGACCTCAATGGCACAGAAATGCACTCAACATGCTAATGGTTGAGGCAAGTACCTTGCATTTGGTCAACACTGAAAAATCTTCCCTGTGTACTTCAGAAAAGTTAACCAGGATTTGATAAACCAAAACTCAGTTGACAGCTGGCAGGCAAAATGTGACTCAAAATCTGAGCATGACTTAGGCCTTGTGTAATGGGTAGTGCCAATGCCTCTGTGCTACAGCTCTGGATTCGATTTCGGTCCTTGAACCTGTGGCAATGTCACTAGCCCTGGACCAAAAGTTCTGGACTCAAGTGCTGCCAGTCACAGAGGTGTGTCACAGCCTGTCAGAACAGGCTGATGAGCAAATTTACAGGAGAGTAATGTTGCATATTCAGGGGCCTTTGCAGTGTGGTGGCAGTGTCTCCACCTTTGGGCCCAAAGGTCTGGGTTCAATTCCCACAGCAGTGTTTCATAAAATGTCTGAACAAATTGGTTCAACTTTTTTCCAGAATTGTGACTTGATTGAGAAGGATCAGTGTTGAATTTCAGCATTCAGGCCCGGGATAACAGAAAGCACAGCCATTCGTGTGGACTGGAGTAAAATGTGCACCTTATATATGTTTATAAAATCATGAAGGGCATGGATAGGGTGAATAGTCAGGGTCTTTTTCCCAGAGTATGGGGAGTCAAACATTAGAAGGCACAGGTTTAAGGTGCGAGGGGAAAGATTTTAAAAACATTTGATTGAACTGCCAGATGACATGCTGGAGGCTTTTGAAAACACCATTTTAAAGGTATCTGGATGGGTATATGAATTGGAATGGTTCAGAGGAATATAGGCCAAACACTGGTAAATGGGACTAGATTAATTTCAGATACCTGGTCAGCATGGACATGTTGGGACAAAGGATTTGTTCCCATACTGTACATCTTTATGATTCATTCATTCAATTAATCAAGTTCACTTTGTAATCTTGGAGAGCCTTCCCTGTTGACAGTTGAAATAATCTCAGTGTTATATGTAAACTTGCTACCCATGCCTTCTATCATTTTCATCTAAATCATTTATTGAAATGACAACCAAAAATAAATCCAGCACCAATCCCTGTGGATCACAGCGAATCACAGGCTTCCAGTCTGATGGACAATCCCACATGACCACGATATTTCCTGACATAAAGCAGAAATACACAGACACACAGACAGACAGACAGACACACACACACACACACACACACACACACACACACAGACACAGACACACTCGCGTCTTTAAGATAAAGATAGATACATTTTGATCAATGAGCAGATTGAGGGTTATTGTGAGAAGGCAAGAGAATTATTTTGAGAAACTTGGCAAGCATGATCGAACATTAGAGCAGACCTGACGGGCCAAATGGCTAATTCTGCTCCAACTTCTTATGCTGTCTGGTCTGAAGGTATCGGGAATGTTTTCCCAAGAGAGCAGTGATGGCTGAGATTGATAAATACTTTACTGAACAGAGCCAATCGGAATATGGAATAGGTTTGAGGGAATGAATGGCCTACATCTGCTCCTATTTGTTGTGCTCTTTAAAGAGGAGGTAACTTGCTGTGAGGGTAACCCACTTTAAGGAGTCGCCCAATTAAGATTGAGATAAGAATTTATCTTTCTCTTTAATATTGTGCAGTCTGTGGTGTTTTCATCCGCAGGGAACAGTGAAGACTGGGTTAGTGAAGATATTCAAGGCAGAGATCAACTGACCTTTAATGGACAAGAGAGTCCATTATTGGGAATCAACAGGAAAGGGGTGTTCAGCCACAAACAGATCAGCCATGAGCTTTCTAAGTTGAGCAGCAGGCTCGAGGGTCTGAATGGCCAACTGCAGTTCCTATCCTGTGTGTTGTTCTCTCACTCCACCCCTCAAAGCTGTTACAGAGGGAAAGGAAGTTATAATGAGATAGGGGATCATTCTTCCCCTCTCAGGAGTTACACAAATGGAGCAGACAAACATGGATTCAGAGAGACATCGAGATAGACAGCATCCAAACAGACCCTTCGGTCCAACTCGTCCATGCCGTACAGATATCCCAAATAAATCTAGGCCCATTTGGCAGCATTTGGTTCATACATCTTTAAACTGTTCCGAAACATATACTCATCCTGATAATTTTAAATGTTGTAATTGTACCAGCCTCCTCCACTTCCTCTGGCAGCTCATTCCATAAACACATCACCCTCTGCATGAAAATGTTGCCCCTTAAGTCCCTTTTAAACCTTTCCCCTCTCCTCTTAAAGCTATGCCCTCTCGTTTTGGACTCTCCCACCCCAGGGAAAAGACCTTGGCTGCTTGCACATCTGTGCCCCTTATGACTTTGCAAACGTCTGTAAGGTCACTCGTCAAAGACTTTGTTCTATTTTATTGTGGGAAATTTTCCACACAGCACCTACAGCCAGAAATGAAATTAATTTTTAAGATTATCTGTATTTGTGGTGTTTGTAAAGGGGCGAATGTTCACCAGACTGATAGGAAATCTTCCCTCTTCCACAATATGTGTCCGGGGAAAATTGAGCACCTGATTGAGAGGGCAGACTAGATTTATCGGTGCATCTAAAAGACAGCATTTTTGACCGTACAGCATTCTACTCAAATGTCAGTCTATATTCTGTGCTTGTTCTTTCAATGCTCAAGTATCAGAGTCATTGACAGTACAACCTCTACCTGATGATCTGACAACAAATAGCCCGAATGGTGTGTTGCTGAGCTCAAATACACCTCGTCTACGAGTTACACACTGCAGTAGAGGCCCTGCAACCTTTCTTGGCTGCTACACAGCAAGCCCTGGTTCGCTAACAGGAAATGCAGAGTAGAGATAATTATTTATTTTCAGTTTGAAAAGCTGCAGTGACTGGAATTCCTTGGGGATGAGTGCGAGGTCATCAACAGTTCACAATCTAGATTAACGATTTGGACGAAGGTCTGACAAGATTGGAGCTCAATTTGCTAGTACACCAGTACAGTCATTCAATGAGATGTCAAGTAGAGGAAGAGCATCTATAACGGGCTGTAGACAGGGGATGATAATGAGCAAACTTTCAGCATTGCAAATAAAACAGTACAGTGTGTGTTATGGGAAGTTTGTGTTTTGCGGAAAGGGTAAAACGGCGGTAAATTATTTAACTGGAGGGAGAATGCAGAGCTTGCGTGCGAAAGAGGGAGTTGTGGGTCCTGGTACATAAATCAGATAAAGTTAATCTGAAGATGTCACAAGTGATTTGGAAAGGAAATGGAATGGTGCTCTTTCCTGCAAAGGGTGCTGGGTATGATCTTAGGCATATTTCCCTGCATTTCTACAGGACATTGCTGAGATTCTACCCAATGCACTGTCTGTAGGTATCATGCCCTAAACTAATAAAAAATGATGGCCTTTGAAACTTTTCAAAGGTGGGTCTCTATATAGAACAGAACAGTGCAGCACAATATAGGGTTTTCGGCCCACGATGTTGTGCCAGACCTTTACCCTAAATCTAAGGTCTATCTAACCTCCACCCCTACCTTATACTATCACATTTTTACATGTCTAATAGCCACTTAAATGTCCCTAATGAGGCTGACTCCACTACCCTCTCTGGCAATGCATTCCACGCCCCTACCACTCTCTGAGTAAAGAACCGACCTCTGACGTCTCCGCTATATCTACTTCCACTCACATTAAAACTATGTCTCCTCATAAAAGCCACCTCCACCCTAGGAAAAGTCTCTGGCTCTCCACTCCATCTACACCTCCGATCATTTTGTACACTTCTATCAAGTCACCTCTCATCCTTTGTCATTCTAGGGAGGAAAGCCCTAGCTCTCTCAACCTTTCCTCAGAAGACCTTCCCTCCATTCCAGGCGACATCCTGGAAAATCTCCTCTGCACCTTTTACAATGCTTCCAGATCTTCCCTGTAATGAGGTGATCAGAACTGAACACATTACTCCAGATGTGGCAGAACCAAGCTTTTGTACAGCTGGAGCATAAACTTCATGGCTCTTGAACATAATCCCTCTATTAATGAAAGCTAACACACCATGTGCCTTCTTAACAACTCTATCCACCTGGGTGGCATCTTTCAGGGAACTGTGGACATGAAGCCCAAGATCCCCCTACTCCTCCACACTGCCAAGAATCTTTCCGTTAACCCTGTATTCTGCTTTCAAATTTGTCCTTCAGAAATGAATCACGTCACACTTTTCAGGGTTATAATCCATTTGCCACTTCTCAGCCCAGCTCTGCATCCTATCAATGTCGCTTTGTAACCTACAGCAGCCGTCCACACTGTCCACAGTTACCCACCTTTATATCATCCACAAACTTACTAATCCATCATTCCACCCCTTCATCCAAATCATTTACAAATGTCACAAACAGAAGAACACCCAGAACAGATCCTTGTAGTACACCACTCGTGACAGAGCACCATGTTGAATATTTCCCGTCCATTACCACCCTTTGTCCTATAAGGGTCAGCCAATCTGCCACATTTCCCCATATCCCATGTCTCCTTACCTTCTGCATGAGCCTACCATGGGGAACCTTATCAAAGGCCTGGATCAAATCCGCATATACCACATCCACTGCTCCACCTTCATCCACGTGTTTGGTCACCACTTCAAAGAATTCACTAAGGTTTGTGAGGCATGATCTAACCCTTACAAGTCCATGCTGCATATCACGAATCAAACTGTGCCTGTCCAAGTGATCATAAACTCTATCTCTCAGAGCCCTTTCCAATAACTTGCCCAGCACTGAAGTAAGACTAAGTGTTCTGTAATTTCTGGGTTTATCCCTGTTCCCTTTTATGAACAAGGGAATGATGTTTACCTCTTTCCAATCTTCCAGCAACATAACCATGGACAGTGAGGATGAAAAGATCATTGCCACAGGCCCTGTGATCTTGTCCTTCACTTCCCACAGAATCCTTGGATAAATCCCATCAGGGCTGCATGACATGTCTTCCTTCAACTTCCTCAGAATTCATAGTAAATCTTCTTTACGAACATCCACATCCTCTAGCCTACCTGTTTCACAATGTCCTCCTCTACAACGAGGTCCCTCTCAGTTGTGAATACTGAAGAAAAGTATTCATTAAGGACCCCTCCTATCTCTTTCGGCTCTGTGCACAAATTCCCTTTACAATTCTTGATCGGCCCTACCATTCCTCTGTTCATTCTCTTGTTCTGCACATACGTGTAAAAAGCCTTGGGGTTTTCCTTGATGCTATCCACCAAGGGTTTCTCATGCCCCATTAGAGCTCTCCTAAGCCCTTCCTTCAGCTCCTTCCTGGCTAACTTGTATATACCGTCCTGCGATGAAGGCATTCAGTTCCTGGAGGATTAACAGTTTAGGCCTGAGAACGAGAAATGTTCTTGACTATGTAAGAGCTTGAGGTGAGTGTAAATGGTGAAGACCTGACTGATATTTCCTCTTGTATGGGAGAATAAAACTGGGGAAATAATTTTAAAAATAAAACAGTTTCTGAGGAAGGATCACTGAACCTGAAACATTAATTCTCATTTCTCTTCATGGATGCCGCCAGGCTGCTGAGCTTTTCCAGTAATTTTTGTATTTCTTTAGGAATAAGACACATTCTTGTTAACACAGATTATATATGTATTAAACATATATTAAACATGTTATTTTTATGTTGTGCAGGCACATATAAACATACCTTTATAACGAGTGCGGTCATATGTGGCTCTGTGTATTACAGCAGCAATGATACATCTACATGGAGCAGGGAATGTGATGTACGCATATAATGGAGACAATGTTCAAGGAGACCTCACACATTCCAGTTTGTGGGTTGGATAGTGTTATTGTGCGATTCAACTCAGAGGGAAAAAAAGTAACCTGCCTCGAAAGCAACAGCCTATTGCTCCGTCTCTATTTCCTTGTTCCTCATCACATCAATGTATGAGAGCTGAAAATGCACCAATCATCTTTACCACTCATGGAGGATTCATGACGAGGATTCATTGTAATCTCCCACCAGCTGTAGCAAAGGGAATTCAGCCAAATCTAAGGGCTGCAGGAAGTAATCCCATTGCCAACAACTTGTGCGAACAGAATAAATTTTGAACCAGAATAACATTTGTGAGAATTGATCACATTTCTTTGTGTGTGTGTGTGTGTATGTGTGTGTGTGTGTGTGTGTGTGTGTGTGTGTGTGTGAACTGCATGTGTCATTCTTCATTCCATCATAGTTTGAGTAAATTTGTTTTGATCATAAGCATGTTGTTTTCGCAGATCAAAGTAAACTGCCTGACTTGCTCCTTACACTGACGCTGACACAGCCTGATACATATATCATCGGCTACATCACCAACCTGGTTACATTTAAAATTTGCTGTGACCCAGTGGAGGAGTGGGACTGGAAAAGGAAACAGTGACCAGCCAAGCCAGGGAACCATAGACCAGTGAGGCTGACATGAGAGCTGGGTAAGTTGTTGGAGGGGATTCTGAGGGATAGGATTTACATGCAGTTGGAAAGGCAAGCATTGATTAGAGATAGGCAACACGGCTTTGTGCGGTGTAAAACATGTGTCACTAACTTGATTATTTTGAAGAGGTGATAAAGAAGATTAATGAAGGCTGTGTGGCAGACATTTTCTATATGGGCTTTAGGAGGGTGTTCAGTAACGTTCGGAGTTGTAAACAGATTAGTAATGGTGGCTCACGTGGGATCCTTACGAGTAGCTAGCCAATTGAATTCAAAATTGGCTTGAACGTGGAGGATTGTTTTACAGACTGGAGACCAGTGGCCAGCGGTGTACCGCAAGTATCAGTGCTGAGTTCACTGCTTTCCATCATTAATATAAAGGGTTTGGGTGTGAATATCAGAGACATGACTCGTCAGTTTACAGATGGCATTAAAAAGTGGTGCAGTGGACAGTGGTGAAGTTTATCTCAGAGTGCAAAGGGACATTGATCAGATGGGCCAATGGGCCAAGGTGTGACTGATGGAGTTTAATTTAGGTAAATGAGAGGTTTTGCATTTGGTCAGGTGATGCTGGGCAGGACTTACACAGCCCTGGGGAGTGTCACCGAAAAAGAGACCTTGGGTGCACACATATAGTTCCTTGAAAGTGGAGGAGCATGTGAGGCAGGGTAGGGAAGGACACGTTTGTCACACTTTCCCTAATCAGCCAGAGCATTGGGTATAGGGGTTGGGATGGCATGTTACTCCCGTCCAGGATGTTGATGAGGCCACTTTAAGAATACTGCGCACATACCAGTTGGCTCTGCTGAAGGAAGGATGTTGTTAACCTAGAGAGGTGCAGAAAAAACAGATTTCCAAGGATGTTCAAGGTCAGGAGGGTCTGAACTGTAGGGAGAGGCTGAACAATTTGAAGTGTTTTCCCCGGAGTGTGGAGGCTGAGGGGTGACATGACAGATGTTTATAAGATCATGAGGGGCATGAATAGCCTGAATAGCCAAGGTTGGTTTCCCAGGAGAGGGGAGGCCAGAAGTAAAGTGCTAAGGGTGAAGGTGAGAGGGGGACGACTTAGAAGGGAACTTAGGGCAACGTTTTCATGCAGAGAGAGGTGTGTGATCAGAAAGTGCTGTCAGAAGTGGTGAAGGTGTGTGCAATTACACAGCTAAAAAATATCTGGATTGGTACATGAACAGGAAAAGTTGAGGGGGATATGGACCAAATATTGGCAAATGGGAATAGATCAGACTACATATCAAGTCAGTGTGGGCAAGTTGCACTAAATGATCTGTTTCTGCATTGTGTGACTTTCTGATTCCATAAGGTGGATGAGAAGAAATTCGAAAAGGGCATTTGGAGTGGGAATTCTCTTCCCCAGAGGTCTGTGGTGCCTTTCTGTTGACATTTATTCAGAGATAAGTTAATGAAATAGTTGACAGATGTTAAACAAAACACGATTTATTTAAACACTGTAGTCAAAGTAGAACCAAAAAATGGAGGAATTTAGAATAACCTCGCTCTGGTGGATAACCTAATAGTATAATAGCTACAGCAAATATTACTAATTAACTGTTCCAGCATAGTAGCCGCCCATAAAGAGACACTTTGGTCAGAAATAAAATTCAGAGAAGGTTCTCACATGCCGTTCTCCAATTCAGGAGGAGAAAAAAAGCATCCAAAGAAAATTCTGCAGCCAGGAGACATTCACTGAAGCTTCCAACTCCATTGAGACACCAATAGCTTCTGATGCAACTGAAAAGCAAAACTCAGAAATTCTGATCTGTGAGAGCTCGTCGCACTCATTCAGGCTGCATTAAAAAAAACCCAAACCCTCTCAAGACTGTTTAGTCAATGGTCTTAACTAGACAGCTTTGTGCCTCTCGTTCAATCCTTCTCTTAAAAGAAACCAACATAAAATAATCTCTTACAGTTACAGCAATGTCACATGATTTCACACATCGAACTGTTCCTCAGGAAACCAGGGTGGATCAATTCAGCATTTGGCCCTGCTGTACAGCCCCCTGAGTCCCTACATATGAAAAAGAGAAGGCCATTGAGACCCTACAGTCACTTACATGTAAACAGACTGAGGTAACATGACAAGCAAATGGAGCTAGGCTGTACACATGGTCTGCTTCACGCTGGTCAATGTGCCTCCGTTGTTCATGGTACACATGCAGTACTTTAATGCAGTTTTACAGTAGTGTGGTGGGAAGACTAATGTTTTGTGCAAAATCACAAGTGGCATCCTCTGAAAATACATGCTTGCGTTCTCTATGGAGATCAGAATCTGGATGGTCTGGCACATGTCACAAAGAGGGTATTTGGGCTGCTGTCAGGATTGTGAACAACATAGGGTTCAGTGTAGGGTCACAGATTAATGTGGGGAGAGTTCATTCAGAGCCTGCGCTTCTCTCTGAATCACTGTGGGGCTCTATGTCATTTTACATGTAAAACCCACATGTATTTACATGGGTCACGTATGGGATTTCTCACCCTATCAATTTCTTTTATGGATATAAGAGTTCATCACCAACTTTGTAATTTTAATGCAATAATCTCTGATTCTCTCACAGCACAACATATTAAACACTCACTTTCTTCACTCGCTCCTCATGGTCCCATCATCTCAGGGATTAGACTGGTGATGGCCATTTGTACCGTGTCTGTGGCAAGGAGTTCTTTCATTACAAAAGAGATCAAGCCTGCGCACAGTGCCCATAAATACTCTTGCATCAAGGCTGTACACGTGCAGACATATGGTTTTATTCATGTACATGAATCATCTTACAATGAAGGACAACATACCATTTACTTCCCTCATGACTGATACCCCTGCATGTACTAATTTTGGTGACCTATGATCAAGGACATGCAGGCCCTTTCGTGACCACAAAACTTCCCAACCTCACATCATTTAATCATTACAAAATGAGATGTATGCTGTTGCTGGCCACATTCAAATAGTTTGTATGCCTTTCAAATTACTGTGGTCCAATCACTGATTCATGTGATACCCCATATGTAGCAGCATTCAGCCTGGAAAAGGGCTCCACTCTCTGTATTTTCTCAACTAAAGAATTCTCAATCCATGTAGTATATTCCGCCTTACCTCTCAACTCTAATTTTATTCACTCACCTGGGTGCAACCATATCAAAATTATTCTGTAAATTCAAATACTCCACTCCCACTGGTTCTCATTTGTGGATGCTTCAACTGTTATATACATATTACTCAGTCGTACATGCACTGGGCAAAGGACCACAACACACAGGAATTGCCAAAACAAATAGGAAAGTGCATCATCTTCAGTCGATAATCCAGTTTTCTCTATTTTTACATCTCATCACCCATATTCTCTCTCTCTCTTTCTCTCTATCTCATACATACATGACATAAATCAAGTTAATGAATACTCCAATCTTTCTCCATGTTTTATCTCTCAAAGCTCCCTCTTTCAGTTTAAATGTATTGTTTGCATTTGGATGTGACACAATTACAACTGAGTGATGAAACTAAAAAAACATCATGAGGAAGGATAATAAAATGTGAGGCTGGATGAACACAGCAGGCCAAGCAGCATCTCAGGAGCACAAAAGCTGACGTTTCGGGCCTAGACCCTTCATCAGAGAGCCTCCTGAGATGCTGCTTGGCCTGCTGTGTTCATCCAGCCTCACATTTTATTATCTTGGAATCTCCAGCATCTGCAGTTCCCATTATCTCATCATGAGGAAGGAACTGGCTAGAGTTAATAGGAATAGAATCTTAGGAAAGATGGTGGAGTAGCAATGGAAGACATTTCTGGGGATAATTTGGACACACATCTGAAATTTTTGGATGTTTCAATTAACATAAACTGCACAGGTTTACCAAAGATAACTTCCCTTTCCTGAATCTAAGTTGACTCTGCCAAGTCATATCATGATTTCCCAAGTGTCTAGTTTTTACAGCCCTCAAAAAAAGTTCCATATTTTCCTCAAAACAGATATCAAGTTGTCCAAAATTTATTTTTATTTTGATTTCCCTCTCACTCCAGTTTTTTTTAATGTGCGTTACAACAGCTACTTCCATTCTGCAGGAACTGGCAATTCCCGAATCTGAAGAATTCTGAATGGTAATCAATAATTCTTTCTTGTAGTTACAAGTATTAAATGACATTTGGACAAGTTCATGAACGGGAAACAGTTGGAGAGATAAGGGCCAAGCCCAGGCAGGTGGGACTAGGATAGTTTGGGATTATGTTTGACATGGACTGGTTGGACTGAAGAGCTGTCTGACCCTGTAACTCTTTCACAAGCTTTATTCCCACCTCCATGTATTCTCTGGGACATACCAGAGCAAAGTACCAAACTTCACTTCAATTAGTTTTGAGCAATTCCTCTTTATTAATTCTAATCTCCCACAGTTTCTCATTTTCACAGTCACAGTCCTGTAGAATTTCTGGAAGGTTTCCTATAACTTATTCTGTGGAGACAGAGTAATGTATCCCACTCAGCAGTGGGTCAGTGGGGGTTGGGGTGAAGAGAGACGGCCTCTGTCAACAAGTGAACACATCAGAGCACTGCACTTAGGAGATGATGGACATGGCACCACTGCTACTTGGAATGTTCTGGAATCTAAACAGTTCAATGAAACTGTCATTTGATGGCCATCGACGGGTTATGCTGTAACCAGTGGCACAAAGCTGTAACCACCTCATTTTAGAATCAAACTGGCTTCACACTTTGCAACTGACATAGGTCGAGGTAGAGGTAAGAATAAGAATACAATCAAAATATGAGTAACTGCAAGTGTGGCCAGAAGAGAGCTGCAACTGGAAAGGAGCAGATTATGATTTAATCAGAAACAGCACTGAGGCAGAAGTGAAGACTGGGAATATTATTGGTGATAAAGGGAATGCTGTGATATAAATCAGCTCAGGACAAAATGGGCCAACGGTGTTTATGAACACTTTTATTCTTCCTCAGATGTTTGTTAAGCGAAGGTGAAAAAAACCCTCGAATAAGAATTGAGTTTGTAATTGAAAGTGAATGCAATAGTTTCCTTCTTTGCCAAATACAGAGCTTAGAAATTGAGTCGCTGGTCACAAAGTTTTACAGAATAAATGAATGGGCAGAGATAGAGAGACTTACCAGGAACACCAACAATAGCAAGGATGGGATAGTAACCCGCCTGAATAACCATCAGTACAGCTTCTATCCACAATGTTAATGGCCCCCAATTGATAGAAAGATAGTAAAGGCCAGAGGATAAACCCCTGTCCATTGTTGGAACATTCCAATCTATTCCTCTCAGATGCTGGCACATTATTGTCACATTCCCGGCTGTGGTTCTGAGATTCTGATCCATAATTTAGAACATCCCAATCTGCTGTTCACAGATTCTGATCTCTCCACATCTCTGGAGCTGCTGATCCCAATTGTGTTGAGGATGACACAGCCACAGATACTGTGGGATAACGCATTGGGAGAAACCCCTTATTAATAGAAGAGGGAAACCCTCCAGTGACACAGTTAGTATCCATGGAGACTGACATTAATTCGAGTCACTGAACAAACAGCTCCCGTTAACCCCTTCCACTCTGACACTTTTAATGTAACAACAATACCTGGTTTGGGTGACATTGCCTGCTATTGGACTCAATGCCCATCTCCAATTCATCTCACAATGATAGAGACAGAGGAGAAAGTTGATACTTTCTCTGCACAGGCTCGATGATTCTGCTGTGTTATCCACATGTGATGACGTATGTAACCATTTTCCTGAGAGCCAAATGAGAGGTTGTTATTTCACCAAAGTCTCCTCCATCACAACAACTGCCAATCTAAACACTGTCTCTGGCCACGACAACCTGGAGAAAGACAGGAAATGTGGGTTTCACTGAACTTTCCTCTCACTGCTCTAATAAGGCAACATTTTATCTTTAACACAATATTTTCAATAATTTGCTTCTAAAGTTGCAAACATTTTTTTTGCAGTTTATACAGCCTTTCCTGACCAATTTTTTTAGCCTGAGCCCAAAAGTAAACATTACATTTCCAATAGCTTTGCTTATTGGGAGGAAAGGGTCAGAGACAATATCTATGTGAGTGATTAAGAAACAGTAAGGAAGAGGGGACAGTGGCTGTGCAGTCTGGACAGGATGAACTTGATATTGCCCATTAGGCAATTTCTTCTTCTAAGATGGAATAAAATAAAATGCAGAGAAAGAGACAGAATAAATTTGGCTGAAGGAATGGCGACTGACAAGGTGAACAAAACACGATAGGTTGCAACGGAACGGAGGAGAAATGATTTTATATACACTGTTTAATCAGCGTATGTGTGGAGACATATAAGATTGTTCACATATGCTCAACACACTCAGGGTTATTAATGAAGATATGATGAACACAATATGGCACAGACGATGTGACCTTGTCTTGTTTGTGTCTTGTTAACATTGCATTCAGTTGAGGGAACCCATCTCCCCCATTCATAACTTTATTTACTCCCATTGTACATCTGCTTCTCTTTCAACACAATTAAAAGCCGATTTGTATTTTGCACCGCACCCCAACACCCTCTGTTTTCTGTTAGCTCTCCTCCACCTCTCGTAAGGTCTTAAAAAGGCCATTTCCCGAACCTGTTCAGTTCTGAAGAAGGGTCTTGCTGGACTTAAAGCCTGAACCCTGTTTCTCCGTCTCCACAGATGCATCTCGACCTGCTGAATTTCTCCAGAAATGAATCGGCACTGACTGAATTTTCAACAAAACAAAGAACCGTGCATGCTGGAAATCAGAAAAATGAAAAATTGCTGCAGAACTGGAAGCTTTGAAAAGGCATCACTGGGTCCAACAGCTGAACTTTGCTTTCACTCTACAGACGCTGCCAGACCTGCTGAGTTTCTTCAGCAATTTGTGTTTTTGAATAAATCCCAAAAACGTGTGTCAAAGTTGCTCAAACACCCTGTCCAACATGGATCACCAAACACTGAGAAGTGAGTGACAGTGCAAGGTGAAAAAATTACTTGGTTCTGAAACTACACAACTCTAGCCTCACTGACAGCACAGAGCTCTTAATCATGGTCAGGGAGAGAAACATTCACTTTAAAAACCTTCCTACAGTGTGGAAACAAGCCCTCCAGCCTAACAAATCCACACCGACCCTCACAGCATGCCATCCAGACCCAGCCCCCTATTACTCACCTAATCCACACAATGGGCACTTTAGCATGGGCAATTCACCGAGCCTGCACAGCTTAGGTCTGTGGGTGGAAAGTGGACCACCTGGAGGAAACCCACACAAACACGGGAGAACATGCAAACTCCACACAGTCATCTGAGGGTAGAATTGAGCCGACATCACAGGGGCTGTGAGGCAGCAGTGTTAACCACTGAGCCACTGTGCCACCCAAAGATGTCCCTACTGGAAAGGAAAAGGTTCAGATGAATATGTTAAAGGGTTTTGAGCAATGTGACAAGTTGGAGATGTGACACCATGGAGAGACTGTCAGTAGAATGAGAATATTAAAATGTAAGTGTTACCACATCAGAAAATAGAGTAGGTCACTGCGTACAAGGGCAATGGGGACTCAGTCTGAACTGGGGAACATTACATTGCACTTATTGCAGCTCAAAACTGGGCATCCATGTCGTGATGGAAACCACAGCAGCAGCAGCAGAAGCAGAATTGTATTCCACCAGAATCTGTGACTCTTTGTCCCGAATAATCCCTCAGTCTATGATTCCCATGAAGCTGATCAATGGTTCAGTGACGAGTGCAGGCAAACATGCCGGGGTCAGAACCATGCGTACCTGAAACTGATGCCAACCCGTTATAGCTACTGCATTCAACTGCATGCATTACAAACAGCAGAACTAACGCATTACAGACAGAGTGGAAGGATTGCAACTATCCTGCTACAACCAGTCATGAATGGTGATGGGGGCAGCAGGAACTGCTGATGCTGAAGGCTGAGATAACAAGCTGTGGAGTTGGATGAACACAGCAGGCCAGGCAGCATCAGAGGAGCAGGAAAGCTGATGTTTCAGGTCTGGGCCATTCTTCAGAAAAAAAGTAGGGGAACAGAGCTCTGAAATAGAGAGAGGGGGAGGCAGTGATAGAAGGTAGATAGTGGAGCAAATAGGTGGAGAGAGGATGGACAGGTCAAGGAGTTGGGGATAAAGCCAGTAAAGGTGAGTGTAGGTAGGGAGATTTGACGGGGGTTGGTCAGTGAGGAGGGAGGGGCGAGTAGTGGGAGGGAAGACGGACAGGTCGAGGAGGCAGGAATGAGACTAGTAGAGGTGAGGTTAGTGTAGGTGGGAAGCGGGCGTGGGGGTTGGTCAGTGAGGGGGTAGTGTAGGTGCTCCACAAAGCAGTCTCCAAGCATTCGAGATAACACGGTGTGAAGCTGGATGAACACAGCAGGCCAAGCAGATTCAGGGGAGCAGGAAATTTTGACGTTTCAGGTCGGGACCCTTATTCAAAAATGGGTGAGAGGAAGGGGATTCTGAAATAAATAGGGAGACAGGGAGGCGGATAGAAGATGGATAAAGGAGAAGATAGGGTGAAAGGAGACAGACAGGTCAAAGAGTTGGGGTTCAAACCAGTGAAGGTGACTGTAGGTGTGGAGTTAAGGGGAGATAGGTCAGTCCAGGGAGGATGGATAGGTCGGGAGGGTGTTGCGTGAGGATAGTGGATAGGGGATGGGGGTGGGGCTTGAGAAGGGAGGAATGGTTAGGGAGGCAGGGACTAGCTGGGCTGGTTTTGGCATGTGGTCAAGGGAAGGGAGATTTTGAAGCTTGTGAAATCCACATTGATACCCTTGGGCTGCAGGGTTCCCAAGCGAAATATGAGATGCTGTTCCTGCATCTTTCGGGTGACATCATTGTGGCAATGCAGGAGGCCCAGGATGGACATGCCATCCGAGGAGTTGGGGGGGTTGGAAATTGAAATGGTTCGCAATTGGGAGGTGTAGTTGTTTGTTGCGAACAGAGGATAGGTGTTCCACAAAGCGGTCCCCAAGCCTCCGTATAGTTTCCTCAATGTAGAGGAGGCCACAACGGGAACAGCGGATACAGTGTATAACATTGACAGATGTGCAGGTGAACATCTGTTTGATGTGAAAAGTCTTCCTCGGGCCTGGGATGGGTGTGAAGGGGGAGATATAGGGGCAGGCATGGCACTTGCTTTGGTTGCAGGGAAACATGCCCGGGGTGGTGGGGCTGGAGGGGAGTGTGGAGTGGACAAGGGAGTCACAGAGAGAGCGGTCCTTCCGGAAAGCAGATAAGGGCAGGAACGGAAAAATGTCTTTGGTGGTGGGGTCGGATTGCAGATGGCAGAAATGTCAGACGAAGATGCGTTGGATTTGGAGGTTGGTCATGTGGTATGTAAGGATAATGTGTATTCAATTTTGGTTATTATTGCGAATAGGGGGTGTGAGGGATGAGTTGCGGGAAATGCGGGAGACACGGTCGAGGGTATTTTTGATCACTGTGGAGGGGAAGTTGCGGTTTTTGAAAAAAGAGGACATCTGGGATGTTTGGGAGTATCATAGACCGAGACATCTTTGTCAAAGATCATCAGTCTCCTTCGCTTTTTGCAGAACATCTTCAGCTTCACCAACCTGACCTTACAATTAATATTCCTCAGTTCCTGAATCATTCTGATCAATCTCCTTTCAATCACTCCACAGACCCTCACATCCTTTGTGCACACCACCTGTTTGTGCAGACCCGAATGCTCTGTGTTCAAGTGGGTGATGTTATCACACACGGGCAATTGCTCAGTGACATCACCCTGAATCCTGGGCATTTCATGAACTGTGGGTTTTCTCTGATCCCAGTGGCTCTGATATCTTTTGAGCTGCAGACTCCAGCATTTGATTTTAAAGTTGAAGACAATGAAATTATTTCATTATTTTCAACCAGTAATGTACACATTTTGTATCAGAGATAATAGGAACTGCAGATGCTGGAGAATCCGAGATAACAAAGTGTGGAGCTGGATGAACACAGCAGGCGAAGCAACATCTTAGGAGCACAAAAGCTGACGTTTCGGGCTTGGATCCTTCATCAGAAAAGCGGAATGGGGAGAGGGTTCTGATATAAATAGGGAGTGAGGGAGAGGCGGATCAAAGATGGATTGAGGAGAAGATAGCTGGAGAGGCAAAGGTGGCAGAAAAACTGCTCAATGTCCTAACGTGACTGTCATTCGTGGATGTGTGGGTGAATGAGGACAAAGGTGAGCCCCTTACTGAGGACTAACCGTTTGACCTCAGTCAGTGGGAGGTCTGGGGGATGGTGAAAATTCGGCAGGGCTCAGCGTGGCTGTCTCCTCTGGGGCTGCTGGCTGTGGAGGCTGTGGGCTGTTTGGCCTGCTGTATTCATCCAGCTCCACATTTTGTTATCTCATGTACACATTTTGCTTCACATACTGTTCCCAGTCATCTGACTCTGGTGTTGGTGTGATGTAAATCATGTCCCACTAACATGAGGATTTTGCAGAGGTGACAAAGAAGGTTGGTGAAGACAGAGCGGGTAAAAATTGTTTGGATGCACTTTGGAAAGGTGTTTGAAAAGGTTCCTCATGGTAGACTGGTTAGATCACATGGAATCCAGTGGAAGCTAATGGTTTGGATCCAAGACTGGCTTGAAGGCAGGAGGCACAGAGTGATGGCGGAGTATTATATTTCAGACTGGAGACCTGTGACCTGTGGTGTGTCACAAGAATCAGTGCTGGGACACTGCTTAGCCATAACTTTATATAAATGATTTAGATGGAAGCATAGGAGGGATGGTTAGTAAGTTTGCCGATGGCCCCAAAATTCATGTTGTTGTGGATAGTGAAGAATGTTATCTCAGAGTACAACGGGACCTTGATCAGATGGGCCTATGAGTGACAGATAGAGTTCAGATAAATGTGATGTGATGCGATTTGGTAAGGCAAACTAGGGCAGGACTTACAAGTTAATGGTAAGGCCTTGGGGAGTGTCACCAAACAGAGACATTGGGGTGCGGATGCAAAATTCCTTGAAAGCGGAGCCACAGTTAGACAGGGTGGTGAAGAAGGCATTTGGCATGCTTGCTTTTATTGATCAATGTATTGAGTATCGGAGTTTGGACGTTATAATGCAGGTGTACAGAACATTGCCACTTTTTGAATACTGCATTCAGTTATAATATCCCTGCTACAGGAAAATTGTTTAACTGAAAGGTTTCAGGAAAAAAAACATTTACAAGAGTGGTGCTTGGATTGAATAGTTTGAGCGACAGGAAGAGGTGGCTGAATAGGCCGGAGCTGATTCCCTGTAACGTCATAGGCTGAGGTGTGACTTTACAGAGGTTTATAAAATCATGAGGGGCTTGGATGGGGTGAATTGTCAATATCTTTTTCTCAAGGAAAGGAATCCAAACCTGAGAGCATAGTTTAAGTTGACAGGCAAAAGGTTTAAAAGGGACCTGAGGGACAGTTTTACATGTAGAGAATGCTGCATGTATGGAGGAGGTGGTACAATCCCAGCTCTTAAACAGCATCAGGATTGGTAAGTGAATAGGAAGGGGACAGAGGGATAGGGGCCAAATGTTGGCAAATGGGACTAAAATAACTTAGGATATCTGGTTCGAATAGACAAGTTGCAGCAATCAGTCTGTTTCCATCCTTTATATCTCTGCAGCTCTTGGATCTTAATTTGCAATTCTAAATTACCAGATTGTAATTGGAATGTTTGGAGTCGAAGCCAAACCATTTGTGACTTTTCAAGGTACTGAACTTAATATCCAGCAGCATCACGCTGCTCATTTCCATGAAGGGCGGGGAGTGACGTTAGGGATGTTGGAGTGGTTTGGGGACCAGAGTTCATATATTCCAGGTCAGATGGATTAGTCTAAGAAATTCTGTTTGTAACTGTGA
Source organism: Stegostoma tigrinum (assembly GCF_030684315.1). Classification (NCBI taxonomy): domain Eukaryota; kingdom Metazoa; phylum Chordata; class Chondrichthyes; order Orectolobiformes; family Stegostomatidae; genus Stegostoma; species Stegostoma tigrinum. The sequence continues at coordinate 1,063,985 of NW_026728821.1, forward strand.
CCCAGTACTTCCTGACAGGGATATTACTTGATCAGAATTAGAATTTGTTTCAAGTATTTGATTTGATTTGGGAAGAGGCAGGCATTTTTATGCATTGCTAACAGTTCAGTTTGCTTAGTGCACAGAATAGAATGGCACAAAAATCAGACCCTTTTAGCAACTGCAGGCACATTGACACTGCAGGCAGTTACACATTCCAAAGCAACAGACGGGGTGGGATGGATTTGGAGGGAGGGGATAGTGATTCGCCTTTTTTTTGTAACAAAGAGTCACATTTATCAAGGGAGGTGGACCCACCATCTTCAGCGAGTGGTTCCTGCCGGCTGTGCACTGCCTGAGAGGGCGCTGGAAGCAGAATTATTCATGGCCCTCAGGAGAGAGTTGAATGATGAGAGATTTACAGGGCATCGGGAAGGACTGGTGAAGTTACCCGTACAGACAGCTGATGCAGAGAGTGACAGGCTGAAGCACCTTCCTCTGTGCTGGGACATTCTCTGAGCGTGCCGTTCTCTGCCGATTGTTGCTGCAATCTCAATGACCCGCTGCTAGTCATGGAGCTGGTTGATGAGGCTTGTTGGTGACGTCAGCTCTGCCCTACCTCATCTGATTGGTACATTTTCGATGATCTACATTCACTATGAAGATGTTTTCTAGAAAAGTGACGGAAAAGCACTGGTGCAAACTGACTTCTTTGCTCTGGTTAAGAAGCCCAGGAGTTTGGGAACAACAGTAAAAACTGTCAGCAGTGATTTACAAGTCTTTGCACACAGTCAGGCTGGTGGAAAATAGGATCAAGTGTTGATTATACCAAGTGTTCACAGTTGGTGGCTATCTCATGTGTGGAAACATGGCCTTGGTTTTAGTGGTTTTGGTGTGAAGACAAGACCACAGAAAAAGCATTTGTCCCTATCAGCTTTAATATCTGATATGTCCTTTGCCTAAGGACCCTATATTAAACTGATTTTTGGAGCAGGGAGTTGGAATACGAGCTTTCTCCATGCATTATTGTGGTATTGCAGTGTTCCCAGGAATGATGAAGTCTTATTAAACCAATTTTAAAAGCAGACTGATCAAAACTTGAAAAATTCTAGGTCTAAACACCTTGTCATCTCAGATTCTCCAGCATTTGAAGTTCCTGCTATCCTTGAAGAACTATATGCTGGGATATGCTCAATGCTCTGGAACCATAATCATGGAATTCCTAGAGTGTGGAAACAGGCCCTTCAGCCCAACAAGTCCACACCAAACCTCACAGCATCCCAGCCAGATCTATAACCCTCCTAATGTACCCCTCCCTGAATACAACAGGCAATTTAGCACAGCCAATCCACCTAACCTGCACATCTTTGGACTGTGGGAGGAAACTCACACAGACATGGGGAGAATGTGCAAACTCCACACAGGCAGTCGCCCAAGGCTGGAATCGAACCCGGGTCCGAGTGCTGTGAGGCAGCAGTGCTAACCACTGAGCCACCGTGCCACTGAAATGCTTTCTCTCAGTACTTTCACCCAACTTTCTCTAAATATGCTTGTTCCAAGGTAAACGTTAATCTCTCCTTTTCTGCATGTTCAGCACTTGCTCCGAATATTATTGCCTCATCCCTGGTACATGCTGCACCTTCCCACCAACACCCTCCCTGAATACTCACACATGGCATCAGAAGTAAAAGAAAATCACCTGCCAACACTACCTCATTACAAATAGCATTTCAGAAAAAAATGCTATCGAAGTATTCACTAGTTTTGAATTTGATGATGATGACCTGGATGTATTGAACGAGAGATTTTGGGAACACTGTGAGCCAGGAAAGGATATGGTGTATACAACACACATTTTTCATTTGAGTGCAAAAGCAACCAATCAAACAGATGTGCATGTGGCTGCTTTATTTTTCGCAAGTCGAGGCCTGTGAGTTTAATCAGATTACTGACTCACAGATGTGGTACACAACTGTGAATGACCAAGTCAGTGGCATATTACGCCGAAAGCCATTTCTCACATTAGCCAGACCAATAGATATTTGCGGATCTAGCAAAATGAGCCAGAGTGAAATAAAAATGCTACATCAAGATGCAGAATTGCCTGCCCACAAAGTACATTGTTGCTGTCAGAACTCTACATGCTTTTCAGCACCTGAGGCATGTTCTGCTCAGGGCCTGGCACAATATCTCTGCCTTTCCCTGGCATTTTTGCACTTTGATGTCTCAACTAGAACCTAATGTCCCACAGTGCTCTTGTCTTGCCTGGTTGCTTATCACAGGCATAAGCCAGGTCGCTTAGCATTGTTATTACCAGCAGTCAGTCAAGGGCTGGTCAGCAGCTGTGGCAGCTAATGCATTTTTTTCAACCAAATGGTCACGTCTACAAGTCTCAGGGAAACAGTTCAAAGTCAGGGCAAGGGAAACAGGATTCAGTCAGGGGATCCTGACACAGCATGTCCAAGGAATCATTCGATATCAGCCCAGGGACTTTGACACTGTCAGTCAGCCATTGGGGCAATCAGGATCAGGGAATCTGTATCACTACAGTACAGAGAGGTGGCCACACTCACTACTAATTACATTCTCAAAATGCTGCAGCAGATTTGTGGAACCCGAATTATGTTCATCAATCCAAGCTGACCCTGTCCATTCCTGCCATTTGAGGTCAGTTTGATGAAATGCTCAAGGTTTTCGGGAGTTTGGGAGGTTCAAGTCCATAGCTCCCTGAAATAGCAGCACAAGGAGATAAGATGGTGAAGAATTTCGCTTTCATGGTACACAGCATCAGGGTATGGTCAACGTGGATGTCTGGTTCATAAGTGGCATGTCAGAGCACGCACTATTTGTACGAGAATTACTATGGTTTCAACCACGAAATGGCCACAACTTGATCAAAAGAGAAAGTGACCATCAAGCAGTTTGAACCATCAGTTGTCAAATAAATTAAGACAGAGTTAAACGTATTTGCAGGAGTTTTTTTTTTTCATTTTTTAAAAAATTCATTCATGGGATGATCACATCACTGGATAAGAATGGCAGTTTCTTTCCCTAAAGGCCATCGGTGAACAGATGGGTTTTTCCCAACAAATACAATGGATTCACAGTCATCATCAAATTCTTATTTCCAGATGGATTCACACTTAGGTCCCCAGAACAGTATCTCAGCCTCTAGGGAAGTGATGGACAGAAGACTAAATAGAAAATATGTACTAGAAACCATACAATCTCTTGGTTTATGTTTCCATCATGAGATCCATCGCTTCTATGGACACCAGGTAAAGAGCTGAAGAGACTGCAATGCCCCCAGGCAGAGTCACAGCGGTCACCAGGTTTCATAGCCGACAGGGAAAATGCAATCAGGGATTATAGGACATGACTCATCCCAATCCTATGTTTGGGTTTAAAACTTTCCTTTGATTTTTATCCACAAAATGAAAGATTACATTGTTTCCAATAAACAAATGTCGATGGAGAGCAACAGAATCCGTCATTGTGAAGGTGTGCAGACCTATCTAACAAATAAAGGGCCATCGAGATCATCACAGAATTCCTACAGTGTGGAAGATGGCCATTCAGTCAATATCAACCCTGCAAAGAGCATCCCAACCAGTCTCACACCCTACCCTATGCCTGCATTTTGCACACAAGATACTATGGGCAATTGAGCATAGTCAATCTACATAATTTGCACAGTTTTGGACTGTGGGAGGAAACCAGAGCATCTGGAGGAAACTCACGCAGACAGTGTCTAGGTAAGACACTCTTTGTCAGGTCAGTGCGGACATGAGGGGCTAAATGGTCTGCTCCCGCACTGGAGGGATTCTATGATCTCCAGAAACAAGCCCAAAACACATTGTTATAGTAGATTCAAAAACTATGTGTGGAGCTGGATGAACATAACAGGTCAAGCAGCATCTCAGGAGCACAAAAGCTGACGTTTCAGGCCTTGACCCTTCTCTAGGCCCGAAAAGTCAGCTTTTGTGCTCCTGAGATGCTGCTTGGCCTGCTGTGTTCATCCAGCTCCATACTTTGTGGTCTTGGATTCTCCAGCATCTGCAGTTCCCATTATCACTGATACTATTTTTGATTCTACTGTGAGCTGTATTCAAACCAATCAACTTATTCAGAAATTTGCTGGTAGTTAACCAGTCCTGATGAACCAGGAAATCCCTTTTCACATATCGTGCAGGTGGATAGTCTTTAGTCAGTGCGAATGTGTCGATGTGTTGTGACAATGTGACTATTTCCAAGCTCTACCTTACACAACTGTTAGTGTGACATTTTATTCACAATACCAGCACCTTTAATTGAGCAGGGATCGGTAACATCTGTACAAACAGCCCAGAACCATGGTTCATTTGATAGTGAGAGTGACAGCAAAGTTCTTCAACTGTGGTTGTCTGTGAACTCGCTGGTGTGTTAACAGTTTGGATGACGATGAATCCCTTCCCACACTCAGAGCTCATGAAAGGTCTCTCCCCAGAGTGAACTCGCTGGTGTATCAGCGGGGAATTCAAATCAGCAAAGCCTTTCCCTCATGCAGGACAGGTCAATGGTCTCTCTCCAGTGTGACTCTGGTGGTCAGTTTCTAGCGGGGATGGATGAAGAAATTTCTTCCTGCAATCTGCACATTTCCACACTCTGTCTCCCAGTGTCACTGCACTGGTGTTCGGACATTTCAGATGAATCTTCACAGACTCTTCAACACACACACCATGTGCATTTCTCCCCAATGTGAGTACTGCTTTTTCCTTCAATGTTCAAAATCCTGAGATAATTGGGTTGTGATAAACAAAGTGATCGTCAGACCTGGATGTGGACCTGTTTAAATTCTCCAACTGCAGACGATACTTTCAAACAGAAAGTTAAGTGTAGCGAGTGAGAAACCAGAAGGACACAGATTGTGAAACTGAGAAATTCTCTGGGCATGTGTGGAGTGATACTTGGGGAATATGCTGGATCACCATTAGAACAAATTCATTCATAAATATCCTCCAGGTAAGGGATCCAGTCAGTGTTTGCATAAAACTACCAAAAGAGAGAGGTGGGGGAGCCAGCGAGGAAGGACAGTCATCGTATAGATCTGTAACTCAACCTTTCGATCCCTCTGAAAGACTAAGAATAGTGCAGAAGTAAAATTGTGGAAATCTGAAATGAAAACAAAAAATGCTTCGTCAGCGTTGTACAGCACAAAACAATCCCTTTGGTCCCAGTTGTCCACGCTGACTAGATATCCCAAATTAATCTAATCCCATTTGCAAACATTTGACCTATATTCTGCTACACCCTTCCTATTCACATACAACATTTAAAAGGTATCTGGATGGGTAACTGTACCAGCTTCCACCAGTTCCTCTGGCAGCTCATTCTACACAGGCACCACCCACTTTACCTTTAAAAAAAAAACAAATTCGCTGGAAAAGCTCAGCAGGCCTGTAGCATCTATTAAGGAGGAAAAAAAAGTTAACATTTCAGGACCGGCGACACTTCCTCAGAACCCGAAACTCTTCTCTCCTCCAAAGATGCTGCCAAACCTGCGAAGCTTTTCCAGCAAATTTGTTTTTTTTTAAGATTTAAGGCATCTGCAGTTCTTTTGGTTCCCTTTTAAGACTTTCCCTTTCAGCTTAAGCCAATGTTATTAGTTCTAGTCTCCCCTAACCTGGGAAAACAATCTTGGCCATTCACCCTACGCCCACCATAATTTTAACAACCTCTATAAGGTCACCCCTCAGCCTTCAATGCTCCACGGAAAATAGACCCAGCATATTCAACTTCTCCCTACAGCTCAAAACTTCCACCTCTTGCAACATCCTTGTAAATCTTTTCTGCACCCTGCCAAGTTCAACAGCATCATTCCTATAGCAGGGAGACCAGAACTGAACACAGTATTCCAAAAGCAGCATAATCAATGCCTTGTTCAGCCGATAACATGACCTCCCAACTCCTACACTCAATGCACTGACCAATAAATGCAAGCATAGCAAATATCATCTTCACTACCTTCTGTACCTGCAATCCACCTTCAAGGAACTGTGCACATGCACCCCAAGGAGTCCCTGTTGCATAACAGTCCCCAGGGCCTCATCATTAACTGTTTAAGCCCTGTGCTGATTTGCATTACCATGATGCAATCGCTCACATTTATCTGAACTAAACTTATTTCTATCACTCCTTGGCCCATCAACCCATGTGATTACGTTCCCATTGTACTTGGGAAGTAAACGCCTTTGCTGTCTACTACAACAACAATTTTAGTGTCATCTGCAAACTTACTAACCATTCCGCCAATATTCATTCCACATGATTTGCATCAATGATTAAAAAAAGCAGTGGACCCAGCACCGATCCTTGCAGCACACTGCTGTTCATAATCATCTAGACTGAATCCGCTCCCCCCCGGCTGACCATGATCTTGTCTCCTACCTTCAAGCCAATTTTGTTTCAAATAGCTAACTCTCCCTGGGTTCCATTTGATCTAATCTTGCTAACCAATCTGTCATGTGGAGCTTTGGTGAATGCCTTGCTGAAGTCCATAATAGACAATGTCCACTGCTTTGCCTTCTTCAATCTTCTTTGTCACTTCTTCAAAAAACTCAATCAAGTTAGTGAGACAAGATTTCCTACTCGCAAAGCCATGTTGACTATCCCTAATCAGTCTTTGCTTCTCTAAACACATGCAAATCCTGTCCCTCAGAATCCCCTCCAGCAACTTACCCACCACTGACATCAGGCGCAATGGTCGATGGTCCCCTGGCTTTTCCTTAAAGAATGGCACCACATTAGCCACCCGGCCTTCTGGCACTTCACTAGTGTCAGTGATACAAATACCTCAGCAAGGGGCCAGCAATTACTTCCCCAGCTTCTCCCAGAGTTTGTGGGTAACACCTGATCAGGTGCCAGGAACCTATCCACCTTTATGCATTTTACGACATCCAGCACCTAGATCTCTGTAATATAGACACTTCTCACGACTCACTATTTATGTTTCCAAGCTCTCTCACTTCCATATCCTTCTCTGCAGTAAATACTAATGTGAAATACTCATTCACTATCTCAGCCTGCAGTTCCACACAGACAGCCTTGTTGATCTTTAAAGGGGCCCTATTTTCTCCCTAGTTGCTTTTTTGTCCCAAATGAAGTTTCAGAATCTCATGGGAATCCCCTCAACTTGATTTGCCAAAGATAGCTCATGTCTCCTTTTTGCCGTCCTGATTTCTCGAGTATACTCCTACTGCTCTTGTACTTCGAGGGATTGACCTAATTCCTGCTGTCAATACCCGACATGTGCTGCCACCTTTTTCTTGACCACAGCCTCAATTTCTCCAGTCAGCCAGTATCCCCGACATTTACCAGCCTTGCCCTTCACATGAACAGGAACATATTGTGTCTGGGCTCTCCTTATTTTAGTTTTGAAGACCTCCCACTTTCCAAGCATTCCTTGACCTGCATATTACCTCTCTCGATCATCTTTTGCAAGTTCTTGCCCAACAATGTCAAAGTTGGCCTTACTCCAATTTAGAATTTTGAAATGTATATTAAATAAATAAGTTTTATTTTAACCTGATCACATCTGCCTGCATCTGGCATATACTCCTCTAAACCTCTCTTGTCTATGTCCTAATTCAAATGTCTTTTAAACAACGTGACTGTACCTGTATCTGCCACTTCCTCTGAAAGTTTGTTCCACACATGGACAACTCCGTAAAAATAAAAGTTTCCCTCATGTCTTTTTAAATATGTCTTTCTCCTCTAGCCTTACACACATGTCCGCTTGTCTTGAAATCAGCCAACCTTGGGAATAAACCCTTGCAATTTGCATAATCTGTGCCCTCATGATTTCATGAACCTCTAAGGCCACTCGTTAACCCATTATGCTGCAGTGAGAAAAGTGCCAGCTTTGGCCGTCTATTTGATAATCAAGCCCTCCATTCCTGGCAACATCCCAGCAAGTCTATTCTGAACTGTCTCCAGTTTAATAATAATGTCCTTCCTGTAACAGGGTGACCAGAGCTGCACACAATACCTCAAATGAAGCCAAAACAATGTCTTGTACAACCTCAACGTAACATCCCAACTCTGAGACTCTGAGGTCTGAGCAATGAAAGCAAGTGAGCTGAACAACTTATTAATCACTCTGTCTACTTGTCTACATAAACTTCAAAGAATCATGCACTTGAATCTCAGCATTTCTCTGTTCCACAACACTACCCTGGGTGCAACCATCAATTGTGCAAGTCCTACCCTGTTCATTTTACCGAAATACAATGTCTCACATTTATTCAAATTGAACTTCATCCTCCACTCCTCAACCCATTGACATAATTGATCAAGATCTTGCTGTCATCTTCGATAACCTTCACTGACCACTATACCAACATTTCATACCACTAATTCTAGCATCATCTGCAAACTGACTAATCTTGTCCCTTAAATTCTCATCCAAATCATTAATATAAATGAGAAACAAAAGTGGCCCCTGCACCGATTGCTGTGGAACACACTGGTCACAGAACTCCACTCTGAAAAATCCTCCAGCACCACGGTCTCTCCTCCAACTGAGCCAATTCCGCTTCCAATTAGCAAGCTCTTCCTGAATCACATGTGATCTAACTTTATGCATCAGCCTACCATGTGGAATCGTGTCAAAGGCTTCACTCTCACTCTGGGAGGTGCTGCAAAACTGAAACAATTCCCCCACCATTTGCCCATCATTCCTTGAAAAGTTAAATCCCAACTCTCTTTTGAGAATAACTGCTAAATCTGCATCCAGCTGCCATTCAGACTGTTCCAGATCCTGGGAACTTGCTGAGTCAAACACTCTTCACATTTTCACTCTGCATTTTTTGCCAATTATCTGAATGTTGTACTCCACGGTTACCAAACATTGCTACAATGGAGAATTACCTGAGCTTCTGTTCATTCTCTCCAAACCAGAGACCCATCAATTTTAATTTACTTATGGGATGTGGCCTTTGCTGCACAGGCTAATATTGATTTCCACTTTTATTCGATTTGGAGAAAGTGATACTTTCTATTACTGCTGCACTCCATCTGCTGTAAGTACACCACTGTGCTGTTATAATGATAATCCACCCTGGAGCCTCACTACCCTCCCCACTGCAGGAATCATACCTCAGACCTCACTACCCTCCAGATCATGCCCTCAAGCCTCACTACCTCCATTGTTGCAGGCATCATTCTCGAGCCTCAACACCCTTCACATCTGTGGAATCCCTCTCCAGCCTCATGACCTGCCTATCGTTGGAATCCCTCTCCAGCCTCAACTCACACCATCTATCTAGATTCCTCCAGTCTCACAGACGACCTTATCTGTCATCTCCTCCAGCCCACAAACTTCTTTAGCTCTATAATTGTCTTTACCGTCACAAACCTCCCTTTGTCTGGTCTCCTCCAGCCTCACAATCTTCCCCATTTCTGTAATCTCCTCCAAGCTCACTTTTCTCTATTTTTGTAGTCTTCTCCAGTCTCAGAACCCTTCCTGTCTCTCATATCATCCAGCCTCACAGATCGATGATACAAGAACGATATTTCTTTCCTCTAATACAATCCTTATTTTTATTCATCCACATGATGGCGGCACTTTCAATTTCCTGGGCTTCAGGCCCCAGAATTGAAGTCAACCGCTTTACCTCTATACCTCACTTTTCTCCCGAAAACACTGACCAATCATGAGTCATTTATTCTAATATCTCATTTTCTGAAATGACTTGAAATATTGCTGGGCATCTTCCTAAGTGAAGAGTCTCGGAGGTCTACAGTACAGAAAAAGGCTTTGTGGCCCATCCAGCCTGGGCTGGTTAAAAACCACACCTTAACTATTCTAATCTAATTTTCCAGCACTTGGCCCATAGACTTGTCTGCGTTGGCATCACAAGTGGGCAGCTAAATATGCCTTAAACGCTATGAGGATCTCTGTGCCTACCACCCTCACAAACAGTGAGGTTCAGTGCCATTGTCACAGCATGATGACATCACAGACAGGAACAGAGACGAGCGGAGTCTGTGCAAACCAAAGATCCCCCACACACCGTGAAGGATGGGAGGGTCCCTGATAGGGGGCAGAGGAGATTTAACAGAATGGTTTGTCGGAAGAGGGTTTTTAGTTGCATGGATAGGGTTTTTTTTTTAAAGTTATAATTTCACGTGACTTAGGTATTGCTGGTACATATTGAGAATATCCATCTACAATAAATGGACTCTCCTTCTCAACCTCTCTCCTCGCCTGGGGTGCAGTAATCTTCAGGTTAAACTAGCCCTGTGGTCAGGTAGGATAATGGTGATTTTACCTTAGGCACAGTGATGCCACTTTGCCTCAGTGTTGTAGAGGGGAATGGTGAATGTGGTGGATGGGACACCACTCCGACACTGCTTCATCTGGAGGATGTTAACTTCCTTTAATATTGTTGGGGCTGTACTCATGCAGGGAAGTGGAAATGAAAAGTGGATGAGTGCCTTACACACAAGAAGCAAACTGTCATTGGGTAATCAGGTGCTTGGGGAAACGGAGATTGATCTCCTTGTAACAAAGGATTTTGAGGGGACCTTTGATAGGAGGTGTTTACAAAAGATAAACATTAGAATGGTAAAACGTACACTCAGCTGGCCATAAAAAAGGACTACAGGACATATCTTGAAAGTTGCAGAAAAGATCTATTGAGAGAATGGAGTAATAAGAGAGAAATTTTACATGGCAAATGGGAATGAGCAGGAACACAATACTCACACACAATGCGAATATCCAGGTCCTGATTGAATTGAGTAATTCTGTCAGAGTTTGGTGTTACAATTATTGAGCTTCCTACCTGAAAGTCCACTTGTAATATCCTGTAACACAAATTCATAAAATCCATCACTGTCAGAGTAGAAATCCACAACATCCCCTCCTCCTGGCCGAGGATAACTGTGCATTGTTCCTGCTGCACATTATTCCTTGTGGGAGTCAGCAGCTGATTCGAGGGATTTCTATTTGGGTTTCTAGGAATTTCCACATTGGGGTTTCATGTCACTGCACAGAACAACAGGTGTTTGACACAAGGCAAAGAATGGCCAAGATTTAGTGAGATGCAGGCAGCAGGATTTGCTTCCTTTTCTTTCCTTCTGTGCTGCTGCACTGCCACAATGAGACATCAGCTTTTCCGGCCCAATGCAACTTGATGAACAAGTTGTCTCGATTCTGAGAAATGGGCAGTAAGCTTTTCCCAGTCATTTGAAAAAACGCCCCTTAAAAAGGCAGCAATTACATATGTGTCATGTTGCCCAGTGCTCCCAACAAAAAGATGAGAAGAATGAGGGAGGATCTCATAAAAAGGGATAACAGTCAAGTTCCATGAGGGTTAGAGTTTATGGGGAGACATTGATAAATGGGCGACAAGTCGGCAAATGGAGTATAATATGGGAAAACGTGAAGTTGTTTATTTTTTGAGGAGATGACCAAAGAACAGTGTTATTTAAAAATGTAAAAACTGTGGAAAACTGCAACACAAAAGGGATTCAGGAATAATTGTGCAGGAAGCATGAAGCGAGCACACAGTTGCAACAGGTAATCGGGAAGGGTCATGGGATGTTATCCTTATGTCAAGGTGTTTGTAGTATAAGTGTTTGGAATACATGTCCTAGGACATATATACAACTTGCTGGCAAGACCACATCTGGAAGAATGTGAGCAGCTTTTTTGGTCCACTTAATCGAGCAAGTATATCACTTCACTGGAGGCATTTCAAAGAAGATGAACTAAGATGATCATTGGTTTGGAGGGATTATGTTTTAAGATAAGACTAAACAGGTCTGGAATATACTAACTAGATTTTTTTGAAGAATGAGAGATGTTCTAATTAAAAATAGAGGATTCTCAAGGGAGTTGACAGGATAAATGCTGAGGGAATATTTCTCATTGTGGGAGCAGATTCTTGATAAGGCAGAGGAGAGGGTTCTCTTTTGGAATTGTCAAGCTTAAGGCAACACAGACATGGGTAAGAGGTTTCAGTCGCGAATGAGCTGGAGTGAGGTGGAGAGAAGGAGCATTTTAGAGATTGAAATTTCTGGCATTTGTGATTGAAATGTACGGTAAGATGTTCATCTTGAGACCAGATATGACAGCATTATTGAGAAGGGTGCAGTTCAGCCTCAGACAGTTCCCAATGAGAGGGATGGATTCAGTACAATAGTAAGGAAAAATAATTTGTAATAATAACTGAAGGCAATGTGTTTAACTATCACAAAGTGTCATTGGAGGAAATTTCAGCTAATCAAGTATTTTAAGCATGATAAGCAGTTTTATAATTGAGTAACAGTGGAGCAAAGTGATGGAGACGAGTTAGATCTGAACATTGTAGAATACATGTGAAAGTTAACACAGTGCTTGTGGAAGATCTCACCTCCTGGAAGTATGTTGGTGAGAAACAGCATGGGCCAAGGATAGATCCTTGAGGGACATTTACTACATGGATTTCAGACAGGAAAGAGAGATGGAGTGGGATTTTCCAATGATGGTGAGGTCGAACATTGGTTTTAAACAGAATGGGTGAGAAGGACATAACCAGAAAAGAGAAACAGACAGAACAAGTAACAATATCTGTGAATTGGCATGGGGGGAAGAGGCAGGGAGGAGGAGGAGAAATAAGAGTTGGAATATTTGTAGTTTAGTGAGAATAGGGCAAAGGGTTAAGATAAGCTCTGATAAGGCTTGACATGAAACTGGACAAAGATGCAAGTTTAAGCCTAAAGCGAGGAGCAACATGCCAGGCAATTTGGTTTGGTGGGCTTGTGGAAGAGAGGGAAGCAGCAGAGGCAGCTGATTGGATTGTCTCAATCTTAGTGAAATAGAAACTGCATGTGTCTCCTTCACTTGCCGTTGGAGGGGAGGATGGAGGAGACAGGATGGTGGACAGTGTTTTGCAAAGAAACCATGCCTGTGTTAGTGATATTTAAAAATGAGTGAACAAACCTGATGACTAACTTTTATCCAGAATGTTAAAATGTACAACAGAAGTCCAGGTTCAAATCCTATCTCAGCAGATGGTGGAATTTGAATTCAATAAAAAAAACTGGAAGAATCAACTGGTTGCCATGGCAACGATTGCTGATGACAGAGAGAAAACAAAAATCTAATGTCCTTCAGGGAAAGAAATTTGCCAACCTCAGCAAGCCACTCAGTTGTAAATCACTGCAAAGTTTCAACAAAGGAATGAAGCTGGGTGGCCCATTTGGCATCTACCAGGGAACTAGGAAAGACAACTGCAGAATCAGCCCTATCGGCCCCCCAAACTCCTGCTTAATAATATCTGGGGGCTAGTGGCAAAATTTGGAGAGCTGCTTCAAAGACGAGTCAAGGAACAGTGTCAGTCTCATGGAAACATACCTGGCAAACAATGACACACACCACTATCGTTGTCCTTAGTGAAGCCCTGTCCCAGCAGACGTGACAGCACAGTGGTATTCTGACCAGATTATTTGACCTGGGAGTACTCAACATTGACTCTGACGCCTGGAAGTATCACGGCTCCTGCTGATTACCATGTACCATCCTCCCTTGGTTGATAAATCAGCAGTAGTATTATCGCTAGATTATTAATCCAGAGACCCAGAAAACATTCTGGGGACCTGGGTTCGCATCTTGCCACGGCAGATGGTGAAACATGAATTAAATAATGATCTGGAACTAAGATTCTAATGATGACCATGAAACCATTGCCAATTATCAGGAAAGACCCATCTGGTTCACTTATGTCCTTTCCGGAAATGTGCCATCCTTACCTGGTCTGGATGACATGTGCCTCCAAACCCATAGTGATGTGCTTCACTCTTAACTACCTTCCAGGTAATAAACGCTGGTCCAGCCAGCGATTTCCACATCCCAAGAGTGAATTTTAAGAAACAAAAAACTCTATCATGTTGAACAGCACTTGGAGGAAACACTGCGAGTGTGAATAGCACTAAATGTACTCAATGTCCACATCAGGAGTAGTTTGCAGGAGGATTACCAATTAGGCTAGTCGAGTCCTAAAGGACAAAGCTGCTTGGCTGGGACTGCAGCAGGTGCTGACGCACCAAACGGGGAAAATATAGCTGAACTCATCATCACCAATTTCCCAGCTGCAGAGGCATCTGTCCATGACAGGAATGTTAACAGCAACCACCGCACAGTCCTGTGGAGACAAAGCCTCATTTTAAACTTGATAATACCCCCCATTGCGTTGGGTGGCACTAACTTCGGCTAAAAGGGACAGACTTGGAACAGACACAGGACCTCAAAACCAGATATCTATGAGGCTTTGAGAGAGACTGCAACAGTAGCAGACCTTCTCCAGCACAATCTGTAACCTCACTGCCCAGCATATCCTACAGACAGCCATTGCCATTGATCCAGGGGACCAACACTGGTTGAATGGAGAGTATTGGAGGGCATGCCAAGGGCAGCACCAGGCATACCTAAATATAAGGTGCCAACCTGGTAAAACCACCAAACAGGACTATCTGCATGCCAAATAGCATAAGCAGCAAGAGTTCGAGCTAAGCCACCCCATAACCAATAGATCAGATGCAAGCTCCGCAGTTCTGCCACACCCAGTCGTGAACGGTGATGGACAATTAAACAACTCACTGGAGGAAGCATGCCAAAAATCCCCATCTTTACCCGACACAGGAGCCCAACCTATCCATGCAAAAGACAAGTCTGCAGCAATCTTCAGCCAGAAGTGCCAACTGGATGATCCATCTTAGCCTTCTCCAGAGGTCCCCAACGTCAGAGATGTGAGTTTTCATCCAATTTGATTCATTTCACATAATATTAAAGAAATGAATGAACAGTGCAAAGGTTATGGGCCCTGGCAACACTCTGGCAATAGTAGCGATGACTAGTGCTCTAGAGCTTGCTAGCATCCAAGCCAAAATATTTCAGTCCTGCTACGGCGCTGGCATCTACTAACAATTTGGGAAACTGCCCAGGTCTGTTCAGCACAAAAACACTGAAAATTGAACCTGACCAATTTCCCCTCAAGCAGTCTACTCTCTATCATCAGTAAAGTGATGGAAGGCGTCGTCGACAGCGTCGTAAGCAGCACTTACTCAGCGGTAACCTGCTCAGTGACACCCAGCTTGGGCCATGGTGGGCACTCGGTTCCTGATCTTATTACAGACTTGATCCGCAAATTCACAAACAGCTGAATTCCTGAGGTGAGGTGAGGGTAAACAGCAGAGCCCTGCACAAAAACCACTTACTTCCACTTCAGTGACAATGACTGACAGTGACACCTTAGTTTCAGCTCATCTGCTGAACCTCTCATCTATCCCTGTGTTATCTCTAGGCTTAACGATCCAAATTTACTGTCAGTCGGCCTCCCACATTCAACATCCCTGCAACCTCAAGAATACCTAAAATTCTGCTGCACAAAAGTTCATTTGTCCCAAGACCTGTTCACCATCACTGCTGTGCTCCCTGGCCCACAAAGGCTCCTATTTATAAACAACAATTTAAAATTCTCACCCTTGATTTAATTCCTGGCTGTGATGAGCTCTATCTCCCTGCACCAAACAACCTTCAAGACTTCGATAACTCATTTAGTTCCAGACTCCAACAATGCATTTAATCATCCCTTCACTATTGGAGGCTGTTTCTACAGTTGGCAGAAAACGTGATCTGGAATTCCCCTGATAAACCTCTTAGGTTTGCTTTCCTTGAGAGAGTCAGGAAAACCTGTAGATTTGGTAACTTTTTGGTCACCTGACCTAATATGGCCTTACGTCAAAAGTTTGTTGATAATATTTTTGTGAAATTATAAAAGATGATTAAAATACAAATAGTTTGTTGATTTGAACATACACCATTAGCTCTTCGGTATCGCTAGATGAATGATCTGTAACTTCTCTCACAATGCTCCATTTGAGCACCTTTATCATACAAACTGCAGCAGCACACGAAAGTTAAACATCACCTTCCCCACAGGTAACAGGGCTTTGGCAACGATCGCTGGTATCTGTGGAAGGAGAAACACACAGTAAATGTTGCAGAAGTGCAAAATGAATGACACAGATAAAAACGCTGTTGAATTTGGGGTCTGAAATGGAAGAAAAATACACTCTCTTTCTGGGAAAATATTTCCTGACTGTGAAAGATACCATTCAAAAATTAATCTGATAAGAGAGCAGCACATGGTCAGGGGGTGGGCAGCAGTGGAAAATTTATTTACAAAAAAGGTACAAGGAAATTACAGTAAAATACTACAGAGATCAAATCTATCCATCATTAGAGACTGAAGAGATTAGACACCGACAAAGGTGATCAGGGAGCACAGAAGTGAGCAAGAGCAGTGTGAGCTGCTATGATCCAACAGTCTGGGAAAGAAATCCATAAGAAACAAACATTTCTCTTGGATAAGAGATAATAGGAACTGCAGATGCTGGAGAATCCAAGATAACAAGGTCTGGAGCTGGATGAACACAGCAGGCCAAGGAGCATCTTAGGAGCAGGAAAGCTGACATTTCGGGCCTGGACACTTCATCAGAAATGGGGGAGGGGAAGAGGATTCTGAACTAAATAGGGAGAGAGGGGGAGACAGATCAAAGATGGAGAGAAAAGATATTTGGAGACGAGACAGGCAAGTTAAAGAGGCGGGCATGGAGCAGGTAAAGATGAGTATAGTTGGGGAGGTAGGGAGGTGATAGGTCAGTCCAGGGAGGACAGACAGGTCAAGGGGGTGGGATGAAGTTAGTAAGCAGGAAATATGGGTGCAGCTTGAGGTGGGAGGAGGCGATAGGAGAGAGGAAGAACAGGTTAGGGAGGCAGGGACAAGCTGGGCTAGTTTTGGGATGCAGTTGGGGGAGGGGAGATTTCGAAGCTTCTGAAATCCACATTGACACCATTGGGCGGCAGGGTTCCCAGGCAGAATATGCGTTGCTGTTTCTGCAACCCTTGGGTGGCATCATTGTGGCACTGCAGGTGGCCCAGGATGGACATGTCATCTGAGGAATGGGACAGGGAGTTGAAATGGTTCGCGACTGGGAGGTGCAGTTGTTTCTTGCGAGCTGAGCGTAGGTGTTCTGCAAAGCAGTCCCCAAGCCTCTGCTTGGTTTCCGCAATGTAGAGGAGGCCACAACGGGTACAGGGGATGCAGTATACCACATTAGCAGATGTGCAGGTGAACATCTGCTCGATGTAGAAAGTCTTCTTGGGGCCTGGGATGGGGGGGGGGGTAGAAGAGGGATGAGGTGTGGAGGCAAGTGTAGCACTTCCTTTGGTTGCAGGGGAAGGTGCCAGGAGTGGTGGGGTTGGAGGGCAGTGTGGAACGGACAAGGGAGTCACGGAGAGACTGGTCTCTGCGGAAGGCAAGCAAGGGTGGGGAGGGAAAAATGTCTTTGATGGTGAGGTCGGATTGCTGATGGCGGAAGTGTCAGAGGATGACGTGTTCGATCCGGAGATTGGTGGAGTGGTATGTGAGGATGAGGGGGATTCTTTTTCAGTTGTTATTGCAGGGACAGGGTGCGAGGGAGGAGTTGTAGAAAAATGCAGGAGACACGGTCAAGGGTGTTCTTGACCACTGCAGTGGGGAGGTAGGGAGTGGAGTTGCGGTCCTTGAAAAACAAGGACATCATAGATGTACGGGAGTGGAATCCTGGGAGCAGATGCGGCAGAGGTGAAGCAATTGGGAATAGGAGATGGCATTTTTGCAGGACGGTGGGTGGGTGTGAGATGTTTATGTGATAACATCCCATTAATTTAAAGAAGTATAGAAATCAAAGTCTTTCATCTGCATTTGATTCCTATACAGAGACTTTGATTTATAGAAGTAAAGTCTTTTATCTACTCACATCGGTATGCAGGCACTGCCCTGAAGCTTCCTGCCCAGCTAGGAATTCAGTGTAAAGCTTTTGTAACTCATTTTCTTCTCACACATCGGTATGCAGACACTGTCTTAAGTTCCCTGACTGAACTGAAATTAGAATCAATCTGTATCAAATAGGGTTAGGTGGGGAAAATTTGTAAAGGTGTGAAACCGCTAAAGTATGTAACTTCTGTCGCTGCCTAAGGGGCCAGGGCACTGACTTTGTCCTAGCCAGACACACTAGCAACTTGAAATACAATCTGTCCCAGACAACAACTCAAAATCGCCTCCTGCCATTAGCAGCTACTTCACAAGCAATCAAAACTATATCCTGGTCTTTTATGTTGTTGATGTAATAATTGCTTGGTATCCTGTTTTTGTCTGTTGTAGTAATTGTTTTATGTATGATGCCATTGTAAATTTTGAAATCATTTTCTGCATCATGTTTTTTGTAAAGTATAAAAAGCAGGGACTGTCCAGGGAGAACTCCTTGTGAGACTCTGCACTGTGTGCCGGGTTGATTACAGTGATTCTTCACAGCTTGTACTTGCTTGGTAAGAAAATGATTGGTGTTTTTCTAAACAGGTCAGTGTCTTGTTATTGCAGCACGTCCGTGAGGGTCTCCGAAAACAAACTTGACAGGTGGGAGGAGGTGTATTCTAGCTAGCTATGGGAGTCAGTGGGCTTGAAATATATATCAGTTTTGAGATTGTTCCCCAAGATGGAAACAGAGGACCAGGAAGGTGAGAGAGGTGGTTAGAGATGGTCCAGGTGAACTTAAGGTTGGGGTGGAAGGTGTTGGTGAAGTGGGCGAACTGTTCGAGCTCCTCATAGGAGCACGAGGCAGCGCCGATACAGTCATCCATGTACTGGAGGAGGAGGTACAGAAGAGGGATTGTTCCAAAGAGGCAGGCAAAGCTTGGGCCCATGCAGGTACCCATGGCCACCCCCTTTGTCTGTAGGCAGTGGGACGAGTTCACCGAAGCACATAATGGGGTCAGTGGAGGGGAACTGGTCAGACCTGCAGGACAGGAAATAGCGTAGGGCTTTTAGGCCATCTGTATGGGGAATGCAGGTGCTAATGTGGTATACTGCATCAGCTGTTCCCATTGTGGCCTCAGCTACATCAGGGAAACCAAGCAGAGGCTTAGGGACCGCTTTACAGAACACCTCCACTCAGTTTGCAATGAACAATTGCTCATCCCCACCTCCCTAACCTGCTCTTCCTCTCACCTATCCCCTCCTCCCATCTCAAGCCACATCCCCATTACCTACCTGCTAACCTCATCCCACCCCTTTGACTTGTTGGTCCTCCATAGACTGACCTATCCCCTCCCCACCTACACTCACCTTTACCTGCTCCATCCCCACCTCTTTAACTTGTCTGTCTCCTCTCCACTTGTCTCCCCGTCTCTCCCTGTTTATTTCAGTATCGCCTTCCCCTCCCCCATTTCTGAAGGGTGTGGGCCCGAATACGTCAGTTTTCCTGTTTCTCTGATGCTGGCTGTCCTGTCGTGTTCCTCCAGCTTCACCCCGGCCCTTTTAAAGTTTCAAAGCTGTCGCGCGTGCGCCCCGCGGATCATTGCCCCCAATAAAGATGGTGACGGTCACACGGGCCTATCGCCATCTGAGGCGTTGATTTGTTTTCTGCAAACGTGAGTCTGGGAGTTTCAAATGCGTGTGTTTTCCGACGTACACTAACTGTTTGTAAAACTTCCAAACCCATACGAATATCACTTCCCTCCAGCTTTCTGCCGGTTTGCTTTCTTTACCGCGGCCTGCTCTTACCTCAATTGCACAAATCTTGGTCTCAGCGAAGGATCTAGACCCTCTGATGCTGCTTGGCCTGCTGTGTACATCCAGCTGCACATCGTGTTATCTTGGATTCTCCGGCATCTGCAGTTCCGGTTATCTCAGCGACTCTGGACCGCTGTCGTGGGTGATCACGTGGTTTGGTTTTCACTGATCCCGCCCTCCCTTCATTCCGATTGGGCGACATCCGCCCGGTCATGCACGGCACATCTGTGCTCCTATTGGTCGCGCCCTGACATCAATCAGCCAGACTTCACTGTGAGCTGGAGCATGCGCAGTGCTTTGTGTTATTGTCAGAAGCAGATGATCGTCGTCGCAATGTTGCATTTTGAGACAAATGAGACTGAGAACTGGATGAGAAAGATTGTTACATTAGCGATTGTGTTATTGTTAGAAGCAAATGATCGTCGTCGCAATGTTGCATTTTGAGACAAATGACACTGAGAACTGGATGAGAAAGATTGTTACATTAGCGATCCTGGGGTTTTAATAAGTCGCTCTGAGGAAGGGGCACTGCACCCGAAACGTTAACTCTGTTTTTTTACCTTCACAGATGCTGCCAGACCTGCTGAGCTTTTACAGCAACTTTGTTTTTGTTCCTGATTTACAACATCCCAGTTCTTTTGTTATTTTTTAATAAGTCGCGATTGAAAAGGCTTCCGGCAGCTCAAAGCTAAAGGTACTCTTGATACCGCTCTGTCAGCGAATAGAGAAATAGCGGTGAAATAAGGGGAATAAATACAGGTCTAGCAGTCCTCAGGTAAGATGGAAAGAGAATAATTATGAATATGAAGAACATCACGTGGTGAAGTGAGGAGAGTGTTGTTTTAATGAACTGTGATTGGGCAGAGAGGGAGGAAAATCAAAAAAGAACAAGCAGAAAAGAGATTCTCAAGAAAGGTCTGTGCAATGGAAAGCAACGAGAATCAGAAGATAAAAGCCCAAGACAGAAGAAAAAGTTTGAAGACCGAGGCTGCAAAACCTCCAATAAGTTGTTTCACTGCTCTACTGCCTAGTTATTGACTTCAGCAGTATAGTCCACATTCAACTGTAAATAGCTGTCTGAGTTTGTCACTGTAGTTTACTTCATAACAGATAAACTCCACACTTTGTCTCAATAAAGCTGACAGTTGGTTCACCAATTCGTTCTGCTGCCAAGTCCGTTCCTGTTTGAAAAGGGGTATAGATCACATTTAAATAGACAATGAAAAATGTCAATCCAGGCTGGGAGCAAAATTCTACTCCCTCGCCACTGACTCCATCCCTGCCCCTGGTAACTGGCAGGTAACACACTGGTCACAGTCAGGGTTCAATATTTCACCCCAAGATGAGCTTCTAACCACATTACTCACCGCCACGCTCATTATCACAAAGGCCACACACAATTTCAACCTCAACAGCATCTCAGTTCATCTGCTGCTGAAACTCTCATCCATTCCTTTGCTCCCTCTCGACTTAACTCCCCAAACACGCTCCCGGCCGGCTTCTTAATACTACTTCCCTGAAATCTTGAAATGATCCAAAAATCTGCTGCCCATGTGTTTATTCTCACCGATTTTAACATCTTCAAGTTTTGCCATTCTGTGCTCACTAACATAAACATTTTCTCAGTGGCAAAGCACCAAGGTTTTGAAATTCATATCCTTATTTTGAAATTTTGTCATCACACCTCTTTCGTTTGATAGTCCCTCCAGCTGCAAACCCCTCTGAGATATATCTGAAGAAGGGTCACTGGACACAAAACAGTAATGCTGCTCTCTCTCCACAAGCACTGCCAGATAAGCTGAGTTTTACATCAATTTCTGCTTGTGTTACAACTTTCAAGCATCTACTGTTCTTTTGCTTTTTCCTTCAAGACATTTGTTCTCCCTGACTTGCAACCTCCTGTGGATTTCTGGTTTTAACTCCCACCTTTTTCATGTTTTCAGTTCCTAAGGCCATAAGCTCTTGAATTTACTCCCTAAACATCCCTGGTTTTCAAAGTCCCCTTGTTTGTTCAGGATGTTCCTTGAAACCTACTTCTTTGGCCAGTTTTGGGTCACTTGTCCTATTAAGTGCCTGGTATCAAATATTGTTTTGTGACAACCTTGTGTAATATGTCAGATCATTGGATTGAATCAAAAATGTGAAAACTTTAAATTGTTCTTTTGAAAAACATCACTAATCCTTCACGACCATTTGGGAACTCGTTACCTAATATCATTGCAAGTGCGACTTCACCACATGACCTGCACTGGTTCAGAAAGGTCAAACATCAAGTTCTCCAGATGTAACTGAGGATTGGCAATAGTTACTGATACCTTTGGAGAGTGATCCAACGTTCATGTATCTGGATATGGTGAATGAATAGACAATAGGTGCTGGAGTAGGCCATTCGACCCTTCAAGCCAGCACCACCATTCATTACAATCATGGCTGATCATCCACAATCAGTATCCTGTTCCTGCCTTATCCTCATAACCCTTGATTCCACTATCTTTAAGAGCTCTATCTATCTCTTTCTTCAAAGTATCCAGAGAGTTGGCCTCCACTGCCTTCTGGGGCAGTGCATTCCATATATCCACCGCTCTCTGGGTGAAGAAGTTTTTCCTCAACTCTGCTCTAAATGGCCTACCCCTTATTTTTAAACTGTGTCTTCTGTTCTGGACTCACCCATCAGCGGAAACATGCTTCCTGCCTCCAGAGTGTCCAATCCCTTAATAATCTTATACGCCTCAATCAGATCCCCTCTCATCCTTGTAAACTCAAGTGTATACAAGGCCAGTCGCTCCAATCTTTCAACATATGATAGTCCCGGCCGCCATTCCAGGAATTGACCTCGGGCACCTACGCTGCACTCCCTGAATAGCCAGAATGTCCTTCCTCAAATTTGGAGACCAAAGCAGCACACAATACTCCAGGTGCGGTCTCACCAGGGCCCTGTACAGCTGCAGAAGGACCTCTTTGCTCCTGTACTCAATTCCTCTTGTTATGAGGCCAGCATGCTATAAGCTTTCTTCACTGCTTGCTGCACCTGCATGCTTGCTTTCATTGACTGATGTCCAAGAACACCTAGATCTCGTTGTACTTCCCCTTTACCGAACTTGACTCCATTGAGATAGTAATCTGCCTTCCTGTTCTTGCCACCAAAGTGTATAATCACACATTTATCCACATTAAACTGCATCTGCCACGTATCCGTCCACTCACCTCGCTTGTCCAACTCACCCTGTATTCTCATAACATCCTCCTCACATTTCACACTGTCACCCAATTTTTTGTCATCAGCAAATTTGCTAATATTACTTCTAATGCCTTCGTCTATATCATTAATATATATCGTAAACAGCTGCGGTCCCAGCACTGAACCTTGTGGTACCCCACTGGTCACTGCCTGCCATTCTGAAAGGGAGCCGTTTATCACTACACTTTGCTTCCTGTCAGCCAGCCAATTTTCAATCCAACTCAGTATTTTGCCCCCAGTACCATGTGCCCTAATTTTGTTCACCATTCTCCTTTGTGGGACTTTATCAAAGGTTTTCTGAAAGTACAGGTTCACTACATCCACTGGTTCTCCCTTATCCATCTTCATATGGACATGTTGCAGAACCTGTTGGGTAAGAGAAGTTCAGAAACAGAACAGCGATGGCTTCCTTCTGACTCGAGAGGGTCTAACTTTACTTTTTAATTGAAAAATGTTCAGGTTAATTTATAGTTCTTCACGGAGAATGAATTGTTGAACTTATTCAGCTGCATGTGTACAATAAATTTCTTCAGATGTGAGGTCAAAGAAATTCAAAACTATTCCTCATCCTCCCACAGACTTTCTCTCACTGTTAAGGTGCCTACTCATGGACTTAGGGGATCCAGGTACATGATTATTTGAAGTTTACATCCCATTTAGACAGTGGTTAAACAGTCTTTTGGCAGGCAGCCTTCATTGCTCAATTGTATCAGAGATAATGGGAACTGCAGATGCTGGAGAATTCCAAGATAATAAAATGTGAGGCTGGATGAACACAGCAGGCCAAGCAGCATCTCAGGAGCACAATCTCAGGAGCTTGTTTCAGTTTAGGAGTTGGGAAGTCATATTGAGGTTGCACAGGATTTTGATGAGACCTCTTCTGGAATACAATGTGTGGTTTCTGTCACACAATTACAGGAGGCATAACATGAAGCTGGCGAGCGTTAAGAAGAGGTTTACCAGGATGTTGCCTGGTATGGAAGCTTTGATTTGTAGAGAAAGGTCGGATTGACTTTGACTTTTCTTGTTGGTGCTTAGGAGGTTGAGAGGCGGCCTGTTAGAAGTTCATAAAATAATGAGACATGTAGATGGTATGAATTGTGGTCGTCATTTCCCAAGGATGGGAGATTTCAAGACTAGGGGATGTTTTAAATTTGCGAGGATAAATAATAAAAAAAGATATGTGATGCAGAACTTTGCAATGACTGTGAATAAAACAATGGCAAGTTCCAGCAGAGAAACAGGTGGCAAAGAAACAGGTGACAGTGATGCAGGCATGTGAGGGCTAATGTGTTTCGTTTGCCAGTGACATTCACCGCTTCACAAAGTGGGGAACATTGAAGTGCAGCAGTGATGGTGATTATTTTGCAGGATATTCACCTTGCAAATGGTTTTTTCCACCAGTATCCCTGATTACATCGCAATCGACAGGATGAAAGCTGCAGCAAGACATGTGGAGCCAGTGGTGTAATTGTTACGGCATCTGATTTGGATTGGAAGATTGGAATATTGTATCCTCTCTTGCTCGAGTGAAGTTGACAGCTTTTCTACCCTTGCAAATTGACGGACATCCCGAAGAGGAATGTCTGCCCAGCGCTGCTTTTGTCAGGTTCCCAGCAGCTGAAGTGAATGGATTGCTGGGTTTTGTAAATTGAAAATTGAAATTGAAAGGTAAATGAGTAACATGAGTGTGGGGCTACATCAGCTCATTGTATATTTCATATCCCAGCTCATGGCAACGGTTCCCATTGTCAGGAGAAGCTGCTTGTGTTCCACATAAAGGTGCCTTTTGTCGGGAAACCTTGTGTACAGCAGGAGAGGCGGGTAGAACAATCTGTGTATAATGCCACAAAGACTGACACTGAGCCGCACATTAAACGGTAAAGTTAACAAATAACGTTGTAAACTTGCTCACCCAGTCGGCTTGTTTTTGTTCAGACTTTTCGTCACCATGCGAATTAACGTCGTGAGTGAGACTTCCGAAGAAGCGATGTTGTTCTCCTCCACTTGGAATTTATACTGCCCGGTCTGTTCCGGCAACTTCCGTCATTTCGCATTCTGTTTGAATGGGTTGCATATGGTGTCCAATTCTATATGTTTGCCGACTGCATTATGGATTGAGAACCATGCCTCTAGGAATTCCCATGTGTGCCTGTGTTTGGATTGCACTACTACGGTTATGTTGTCCCAGTTAAACTGATGGCCTTCATTGTCCGGGTGTACTGATATTAGGGAAAGTTTGTCGTGTCATTTTGCTGCCGGCTGATGTTCATGCACACTGATGGCTAGTTTCCTTCCTGTCTGTCTGATATAATGTTTGTGGCAATCATTGCACGGTATTTTGTGAACAATGTCAGTTCTGCATGTTGTGGGTATGGTGTCTTTAATCCTTGAGAATGTTTGTCGTAGCATGGCTTTGGGCTTGTGTGCTACCGTAATTCCTAGTGGTCATAGGTGTTGTCAGTTCTGATATGTTCTTGATTATGGCAGTGTGTCCAGTGTGTTAGGGCATAATGTGTCCTCTTCGTGTTGCTGTTTAGTCAGCACCTGCGGATGAAATTGCAGGGATATCCGTTCAAAGCAAAGATTTTGTATTGGTGTTCTTCCTCTTTCTGCATAGTTCTTGGTCATTGCAATGAGTGGTGGCCCATTTAAATAGTGTCCCGACAGTTTAGTTTGTGCAAAACTGACCTGAGTTAGATGCCAAATTAAAAGTATCCGAGCCCCTTGAGGCACTGACCCGAGTTGTGATGTGCAAAGGACAACACACGAAGGAGGATCCTTGTGTGATTGATCCAATGTGATCTGTATGCCAGGGTAAACAGTGAAGACTGGTCTTCAACACCCACATTGAACCTGGCTCCACCTGGCCTCTAGTCACCTCTCACAAACTACCATGGCCCTTCACTTTTCCTGACCTCCCCTCTATTCTTGTTTTAAACTGATTGCACATCGGGCAGTTTCAGCTGGCATTGCTGATGTGGAACTGTAACATGGAGTGAATCGATGTTGACTGATCAATGACATAATTCTGCTTCTCAAGATCAGTCAATATTTTGTATTTATTACTTTAAATGATAACCATGAACAGGCTACGACAGTGAAGGCACTGAATCGTAATCTCTGGACCAGCAGGAAAGATCAGTTTATGGCACTCAGGACACTGTCTGATTCAACCTTGCATTCTCCCAACCTTCTGCACATGATGCCCCTCTGCTCTGTTTCGGTTTTGTTACGTCTTGATATATAATAGTCTCCAGTTATCTATTCTTTTGTTATTTCCAATACATGAGACCCTCTTTCCATGTCTTGTGCCTGGCTGCACAGCTCAGTGGTCAGAGCACTGGTCTCAGAAACAAGTGGTTGTGAGTTCGAGCCTGTGATAGTGTTTGCACACCCCCTGCTTCAAAGGGCAAAAAGAGCCCTTTAAAAATTATCTGAAATTATAACAGTATCATTTCCTCCACAGACCAGAAATACGTGTGAATTTCCACATTGCTGTTTGTCCTTCCACGTGAGGAGCAGCATTTGGAATGGCAGGAAGCAGCTGGCATCAGTGATGTTTGGCTGGAAGTACAAGGTGAAGCAGGAAAACTGCAGGTGAGCAATGGAGGAGGAGCACAAACCCAGGGCATCCATCAAATACTTCCATTTGTTGCTGTGAATAGGTTCTCGTTTTGGAGTCTGGAATGGGACAATAGAGCCAAGTGAGTGACGTTCTGCTTTCTGGGGGTTGCTCTCTCCGAAAGCCTCTGGCACTCTCGGTGGAAGGTCTCCTTGTTAGTTTCCTTCTGTGGATGAAAATGAGGGTCACTTCCCCGAGGGGGCATGAACACAGTCTTCCCACCTCAAACTTCAGTTTTGCTTGTTGGTTCCTCAAAGTGTTGATCCAGAAACCCGCACAGCACACACTTCATTGGGGAGACAATGGCCTGAGGTTGTTATCACTGGACAGTTAATCCAGAGACCCAGATAGTATTTTGGGGACTTGTGTTTGAATCCAGTTGCAGCAGACGGCAGAATTTGAATTCAATACAAACCTGGAATTAAGCGTCTAATGATGAGCATGAATCCGTTGTCCTTTAAGGGAAGTAAGCTGCCATTTGTGCTTACATGTAACTCCCGACCCACAGCAATGTGGTTGACTCTTAACTGCTGTCTGGACATTTAGGAATGGGTAATAAATGTTAGCCTAGCCAGTGATGCCCTCATCCCGTGAATGAATTTAAATAGTGCGTGAGGAATTCCTCCTCGATGGAATGATAACTGATTTGCTTTGCCCAATCTTTATGCAGACTGAAGTCACCTGACTGTTGAATCAGTGACCATTTATCATAGTTAGAGCTCTCCCTTTCTGCCGGTGTCTTCAATCTCCTGTGTAGTGCCTTCTGCTAAAATTACCACTCGAGTTGACTGGGGTGTATATACATCGACCACTGTCAATTTCTGTCCCTTGATGTTTCTAAACTGTACCCAGACTCCATTTCACCTGAACTAATATCCATTGTCATTACCATATTACTTTTATTCCGTAACCAGCAAAGCTGACCTACCTCCTCATCCTAGTCCGTCCTTCCAAGTAACTGAATACCCCTGGAGCCCAGCTTCACACATCGTAGATATTTTGGTTTCTGATTTACCAAAACATCCTGGATTCTGGAAAAGTCTGAGTTCAGTAGAAATTAGCAGTTGTAACACTGCTATTTAAGAAAGAAGGAGGAGCAAAAATAAGGAATAAAGCCAGTTAACATGACTTCAGTCAGTTGGAAAAGTGCTTAATAATGTTCCTTCATTAAGCATATTTCAGCAATGCACTTAAAACAAAAATCGTATCATCTGATTAAATCAACGTGGTCAATCCAGAAGAAGGCATCCCATGATGGAGACAGGACAGTTGCAGGTAAGTCCAAGGTCACCCCGTGGCCAGGCATGTTTAACAACTTTATTCCATTTTGAAAGTCAAACAAGTGAGATTGTATGAGAGATAATGGGAACTGCAGTTGCTGGAGAATCCAAGATAATAAAATGTGAGGCTGGATGAACACAGCAGACACAGCAGTATCTCAGGACCACAAAAGCTGACGTTTCGGGCCTAGACCCTTCATCAGAGAGGGAGATGGGGAGAGGGTTCTGGAATAAAACGGGAGAGAGGGGGAGGCGGACCGAAGATGGAGAGAAAAGAAGATAGGTGGAGAGAGTATAGCTGGGGAGACAGGGAGGGGATAGGTCAGTACAGGGAAGACGGACAGGTCAAGGAGGTGGGATGAGGTTAGTAGGTAGGAGATGGAGGTGCGGCTTGGGGTGGGAGGAAGGGATGGGTGAGAGGAAGAACAGGTTAGGGAGGCAGAGACAGGTCGGACTGGTTTTGGGATGCGGCGGGGGAAGGGGAGATTTTGAAGCTGGTGAAATCCACATTGATACCCATTGTGGTTTTTCTTGTTCATCCTTTCCCTGTCCTCCCCCGATACTTCTGCACTCATAGGATATAGTCCTACCTTCGCACCTCCTATCCAACAAGCCGCATAATCTGACTCTTTCTGACTGGATGGTTCTTTCCATTTGATGTATATATATATAGGTATTGGCACAGCCAATCTTCGTCGGATCCATATTTGGGCCAAAAAATATCAGGTACCTTAATGCTTTCTCTAGATCAAACAAAACAACAATAATTTTTCACTGTAGTCTTGTCTTTCTCCCACGTCCGGGAGCCGCATTCTCAACTGCTCAACATTCTCCCCAAAGGGCTGTCAGGCGGAATATATTCCACTTTGACGTTATTTGCCAATTGATCGCTACTCAGGCAACTCCCCTTGCCTCCCATTGTTGCTAATTTAATTAATCTTATCGAGATCCAGTGGCACCTTCTTCCACACCTGCTTCAGGGTCCTAACCCTCGCGTGGGGGATTTCCCCTCTGAACAACCGGCCTAAGGCTGGGTGCTCAAATCAGACAGACACCATACTCGTCCGATTAATCAGGCCAATTATATACTTTTTATATTTCGCCAATTCGCTGTCCTGTCCATACGCCCTGACCACCAAGGCTATACTTAAAGGTCAGTTTTCTTACCTTGGTCCGTGCACGGACTTACCTGGTCATTACAACTCTTCCCCGTACTTCCCGTACGTCCCCATGGCAATACCTGCAGCAAATACCGCTGCTTCCCCGGGTCGCCCGGACAGATCTTTAAGACCTTTCCTGACCCGGGTCTTGTGCACAAGAGTTACCCGACCGGAACTGCCGCATCTACCCATCTTGTTTCCAGGGTCTCCCAGCCCGGATTGCACTTGCCCAAACCGCAAATGACAAACAAGGGAGTTGGAGATCGCCGAAATCGGAGAGGCGCGCCTTCCCCATCGTCCCACGAGTATCGAACGGTCAGTGTCGGATCCCAGACGAGCCCCCAATTGTGAGAAACAGTCCCTGCTCACAAATTCAGCCTGAGACAAAGCCTTGGAAACAAGACAATTTCATTCTGTACGATCTTGCAAGAAAGGGTGTTTGCTAGACAGACACACACTACAAAGCATGTTAAACATTCTTATCCAGTTTACAAGTTGCAGAATCACGCCTCCCTGCTCCCATTGGTCTTATCCTATCATTCCCCGTCCTGTCGGACAGGCCTTGTTTATTGTTCCCTTTTCTGCCGGCCGAAGGCCCCATTCCCTTGTTTACTGCAATCCTTATTTGCTCTCCTAAAGAGCGCTAGACATGCTGTACGTGAGAATCGTCAGGTTTGCAGAAATAAGCCTCTGCTACAACACCCTTATGTCTACCACGTCCTTGTCTGCAGAAAGAATGTTTCTGGTCATGCTAACTGCCATCTTTGCAGAACCTAATCTCTGGTTAATGATAAACGTCTGCGCCAACATCTTGTGACTATGTTCTTCTTTTGCCAGACCCCACCATTCATCCTTATCTGCAGAACCAACATTTCTAATCTCTCACACCTTCAAGTCACTCACCATCCTGACTTGGAAATGTATCACCGTTCCTTCAATTTCGCTGGGTCAAAATCCTGGAATTCCCTCCCTAATAGCATTGCGGGTCACCACACATCAGGAGGACTGCAGCAGTTCAGGAAGGCAGCTCACCACCGCCTTCTCAAGGGCAACTACTGATGGGCAAGAAATGCTGGCCCAGCCAGGGACACCCACATCCCACACATTAGTTAAAAAAATACTGTGTGAGCAGTCACAACAGGAGGATCCTGGAGTCTCATTCCCCTGGAACAAAAACAAAGTTGCTGGAAAAATTTCAGCAGGTCTGGAAGCATCTGTGACCCTTCCTCACTCCCCTGGGATTTACCAAACCTGTTTATTATTTCCACTTCCTCTTTCATTCTGACTCTTTAATTTCTCAATTTCAGTCCACTCGCCTTTTGAGCTCTTCAACAACCCCATTTGGGAAAATGAGAGAAAGCTGGAATTAACGCAGGGAACTGGGAAGTGGGCAGAAGTATGAGGAGAGGCCACATCAAAGAAAGCTCCTATTCCAACAACAGAGCTTCACAAAACACAAAGGTAGCATGAAAGCTTGAGCTGAGTGAACATGATGATGTGTGGGCTGTGATGAGGAAAATGTGACCATGATCACAAATGGTTAAGATCACAGGATCCCGACACTGCAGAAAGAGGCCATTCAATGCATCTCGTCTGCACTAGCTCTCTATCCCACCCGACTCCCAAACACCCAACATTTACCGCAGCTAACCCAACCACCTAAGCTGCACACTCGGGGACAATTTAGTCGGCCAATCCACCTAACTTGCATTTTTGGACTGTGGGAGAATCACAGTTTAGCTCTGAAGAAGCGAGATTGTGGATTAAGGCTCAAAAACCTCAACATTGAAACAATTTAATGGTTTTTGTTTCCAAAATTAAAATCTGTTGGAAAGCTGCAGCCACAACGATTTCAGTTTCTCTCTGGAGGAAGCAAATTTAAAACTCTGACCTGGGGGCGCTGTGAGTTGACCGAGGCCTGGGACCAGAAATGTAACAGATTCTGAGCAAGGTGGGGGTGAGACAAGGGCAAAAGGCACATGTCACGGGGGGAAGGCAGGAGAGATTAAATTGCAGAAATGTTATTAGTCCCTCAATGCGGCAGGGAATGAAGTTAGGGCTGGAAAAGAAACAAATAAACAAAAGATGTGCCTGGAGCCAGGTGTGCAGTG
Source organism: Stegostoma tigrinum (assembly GCF_030684315.1). Classification (NCBI taxonomy): domain Eukaryota; kingdom Metazoa; phylum Chordata; class Chondrichthyes; order Orectolobiformes; family Stegostomatidae; genus Stegostoma; species Stegostoma tigrinum. The sequence goes on from NW_026728821.1 coordinate 1,095,015, forward strand.
GACCCAGACACAAATTGAAACAAGAAATGTAAACAAATTGGGGCAGAGTTCACAGTCTGATATTGTTGATCTCAATGATGAGGCCGGAAAGCTGTAAAGCCTGGCTCATTCTATTCCAGCCAACACACACATGATGGGCCAAGGGTGAATACTGCTGGCCAGCCAACAATACGCACATCACACAAATGAATGAAAAAAAGGCCTTGCTCTGCTCTGTAATTTTCTGTTACTTTTGCTCTGACATTTGCAGTTTGTTTCTGATGATGGCTATAAACCTAAAATTAAACTAGAGTTTAGTATCCGAGAGAAATGTACAATAAGTCAGCTTTGCTTCAAGCACATCACTGTAGCTTATTGCATTTGTCCTGAGGGTTGAACAGCACCTGGAGGTCAGAAAGGACAATCTCAGGGTCGGGGGTAGGGGGAATCGTGCACAGCAACAGGGCTGCAGTCGGGGCAAATCCTTCAGGCTCACACTGAGGGGGTCAGATGGCACTTTACTCTTTCACGTCTCTCTGCATTGTCAGCCAAGCCATGGTGTGGGTTAATCCTGCTGTGTGGATGAAATATGTCCCAGCTACTGTCTTCCATGGCTCGCAGCTCCTTGACACAGAACAGAATCTCGTTTCCAACTAGGTTTAGAGTCAGGGGAAGTACAACGGTAAATGCCAATGAAGGGTCTGTGCCCGAAACGTCAGCTTTTGTGCTCCTGAGATGCTGCTTGGCCTGCTGTGTTCATCCAGCTTCACACTTTTATTGTCCAAAAACAATATTTCACTTTGTGGATATTTTCATGTGACAATGTTTTTTTTATTTCAAAAGCCTTACATCAGGTTTAATCCAATCAAACACAAAACAGCCCTCTTGATTTACACCCAAACGACATCCCTGTGCTCCTGAGAACGTGAGATTTAGACACAGGCACAAGATGCTGCTGGTGTCAGTGAGCAACAAAATGGCTTCTAGCCTGGGAACTGTAAAGTCTGCGAGAACTGCTCTTTTCGCCTGGGAACTGTGAGTTCTGCGAGAGCTACATAAATAATGCAGGAATGATAAGATAACGCAGTACTAACCATTCTAGCTGCCCTTCAGTTGCAAATGTTGTGGCGCTATGTGGTGAGATAAAAAGTAACCTCTGTGTTGTGATGTAAGTTGTTTACCAGTTAATGTTATAGAATTATGTAACTGTCAATGAAGCAACATCATGTACTGATTGTTTGAATACACTGTGCGATCACACCATGTACCCTGCTTCAAGAAAAGTATAGAAATGTTTTTGTATTAGCCTGTGAGTTGCAGCACCTCCGAGGAATACGGAAGTCCTCAACTTGTGCGTTTTACAGATGATCTGTACCCGGCCGTATGATGAAATAAAGCGTAAAGTCTTAAACAGCCAGACCGACTGTGAGTGTTCATTGGCTGATCACGGAACCGAGAGACCCCACCGGGGGTCGAGATTTACACAGGGATTGGGTGAATCCTGAGAGGAGTGTAAGGGCAAGTTGGAGTGCGCTTCAGAAGGAGATCACCACTGATGCAAAGTGGCAGCAGTCTGTACCGTCTACAAGATGCACTGCAGTGACTCAGCAAGGCTCCTCCAACAGCGCCTTCTGAATCTGCCGTCTTTACCATCCAGAAGGACAGGGGCAGCAGTCACATGGGAACGCTACCACCTGCTAGATCCCCTCTAGGCCACATACTGTGCTGACCTGGAAATATAACGTGGAGATCCTGGTGTGGGATTGGGGTGGACAAAGTCAGGAGTCAGATGACACCAGATTATAGATCAACAGGTTTATTTGAAATCACAAGCTTTCTGAACGCTGCACCCAACTTTGTCACTTTCTCATGATGTGTAATAAAGTCACAAAGTGGCGCTTGATCTGTCAAAGTTGGAACACCCCGAAAGGTTATGATTTCAAATAAACCTGTTGGACTTGAACCTGGTGTTATGTGTCATCTGACTTTGGCCTGGGAATATATTATGTTCCTTCTGTGTTGCTTGGTCACATTCCTGGAAGTCTCCCTCAATAGCACTGTGGATCTATCAACAATACATGGACCATAGCTAGCTCCATCCTCTCCAGGGCGGTTAGCGATGGACAATAAATCTGGGCCTACAGTAATGCCAATGACTCATAAGCAAATACAATATTTAGATCAGTGAGGGAGTGATGGGGAGGGAGTGAGGGAGGGATGGGCAGGGAGCGAGGCAGGGGCAGGAGAGGAAGGAGCAAGAGAAGGAAGGTGAGGGGGAGGGAGTGGTGAAGGAGTGAGGGGGAGAGCGGGAGTGAGGGGGCATCACTGGGAAGGAGGGAACAAGTGAGGGAGAAAAGGACAGGGACCAGTGGACAGGGAGCGAGGCGTGGGGAAGAAGGGAGCAAGGGACGGGGAAGGGAGGGAGTGAGGGATGGGGAGGGATGGAGGGAGAATGTGACAGGGAGTGAGCAATGGGCAGGAAGGGAGGGAGCAACGGAGTGAGAGATTTGGAGAGTGGGACCGAGGGACGCAAAGGGAGCAAAAGGACGGTGAGGGAAGGAGTGAGGGTAGCAGGGGAGGGATGACGAGTGGGGGAGGGAGTGACGGGGATCGAGGGAGTGGGGGACCGGGATCGAGTGAGTGAGGGACCAGGATTGAGGGACTGCGGGAGAAGATCCAAGGACGGGTGCGAGACACCGAGGGACCGGGGGAGGGAGCGAGTGAGGGAGGATGTGAGGGACAGGGATGGAGGGAGTGAGGAACGTGGAGGAGGGAGAGAGTGTGGGACCAAGGGACGGGGAGGCAGAGTTTGAGGGATGAGGGAGGGAGCGATGGGGATGGAGTGATGGAGGGAGGGACAGGGATGTGGGAGTGATGGGGAGGGACAGGGAGGAGGGAGGGAGCAAGAGGCATGGTAAGGGTGGGAGTGAGTGACAGAGAGGGGTCAAGGGAGTGAGTGCGGGCTGGGGAGTGAGAGACGGGGAGCCAGGAATCGAGGGACGGGGAGTGAGGGATGTGGGTAGGGAGGGAGCAAAGGATTTGGAGTCAGGGAGCGAAGGACAAGGCATTGACGGGGAGGGAGCAAGGGATGGGGAGGGGGAGGGAATGAGGGACGGTGAGGAGGCAGGGAGCAAGGGACATGGTAATGTTGGGAGTGAGGGATGGAGAGGGATCAAGGGAGGGAGTGAAGGATGGGGAGGGAGAGACGGGGAGCGAGGGACAGGGAGTGATCGAGTGAGGGATGGAGAGGAGGGGAGCAAGGGATGTGAGTAGGGAGCAAGGAAGCGGGGAGGGAGCGAGGGAGGAATGGGGAGGGAGCGAGGGAGGGGACGGGGTGAGAGGGATGGAGAGGGGGTGAGAGGGAGGGTAGTGGTCGGGGTGGGAGTGAGGGAGAGACGGGCAGCGAGGCAGTGAGGGATGGGGATGAAGGGAGCAAAGGACCTGGTTAGGGAGGGAGCAAGGGAGGGAGTGAGGGAGGGGAGGTACGGGGACATGGGGAAGCGAGGGTGGGAGCGAAGGACGGGGTGTCTCTGAGCAAGGGATGAGGAAGTTACTGGAAGGGATCAAGTGAGGAGGAGAAGGGAGAAGGGGAGGGAGAGACGTGGGGGAGGGACGGGAGTGGGGAGCACAGGATGTGGAGGGAGTGAGGGAGGAACAGGGAGGGGGTTGGGAGGAAAGGACGGGAAAGATCAGTGAGTGAGGGAGAGGGGAAGGAGTGAGGAAGGGACGGGGAGCGTGGGACTGAAGGACTAGGATGGAAGGAATGTGGAGGGAGCGAGGAAGGACCGAGGGATGGGCAGGGAGGGAGTGAGGACGGAGGGAGAGGGGAGAAAGGAGGGGCCAAGCAGGGAGCGATGGGCCGATAGATGGACTGAGCATGGGGCGAGGAGGGAATGAGGGACAGGGAGGGAGTGAGCGAGGGAGTGCGGGATGGGGACGGAGGGAGAAAGAGATGTGGGTGTGTCATGGGGAGGTAGGGAGAAAGGAATGGGGAATGGAGTGAGGGAGGGATGGGGAGTGGGGAGTGAGGGAGGGATGGACAGGGAGGGAAGGAGCGAGTGACGGGGTGGGAGAAAAGGAGGGAGCGAGGAACAGAGAAGGAGCGACGGAGGGAGTGAGGCATGGGGAGGGAGAGAGGGAAAGGGAGAGAGTGAGAATGGAGCGAGGGAGGAAGCAAGGCAGAAGTGAGGAAGGAGCGTGGGACGGGGAGGGAGTGAGGAACAGAGAAGGAGCAAGGGAGGGGTGAGGCAGAGGGAGGGAGCGAGGGAGAATGAGCAACTGAGGGAAAGAGTGAGAACGGAGCGAGGGAGGAAGCAAGGCAGAAGCGAGGAAGGAACTAGGGACGGGGCCAGAGTGAGGGAGGGAGAGAGGAGGTAGCAAGCAGGGAGCAAGGAAGGAGCAAAGAGGGAGGAACGGACCGATTTAGGGACCGAGCGAGGGATAGGGAGGGAGTGAGGGCGGGCTGGGAGTGAGGGAACAAGAGACAGAGATGGAGAGATGTGAAACAAGGAGACGAGTGACAGGGACCGAGGAAACAGGAATGAGGGACAGCGAGGGAGCGAGTGAGCGAGGGAGGGACAGGGAGGAAGCAAGGAATTGGGTGGGAAGGAGTGGAGAACGTGGAGGGAGGGAGCGAGTGATGGGGACGAAGCAAGGGAGGGAGCGAGGGACAGAGAGGGAGCGAGGGATGGAGTGAGGGTTGGGGAAGGAGTGAAGGATGGGCAGGGAGCGAGGGACAGAGAGGAAGCGAGTGAATGTCGGACGAAGCGAGTGACTGAGAGGCAGAGGGAGGGAGGGAGAAGGGACACAAGGGAGAGAGGGATGGGAAGGGAATGAGCGAGGCAGTCAGGGACAGGGAGAGAGTGAGACATAGGGAGGGAGGGAGCCAGGGACGGGATAGGAGGGCCTGGGAGCAAGGGACAAATGTTCAGGGACTGAAGGGCGGGAGCGATGGACGGGGAGTGAGGGATGTGTGGGAGGCTGGGAGTGAGGGACGAGTGAGGGAGTGACGGTGAGGGATCGAGGGAGGGAAGGACTGGGACGGGGGAGGGAGAGAGGGAGGGGCGTAGGGAGCGAGGGACGCAGGTGGAGGGTGGGAAGCACGGAGGGACTGGGTGGAAAGAAGCGAGCAAGGGACAGTGAGCGAGGGAGTGAGGCATGGGTAGGAAGAGAGCATGGGACGGGGGTAGGGAGGGAGCAAGGGACGGAGTGAGAGAAAGGGAATGAGGGTCAGGGTGGGGGTTAGTGAGGGACAGAGAGGTCGCGAGGGATGGGGAGGGAGTGAGGGAGGGAGCAAGGAGGTAGAGGGGGGAGCAAGGAGGGAGCAAGTGGGGAGCTGTGACTGATCGAGGGATCGAGCGAGGGATGGGGAGGAAGCGAGAAGGGACAGCAAGGGAGCGAGGGACAGGGAGGGAATGAGCGAGGAAGCGAGGGATGTGGAGAGAGTGAGGTACAGAGTGGGAGCGAGGGAGTTAAGGATGGTGAGGGAGTGAGGTATGGGGAGGGAGTGAGGGAGCTATGGATGGGGAGGCAAACAGGGAATGAGAATGGAAAGGGAGCGAGGAAGCAATTGAGCAAGGGAGAGAGGGATGGAGCAAAAGAGAGAGGGTCAGAGCAAGGGAGCAAGGGACCGGGAGGGAGGGACCGAGAGATGGGGAGGGAGGAAGCAAGCGATGGGGAGGGTGTGAGTGACGGAGCGAGGGATGGTGAGGGAGGGTCAGCAAGTGAGCAAAGGGCAGGAAGGAAGGGAGCAAAGGAGTGAGGGACAGAAAGAGAGGGAGTGATGGAGCGAGGGACGGGATGTGAGCTTGGGAGGGAGTGAGTGACATAACGGGAGTGAGAGAGGGAGCGAGTGGCAGGGAGGGAGTGACAGAGGGAGGGACTGGAGCAAGGGACGGGAGCAAAGGACAGAGGGACAGGAGAGAAGCATGGGGAGACAGCTCGCAACGGGATCGGGGATGGGGAGGGAGTGAAGGATGGGGAGGGAGCGAGGGACAGGGAAGGAGCGAGAGACATGGAGCAAGGGACAGGGAAGGAGCGAGGGGTGTGGAGGGACAGGGAGGGGAAGTGGCAGGGAGTGAGAGACAGGGAAGGACAAGGAGGGGGAGGGGCAGGGAGGGAGCAAAGAACAGGGAAGGAGGGAAAGGGATGAAGGAACAGGGAGAGGGACAGGGAGGGTCAGGGAGGTAGACAAGGTTGGACGGACAGGGTGGGAGCCTGTTTCTCTCAACACAGAGACAAACAACAATATAGTTTGCTGTGCTGCTTGGCACTTTTTAATGAACGTTAATTACATATTCAAGTTATGGATGCAGTCAGTGGAATGGTGCCTTTTCTCTTTGGCCTGTGAGTTGAGAGAAACATTGACGTGTTTCCCTGTGACCCCCTGTGGGATAAGGTTGGATAAACCAGCATTACCCTCAGCCTGTTACCATAGCGACAGGCTGCTTCATTGCTGAAACATTGAACTGAAATGAGAAAATCCTGGATGGATTGATTAATGAGTGAATTTGATTGATTGATGAATTTGGGTAAAGGGATATTTCAGCACATTCTTCAGCTGCTGCCTGAACTGAGTCTGGGTCACGGCATAAATCGCGGTGTTTGTGCAGCAACTAAGGAGCTGCAGCATGAAGCCCAATTCCTGCACAAACTCACCTAAAAACAGAGATTTATACCCAATCCACCGCATCCGGTTCCATATAGAATACACCATTAGTGTTGACCATAACAGGATGAAATTGGCTGAGATCACAAACAGTAAAATGATGGATTTTTTTCGATTTTGCATTTCTGTGTCACACTGACTGTCCCCATTGGTGTGAGCCCGGAGTCTCCTGCGGGCTCTGCTGGTCACTAAAATGTGTCTGACGGTGAAAACATTGAGCAGCAGAATCAGGAGAAATGGGAGAGTCGGGGTTAGAATGTGGTGGAGGAACTCAATTGTGACCCAGGCACGAGAGTCACGGACATTGATTGTTACATCACAAAACCAGGGGAAGTTCTGCAGCCAATAGCGAGCTGAGAGCATAAAATACCAGAAAATGTTCTTTAAACAGCTCAGCACAGTCACTGTTCCCAGAACCACAGCCGCCGTTTTCTCACTGCAATATTTACTTTTCAGCTTCTGGCAACAAATGGCCACAAATCGATCAAAGGTGAAAGTGACGGTGAACCAGACAGAACAGTCAGTGGCTGCAAAGAGCAGGACGGCATGGATATTACACAAAGGGATGTACAACAGGAAATAAAACTGATGCAGATAAACAATGGGAATTTGTCTCAATATCAGGTCGAGGATAATGACCAGTAGATCCGCCACTGCCATGGCCCCCAGGTAACGTCTGACACATGGAGACAATCCACAATCTTTATAAAGCAGGACATAGATCGTCACTACGTTAACTGTGAGGAAGGAAAACAAACAAATTATACATCAGTCTGGAGGCAAAGTTACCAGTTTGATTGAGGCTCCAGTGACATTTTCAAATGTATCGCTGATTTACTGGAAAAAAAAGCTGAATTAACCCGTAGTAATGTCTCAATTTGTTTTATTTTACAAAAAAAACTGACATAAAATACAAGAAACTCTCCCTCCTGAAAGACACAAACACACATCCATAAGGCCAGATGGCTTCCAGAACATTCCCACAGACTCAATCGCTCGAGAGCAGGCACAGGTCATTTCCTTACAGTTCCTGATGTAGAGGGTGATGACGTTTTTCTCCTGAAGGATTCTCTCCCAGTTCCCTGAAGACAAACGGAGGATGGAAATTTCAGTCTTTTCGTCCACATTGTGGTGAATTTTCGGTTGTGAAGAAACATGAACGCAGGGAAAATGTATTCACCCCTTTAACTACCTGAGGGGAATTTGAAACAGTGTCTCCTTCTCTCTGGAATGGGATCTTTTCACTCGGGATCTTGTCTTTTGTTCAATTAACTGGCATCCAACTATTCACAAATAATGTCGGATACAGAATGTTCCGGGGAATGTCGGATCCAGAATGTTCCGGGGAATGTCGGTTTCAGAATGTGATGGAGTCGTCAAGACCCACATCACAAAGGCCCTTCTGTCCATCAGTTTTGGTGAGACCCACTCAGCCTCGTGGTGGAAATCTCTCCCCAAACTCAATACAACTGGCAAACACAAATTAAAGGCATTGCCAGATCAGCTGAAGTAGTCAGTTATCTCACATTCTCAATCCACCTCACAGAACCAGCCCAGACACCACAAACCCAGATGAAACATCTGTTCAGCATGGAGCACTGTGCAGACCAGGCTAGTGTCCTGCTCAATACAATCCGGCAATCTGTCCAGAGTGGGACACTGTGCAGGCCTCACCAGTCACATAGATATCAGTCCAGTACGGGGAGCTGTGCAGACCACACCAGTGCATTGATCGATAAACCCGGACCAGGTATCTCTCCAGCACGGGGGGCTGTGAAGTGAACACCACTGAACTGATCTGTGAACCCGGAGCAGTTAACCTCCCAGCGTGTAGATTTGTACACACCACCCCAGTGCAGTGCTCGGTAACGCTGTGTTAAGTCGCTGCCCAGCCTGGGGAAACTTGCAGCCCATGCTGGAAGTGACAGGATGTGGAGCTCCCATCCATTTACAGCTCCATATCTCCAATGTGGAATGGCATGGGGTGCCATGGGTGTGACAATCAATGTTAGAGAGAGATGGGGGGGGGAATCAGTTTAAATACACACAAATGGGATGGGTTGTGAAAATAGACATAAAGGGGGAGATTGAGAGACTGTGTCATGGAAGGATGTGTTCACAACATTAGAATGCTGACATGTAGACATACTCCCCGACACTAAAAACACTGCATGGATCCAACACTGTCGACTGATTCAATCCGGACACCTCACCACTTACCCCTCACCTACACCATCACTAACAGCAGGGCCATGCACATTCACCTTCATTCCCTCCCTCCCTTTCCCTCATTCCAGGAAGAACAGCCTGGAATAGGACAGAAAGGGCCAAGCAGGGCGGTGGTGTTCCCCACATCAGTTCCCTCACCCACCTTCCTCCGCCGCATGGGGAGGGGCCTGGAATGAGCCGGAGAGAACCAGGACGACCCGTGTGGAGATTCCAAAATATACACGTCCCACCGACCAAGTAAGGAGCAATGTTCAGTGAAGGGTAATTCGTCAGTTCCATTCCCACCCGGCACAGCTTAGAAACGGTGCCCCTGATGCCATCTCCCTTTTATATTGAGCCGGTACAAGTGGAATCCCCACGGTCTCGGTGGGCAGGAGGGTGGTTTCACAACACATCGTCTCCACCAGCTCCCAGGAAGGGAGCACGGAGTCTCCCTCCTACACCTCCTCCTTCAGACAGCTCAGATACTGAAACTAACCTGTAATATTTACTCGTCTCCCAACTTGTCCTTACATCTTCAATAATCAAGCATTGAAAATCTCACAGAGGCACAGTCCCCATGGAACAACTGAAACACTGTCACACTCACTGGAGAGAGCAAATACTGATGTACTCTCATGGAGTGACTCAAATAATGAAATGCTGTCCACAGAATAACAGAAATCCTGGCGCACACCAGATGGAATGAATTAAATATTGACAAACCACAGAGCCAGAGAAATTCTGATAGGATCCCCTTATTTGTGTAAGTATCGGTGTATATGTGTGTGTTTCTGTGTGTCTCTGTGTGGGGCAGGTCTGACAGTCTCTAAGATAATGGGAACTGCAGATGCTGGAGAATCCAAGATAATAAAGTGTGGAGCCGGATGAACACAGCAGGACAAGCAGCATCTCAGGAGCACAAAAGCTGACGTTTCTGGCCCAGACCCTTCATCAGAGATGGGGATGGGTAGAGGGTTCAGAAATAAATAGGGAGAGAGGGGGAGGAGGACCGAAGATGGAGAAAAGAAGATAGGTGGAGAGGAGAGTACAGGTGGGGAGGAAGGGAGGGGATATGTCAGTCCAGGGAAGACAGACAGGTCAAGGAGGTGGGATAAGGTTAGTAGGTAGGAAAAGGAGGTACAGCTTGGGGTGGGAGGAAGGGATGGGTGAGAGGAAGAACAGGTTAGGGAGGCAGAGAGAGGTTGGTCTGGTTTTGGGATGCAGTCGGGGGAGGGAAAGAGCTGGGCTGGTTGTGTGATGCAGTGGGGGGAGTGGACGAACTGGGCTGGTTGTGTGGTGCAGTGTGGGGAGGGGACGAACTGGGCTGGTTTTGGGATGCGGTGGGGGAAGGGGAGATTTTGAAGCTGGTGAAGTCCACATTGATGCCATTGGGCTGCAGGGTTCCCAGGCAGAATATGAGTTGCTGTTCCTGCAACCTTCGGGTGGCATCATTGTGGCACTGCAGGAGGCCCATGATGGACATGTCATCGAAAGAATGGGAGGGGGAGTGGAAATGGTTCGCGACTGGGAGGCGCAGTTGTTTATTGCGAACCGAGCAGGGTTGTTCTGCAAAGCGGTCCCCAAGCCTTCGCTTTGTTTCCCCAATGTGGAGGACGCCACACCGGGTACAATGGATGCAGTATACCACATTGGCAGATGTGCAAGTGAACCTCTGCATAACATGGAAAGTCAACTTGAGGCCTGGGATAGGGGTGAGGGAGGAGGTGTGGGGGCAAGTGTAGCATTTCCTGCGGTTGCAGGGGAAGGTGCTGGGTGTGGTGGGGTTGGAGGGCAGTTTGGAGCGCACAAGAGATTCACGGAGAGAGTGATCTCTCCGGAAAGCAGACAAGGGTGGGGATGGAAAAATGGCTTGGGTGGTGGGGTCGGATTGTAGATGGCGGAAGTGTCAGAGGATGATGCGTTGTATCCGGAGGTTGATGGGGACGTGTGTCAAAACGAGGGGGATCCTCTGTGGGCGGTTGTGGTGGGGGCGGGGTGTGAGGGATGTGTTGCAGGAAATGCGGGAGACGCGGTCAAGGGCGTTCTCGACCACAGTGCGGAGAAAGTTGCGGTCCTTGAAGAACTTGGACATCTGGGATGTGCGGGAGTGGAATGCCTCATCGTGGAAGCAGATGCCGCGGAGACGGAGGAATTGGGAAAAGGGGATGGAATTTTTGCAGGAGGGTGGGTGGGATGAGGTGTATTCTAGGTAGCTGTGGGAGTCGATGGGCTTGAAATGGACATCAGTTATAAGCTGAGATGGAGACTGAGAGGTCCAGGAAGGTGAGGGATGTCATGGAGATGGCCCAGGTGAACTGAAGGTTGGGGTGGAAGGTGTAGGTGAAGTGGATGAGCTGTTTGAGCTCCTCTGGGGAGCAAGAGGTAACGCCATTACAGTCATCAATGTAACGGAGGAAGAGGTGCGGTTTGAAGTCTGTGTAGGTGCGGACGAAGGACTGTTCCACATAACCTACAAAGAGGCAGGCATACCTGGGACCCATGCGGGTGCCCATGGCCACCACCTTTGTCTGTATGAAGTGGGAGGTATCGAAAGAGAAGTTGTTGAGGGTGAGGACGAGTTTGGCTTGGTTGATGAGGTTGTCGGTGGAGGGAGACTGGTCGTGCCTGCAGGCCAGGAAGAAGCAGAGGGCCTTGAGGCCATCTGCATGTGGAATACAAGTGTATAGGGACTGGACGTCCATAGTGAAAATGAGGTGTTGGGGGCCAGGGAATTGGAAGTTCTGGAGGAGGTGGAGGGCGTGGGTGGTGTCACGGACATAGGTAGGGAGGTCCTGGGCCAAAGGGGAGAAAATGGAATCCGGATAGGTGGAGATGGGTTCGATGGGGCAGGAACAGGCTGAGACGATGGGTCGACCAGGGCCGGCAGGTTTGTGGATTTTGGGAAGGAGATAGAAATGGGCCGTGCGGGGTTGGGGAACAATGAGGTTGGAGGCGGTGGGTGGGAGGTCCCCTGAGGTGATGAGGTCGTGAATGGTGTTGGAGATGATGGTTCGGTGCTCGGGTGTGGGGTCATGATCGAGGAGGCGGTAGGAGGAGGTGTCGGACAGTTGGCGTCTGGCCTCGGCCATGTAGAGGTCAGTGCGCCATACTACCACTGCGCCACCCTTGTCTGCGGGTTTGATGGTGAGGTTGGGGTTGGAGCGGAGGGAGCGGAGGGCTGCCCGTTCTGCGGGGGAGAGATTGGAGTGGGTGAGAGGGGTGGAGAGTTTGAGGCAGTTAATGTCTCGACGGCAGTTGGAGATGAAGAGGTCAAGGGAGGGTAGGAGGCCTGGGGGTGGTGTCCAGGAGGAGGACTTGTGTTGGAAGCGTGTGAAGGGGTCAGTGGAGGGAGGGTTAGGTTCCTGGTTGAAGAAGTAAGCGTGGAGGCGAAGGCGGCAGAAAAACTGCTGTATGTCCAAACGATCCACAAACCTGCCGGCCCTCGTCGACCCATTGTCTCAGCCTGTTCCTGCCCCATCGAACTCATCTCCACCTATCTGGGCTCCATTTTCTCCACTTTGGTACATGAACTCCCTACCTACGTCCATGACACCACCCACGCCCTCCACCTCCTCCAGAACTTCCAATTCCCTGGCACCAAACACCTCATTTTCAACATGGACGTCCAGTCCCTGTACAACTGTATTCCACATGCAGACGGCCTCAAGGCCCTCCGCTGCTTCCTGTCTCGCTGGCCTGACCAGTCACCCTCCACCAACACCCTCAACCGCCTCGCTGAACTCGTCCTCACCCTCAACAACTTCTCTTTCGATTCCTCCAACTTCCTGCAGACAAAGGGGATGGCCATGGGCACCCGCATGGGTCCCAGCTATGCCTGCCTCTTTGTAGGTTACGTGGAACAGTCCTTTGTCCGCACCTACACAGGCCCCAAACCCCACCTCTTCCTCCGTAACATTGATGACTGTATCGGCGTTACCTCTTGCTCCCCAGAGGAGCTCAAACAGTTCATCCACTTCACCTACACCTTCCACCCCAACTTTCAGTTCACCTGGGCCATCTCCATCACATCCCTCACCTTCCTGGATCTCTCAGTCTCCATCTCAGCTTGTAACTGGTGTCCATTTCAAGCCCACCGACTCCCAGAGCTACCTAGAATACACCTCATCCCACCAACCCTCCTGCAAAAATTCCATCCCCTATTCCCAATTCCTTCGCCTCCGCCGCATCTGGTCCCACGATGAGGCATTCCACTCCCGCACATCCCAGATGTCCAAGTTCTTCAAGGACCGCAACTTTCCCCCCACTGTAGTCGAGAACGCCCTTGACCGCATCTCCCACATTTCCCGCAACACATCCCTCACACCCCGCCCCCGCCACAACCGCCCACAGAGGATCCCCCTCGTTTTCACGCACGTCCCCACCAACCTCCGGATCCAACACATCATCCTCCGACACTTCCGCCATTTACAATCCGACCCCACCTCCCAAGACATTTTTCCATCCCCTCCCCTGTCTGCTTTACGGAGAGACCACTCTCTCTGTGACTCCCTTTTTCGCTCCACACTGCCCTCCAACCCCATCACACCCAGCACCTTCCCCTGCAAACACAGGAAGTGCTACATTTGCCCCCACACCTCCTCCCTCACCCCCATCCCAGGCCCCAAGATGACTTTTCATATTAAGCAGAGGCTCACCAGCACATCTGTCAATGTGGTATACTGTATCCATTGTACCCGGTGTGGCTTCCTCTACATTGGGGAAACCGAGCGGAGGCTTGGGGTCCGCTTTGCAGATCATCTCCGCTCGGTTCGCAATAAACAACTGCGCCTCCCAGTCGCGAACCATTTCCACTCCCCCTCCCATTCTTTAGATGACATGTCCATCATGGGCCTCCTGCAGTGCCACAATGATGCCACCTGAACGTTGCAGGAACAGCAACTCATATTCCGCTTGGGAACCCTGCAGCCCAATGGGATCAATGTGGACTTCACCAGCTTCAAAATCTCTCCTTCCCCCACCGCATCCCAAAACCAGCCCAGCCTGTCTCCAACTCCCTAACCTGTTCTTCCTCTCACCCATCTTTTCCTCCCACCCCAAGCCGCACCTCCATCTCCGACCTACTAACCTCATCCCTCCTCCTTGACCTGTCTGTCTTCCCTGGACTGACCTATCTCCTCCCTACCTCCCCACCTATACTCTCCTCTCCACCTATCTTCTTTTCTCTCCATCTTCGGTCCGCCTCCCCGTCTATCCCTATTAATTCCCGAACCCTCACTCCATCCGGCTCCCTGATGAAGGGTCTTGGCCCGAAACGTCAGCTTTTGTGCTCCTGAGATGCTGCTTGGCCTGCTGTGTTCATCCAGCCTCACATGTTATTATCTCTGACAGTCTCTGTGCTGTTTGATGTGATGCAATGCCACCCTCTGCTGGCCTCAACACGCCACTGCATAGGCAACAAAAGAGGATGAGGAGCATCAGGGATTTGTTCAGAGAGGGCCTGGGAGGGCAGAAGCTCACAACACCATCCAAACTGATTTCTTCCTCATGTACTTATCTAAATGTCTTTTAAATGTTGTCACTGCACTCACTTCCACCATTTCATCTGGAATTTTATTCCATACGCGAACCACTCTCTGTAAAATAATTGCCCCTCATGTCTCTTTTAAAATGTTTGATCCTCAAAATTTGAAACATCCCCACCGCCTTGAAATCCTCCATCTCCAAGAAAAGATAACCGACATTCAACTTATTTGGGCACCTCATGATTTAAAAGCCTCAATCAGGTCACCCCTCATCCTCCTGTGCACAAGTCAGTAAAGTCCCAGCCTATCCAGCCTCTGAAAACACTCTGAAGTGGTGATGTATCCGGATTGAATCAGGCGACAGTGTTGGACCCATGCAGTGTTTTCGGTGTAAGGGAGTATGTCTACATGTCAGCATTCTGAAACTTGCAAACACATCCTTCCATGGCACTGTCTCTCTATCTCCCCCTCTCTATCTATATATCCAACCCATCCCATTTGTTCATATTTAAACAGATTCCAGACCATCTCTCTCTGGCACCCATGGCACCCCTTGTCCTGGCACAGGCAGCACAGTGGCTCAGTGGTTAGCACTGCAGCCTCACAGCACCAGGGACCTGGGCTCAATTCCAGCCTCGGGCAACTGTCTGTGCGGAGTTTGCACTCTCTCCCCGTGTCTGCGTGGGTTTCCTCCGGGTGCTTCAGTTTCCTCCCACAGTCCAAAGATGTGCAGGCTTGGTGGATCGGCCATGCTAAATTGCCCGTAGTGTTCAGGAGGGTGTGGGTTACAGGGGGATGGGTCTGGGTGGGATGCTTCAAGGGGTGGTGTGGACTTGTTGTGCCAAAGGGCCTGTTTCCACACCGTAGAGAATCTAATCTAATCCTTATATCTCAAACCATCCATTCCCACCGACATCCCGGTAAATCTCTGCTGATCCCTCTCCAGGTTAATATTATCTTTCCTATAACGTGCGACCAGAACTGGACACAGAAGATGCCTCACCTACATCCTGTACAACATGAAAATGACATCCCAACTCCCAAACTCAAAGGCCTGAGCAAACAAGGTGACGAACGAAATGCCTTCTTAACCAGCCTGTCTGTATATGACACAGACTTCGAAGAATTATACCTGATGGATTAGTCTCTGTTCTGCAACACTAACAAAGGCCCTAATTTAAATTGTATAAGTCCTGCCCTTGTTTGTTTTACCAAAAGCAATGTCTTGCATTTGTGCAAATTAAACTCAATCTGCCACACCACAGCCCAGTGAGTGATATTCCCACCCCCCGACACAACCCTGACATGTTTTGAAATACCCTCCCATCTCCAGAAGGCCGACAAACTCCTGCCTTTATTTTCGCAAAGACCCTGAGCTTGGTTTGCCTTGTGCGGGCAGCAGGAGGCGTGGGGTGGTGGTGCTGGTAGTGTGGATTGCAGATCAGCCTGTGTTGGGGAGATTCATTTTCGTCAGGGTAGAGAGTTTACCAAGGGGCACCCAGATAGGCCCTAGTTATGCCTGTCTCTTCATTGGGTACGTGGAACATTCCTTTTCCCAGTCCTATTCTGCTACCCTCCCCCACCCACAGCTCTTTCTCCACTGTATCAATGATATCATTGGAGATAGTAGGAACTGCAGATACTGGAGAATCTGAGATATCATCAGCACAGCTTCTCTCTCTCGTCTGGAATTGGAAAGCTTCACATATTTTGCTTCCAACTTCCACCCTGCCCTCACTTTCACCTGGTCTATCTCTGACCCCTCCCTTCCCTTCTTCAACATTTCTGTTTCCATTTCTGGGATAGACTGGCCACTAATATTCATTACAAACCCACTGTCTCCCACAGCTACCTGGGCTATATGTCCTCACACCCTCCTTCCTGTAAAATTCCGTAAATGTCTTGCATTTATGCAGATTAAACACAATCTGCCACACTACAGCCCAGTGAGTGATATTCCCACCGCACCCCCACACAACCCTGACGTGTTTTGAAAGACCCTCTCAGCTCCAGAAGGCCTACAAACTCCGGGTCTTTATTTTCGCAAAGACTCCATCCATCCCATTCTCTCAGTTCCTCCGTTTCCAGCACATATGTTCAGATGAGGCTAACTTCAACAAGAGAGCCTCCGACATGTCCACCTTCCTCCTCAACCAAGGATTCCCCAGCTCCTTTGTTCACAGAGCCCTCAACCAGGTCCGATCCATCTCGCACACTTCTGCCCACACTCCTTCTCCTTCCTCCCGCAACAGCGATAGGGTTCCCCTGAGCCTCACCAACTATCCCAACAGCATCCACATCCAGAAGATCATCAGACGCCATTTCTGCCACTTTCAGTGAGATGCCACCACCAGACCACCTCTCCCTTGAGAACAAAGTGTGAAGCTGGATGAACACAGCAGGCCAAGCAGCATCACAGGCCTGCCTTCCGCATGGACCGTTCTCTCCGGGACACGCTGGTACACACTTCCTTCACCCCCAGCCATTCCCCACAGCCCTACGGCCCTTCCCCTGTAACCGGTGAAGGTGCAACACCTGCCCATTTACCCGCTCCCTCCCCAGTATCACCAAGCATACCTTCCAGGTGAAGCAACACTTCACCCGCACTTCCCAGAATCTCGGCAACTGCATTCGCTGCTCACAACGTGGTCTCCTCTACATTGGGAAATGAAGTGAAGACTTGGTAAACGCAAGGTTCAACATTTACGCTTGGCTTGTAAAAAAAGTCTCTGGACTGCCTGTTGCCTGCCACTTTAATGCACCACCCTGCTCCCTGGCCAACATCTCTGTCTCTGGCTTGCTGCAGTGTTACAGTGAAGCCCAAAGCAAGCTGGAGGAACAACACCTCATTTTCCACTTGGGGACCCTGCAGCCATCCGGACTCAGTATTGAGTTCAATAATTTTAGGGCCTAAACTCTCCCATGTCCCACACCCCACTGCACACACCAGGCCTTGTTACCACATACCCTGCCATTACACACTCCCTGTTGTTAGTCACTAACAGTCCCTCTTAGCAACTACTCACCCTCCCAGCCTGATCGTTATTAACTCCTTTGTCTGTCCAACTTCTTTCTCTCTCTTTGGGCCCTCGCATCTCGTTTCCTCTCTACCCCACCCACCTCCCTATTTTCAGCATATAAACTGACATTTTCTCACGACCATCAATTCTGAGGAAGGGTCACTGAACACCAAACATTGACTCTGTTTTTTTTCCTTCAAAGATGCTGCCAGATCTGCTGAGCTTTTCCAGCAACTTTGTTTTGGATCCTAGAAAATAATTTGTTGCTGTGTTACATTTAATGCTTTTAGGAGGAGGGCAGTCACACCTTAGAGGTGGGAAATAGTGATCTGCAATATGATCTTTTAGGGTTGGAAATTATGCTGTTTTGTCGTGTCTGGTGTTCAGTAATGTCTAATCGAGATTCTTCATCGTGCAGAACATGTCTGCAGAATTTCTTTCCCGAACATTGCACTCTCCAGATATAGTAGGAACTGCTGCTGCTGGAGAATCTGAGACAAAAAAGTATCGAGCTGGATGAACACAGCAGGCCAAGCAGCATCAGAGGAGCAGGAAAGTTGACATTTCGGGTCTGGACCCTTCTGCAGAAACGGGGGAGGGGAAGGGATTTTGGAATAAATAGAGAGAGAGAGCGGGAGGTGGATGGAAGATGGATAAACGAACAGATAGGTGGAGAGAAGACAGACAGGTCAAGGAGGCTGGGATGAAGCCAGTAAAGGTGAGTGTAGGTGGGGAGTTAGGGTGGAGGTTGGTCAGTCAAGGCAAGACGGACAGGCCATGGAGACAGGGATGAGACTGGTTGGTAGGAGGTAGGGGCAGGGGTTGAGATGGGAGGAGTGGATCAGTGGGAGAAAGGATGGACAGGTCAGGGAGGCAAGGACAAGCTGGGCTGGTTTTGGGATGCAGTTGGGGGTCGGGAGATTTTGAAGCTTGTGAAGTCCACTTTGATGCCATTAGGCTGCAGGGTTCCCAAGCAAAATGTGAGGTCCTGTTCCTGCAGCCTTCGGGTGGCATCGTTGTGGCATTGGATGAGGCCCAGGATGGACATGTCATCCAGGGTGTGGAGCGTAGATGTTCCACAAAGGGGTCTCGAAGGCTCTGCTTGTTTTCCACAATGAAGAGGAAGCCACATCAGGAACAGGGGATACAACATACATCAGCAGATGTGCAGGTGAACATCTGTTTGATGTGGAAGGTTTTCCTGCGGCCTGGGATGGAGGGTACGGGGTCGTGAGGTAGGGGCAGGTTCCTCACTTCTCGCAGTTGCAGGGAAAAGAGTCGGGTGACGTGGAGCTGGATGGGAGTGTGGAGCGGACACGAGATTCATGGAGAAAGTGGTCCCTCCGGAAAGCAGGGAAGAGTGGTGAGGGGGAAATGTCTTTGGTGGTGGGGTCAGATTGCAGATGGCGCAGGTGCTGTAGGATGATGTGTTGGATCCGGAGGTTGGTGGGGGTGGTCAGGGCGGGTGGGGTACCTTAGGGCGAGAAGATTCTGTTTGGGTTTTATTGAGGGGAGGGGGTGTGAGGGATGAGTTGCGGAAAACATGAGAGATGCGTTTGAGGGTATTTTCAACCACTGTGGAGGGGGAGTTGCAACCCTTGAAAAACGATTACATCTGGGATGTCTGGGAGTGGAATGCGTCATCTCAGGAACAGATGCAGAGGAGGCAAAGGAATTGGGAATAGAGGATGACATTTTTTGCAGGAAGGTGGGTGGGAAGAAGTGTATTCTAGGTAGCTGTGGGAGTTGGTAGGCTTGAAATGGATATTGGTTTCCAGGTGGTTTCCAGAGATGGAAACACAGAGGCCCAGGAAGGAGAGAGATGTATCACAAATGGTCCAGGGAAACTCAAGGTTGGGGTGGAAGATGTTGGTGAAGTGGATGAACTGTTTGAGCTCCTTGTGGGAGCACGAGGCAGCACCGATACAGTTATCAATATAACGGAGGAAGAGGTGGGGTTTAGGGCCAGCGTGGCTTTGGAAAAGGGATTGTTCTATGTAACCTACAAAGAGGCAGGCATAGCTTGGGCCCGTGCGGGTACCTACGGCCGACCCCTTTGTCTGTAGGAAGTGGAAGGACTTGAAGGAGAAGTAATTAATGGTGAGGACGAGTTCAGCTAAGTGGACAAGGGTGTCAGTGAAGGGGGACTGGTCGGGCCTGGGGGACAGGAAGAAGCAGATGTCCTTTAGGTCATCTGTATGGGGATTACAAGTATACAGGGTTTGGAGGTCCATGGTGAAGATGAGGTGTTGGAGACCAGGGAATTGGAAGTTCTGGAGGACGTGGAGGGCGTGGGTGGTATCATGGACATTGGTGGGAGTTGCTGGACCAAGGGGGAGAAAATGGAGTCCTGATTGGTGGAGATAAGTTTGGTGAGGCAGGAGCAGGCATACACAATGGGTTTACCAGGGCAGGCAGGTTTGTGGATTTTGGGAAGGAGATAGAAGCGGGCGGTGCAGGATTAGGGAACAATGAGGTTGGAGGCTGTGAGTGGGAGTCACCTGAGGTGATGAGGTTGAGGATGGTCTGGGAGATGATGTATTGGTGGTCATGGGTGGGGTCATGATCAAGGAGGCAGTAGAGGGAGGTGTCAGAGAGCTGGCATCTGGTCTCTGCAATGTCGAGGTCAGTGCACCATTCTAAAACTGTGCATGTTTTATAGTAAGGTGAGGGTTGGAGACAAGGGAACGGAGGGTTGTATGTTCTGCGGGGCGAGGTTGGAGTGGGTGAGAGGGGTGGAGAAGTTGAGGCAATTGATGTCTCAATGGCAGTTGCAGATGAAGAAGTCGAGGGAGGGTAGGAGGCCTGGGGATGGTGTCCAGGAGGAGGGGGTGTATTGGCGGTGGGAGAAGGGGTCAGTAGAGGGAGGATTTCAGATAATAACCATTAAAGCTGGAAATCATAGCCAAGCAATTAAAGATGTTAATAGTTTATCTCAATGGCACAGCACCTGTAGTTGAGGCAAGTACCTTGCACTTGTTCAACACTGAAAAATCTTCCCTTTGTAATTCAGTAAATTTAACCAGAATTTGATAAACCCAAACTCCGTTGATAGCTGGCATGCAAAATGTGACCCAAAATCTGGGCATGACTCAGGTCTTGTGTAATGGGTAGCGCCAATGCCTCTGTGCCTGTGCTCTGATTCAATTCCAATCTCTGAATCTATGATAATGTCACTAGCTCTGGACCAGAAGTTCTAGATACAACTCCTGCCAGTCGCAGAGGTGTGTCACAGCCTGTCAGAACAGGTTGATGAGCAAATATACGGGACAGTCATATTGTAGATTCAGGGGCCATCGCAGTGTGGTGGCCTTCATCTTTGGACCAGAGGTCTCGATTCAAATCCCACAGCAGTGTTACATAAAATCTCTAAACAAGTTGGTGAAAGCTTTTCCAGAATTGTGACTTGATTGAGAAGGACCAGTGTTGAATTTCAGAATTCAGGCCTGGGATAACAGAAAGCACAGCCATTCGTGTTGAATGGAGCAAAATGTGCACCTTTTATATGTTTATAAAAGCATGAAGGGCATGGATAGGGTGAATAGTCAGGGTCTTTTTCTGAGTGTATGGGGAGTCAAACATTAGATGTCACAGGTTTACAGAACAACGGGAAAGATTTAAAAACCATACGAATGAACTTCCAGATACAGTGCTGGAGGCTTGTGAAAACACAATTTCAAAGGATAGGTATACGTCTTGGAAGGGTCCAGAGGAATGTAGGCCAAACGCTGGCAAATGGGATGAGATTAATTTCGGATACCTGGGCAGCATGGACATGTGGACCGAAGGATTTGTTCCCATACTGTACATCTTTATGATTCATTCCTTTGCTCAGGATCTCTTTGTAATCTTGGATAACTTTGTCTGTCCATGGTTCAAATAATCTCAGTGTCATCTGGAAACTTGCTAACCTTGCCTTCTATAATTTTCAGCTAAATCATTCATTTAAATGACAACCAAAAGTAAATCTAGCACCGATCCCTGTGGATCACCGCTAACCACATGCTTCCAGTCTGAACGACAATACTCCATGACCACCCAGTTTCCTGCCATAAAGCAGAAACACACACACACACACACACACACACACACACATGCACACATGCACACACACGCACTTGCATACACGCACACAGCCGTGGAGATAGATACATGTTGATGAATAAGCAGTTCAAGGGTTATGGTGAGAAGACAGAGAATTGTTTTGAGAAATATGTCAAACATAATCGAACAGCAGAGCAGACTCGATGGGCCAGATGGCAAATTCTACTTCAATTTCTTATACTGTCTGGTCTGAAGGTATCGGGAATATTTTGTGGAGGTAATTTGCTGTGAGGCTTACACACTTTAAGGAGTCTCCCAATTAAGACTGAGATACTAATATATCTTTATATTTAATATTGTGCTGTCTGTGGTGTTCTCATCCCTAGGGAATAGTGAACACTGGGTTAATGAAGATATTCAAGGCGGAGCTCAACTGACCTTTAATGGACAAGAGAGTCCATTATTGGGAAGAAACAGGAAAAGTGTGTTCAGCCACAAACAGATCAGCCATGATCTTTCTAAATTAAGCAGCAGTCTCGAGGGGCCAATTGGCCAACTGCAGCTCATATCCTGTTTGTTATTGTCTCACTCCACCCTTCAAAGCTGTTACAGAGGAAAAGGATGTCCCCATTCAAACAGTCATGGTTGCTATCATAGAGACACAGAGATATACAGCATGAAAACAGAGCCTTTGGTCCAACTCATCCACGCCATCCAGATATCCTAAATAAATCTGTGCCCATTTTCCAACATTTGGTCCATTCCTCTCTAAACCATTCCGAATCATATACCCATCCTGATGCCATTTAAATGTTGTAATTGTACCAGCCTCCATCACTTCCTCTGGCAGCTCATCCCATAAACACATCACCCTCTGCATGAAAATGTTGCCCCTTAAGTCCCTTTTAAACCTTTCCCCTCTCTCCTTAAAGCGGTGCCCTCTCATTTTGGACTCTCCCACCCCGGGGAAAAGACCCTGGCTGTTTACACTCCTGTGTCTCTTGACTTTGCAAACGTCTGTAAGGTCACTCATCAAAGACTTTTTATTTTATTGTGTACCAATTGTGGCAATTTTTTCCACACAGCACCCACAGCCAAAAATGAAATTAATCATTAAGATTATCTATATTTGTGATGTTCTTAAAGGGACAGATGTTAACCAAACTGATAGGAAATCTCCCATCTTCCTCAATACATTTCCGGGGAAAATTGAGCACCTGATTGATAGGGCAGACTAGATTTATTGCTGCATCTAAAAGACAGCATTTTTGACCTTAAAGCATTCCACTCAAATGCTACTCCACATTCTGTGCTTGTTTTTTAAATGCTCAAGTATCAGAATCATTGACAGTGCAACCTCTACCTGATGATCTGACAACAAATAGCCCGAATGGTGTGTTGCTGAGCTCAGATACACCTCAACAACCAGGTACACACCACAGGAGAGGCCCTGCAACCATTCCCAGCTGCTACACAGAAAGTCCTGGTTAGCTAACAGGAAATGCAGAATATAGATAATTATTTCGTTGCAGGTTGGAAAGCTGCGACTAATGGAATTCCTCAATGAATGTTGTGAGTTCATCAACAGTTTACAATCCAGATTAACGATGTCGATGAAGGGCTGTTCGAATTGGAGCTCACTGTGCTAGTACAGCATTATAGTCACCCAATAAGATGACAAGTGGAGGGAGGCGATCTACACTGGTGTGTAGACAGGGTGTGTTTGGGAGCAAACTTCCGGTAATGCAAATAAAACAGGACAGTGTGGGTTGTGGGACATTTGTGTTTTGGGGAAAGGATAAAACAGCAGTAAATTAGATGGCTGGAGAAGTAACGCAGAGATCGGTGCTACTGAGTGATTTGTGTGTCCTGGTACAGAAATCATATAAAGTTAGTCTGAAGATGTCGCAAGTGATTTGGAAAGTAAATGGAATAGTGCTGTTTCTTGAAAAGGGTGCTGGGTATGATGTTAGGCATGTTTCCCTGCTTCTGCACAGGGCATTGCTGAGAATCCATCTCATGCTCTGTCTGTAGTTATGAAGCCCGAAACTAAAAAAAATCACAATGGCCTTTGAAACTTTTCAAAGATGGTTCTCTATACACTGTCCTGTGATGAAGGCATCATGTTATGGAGGATTAACAGTTTAGTTCTGAGAACCAGAAATGTTCTTGACTATATAAGAACTTGAGGAGAGTATAAATGGTGAATACCTGACGGATAATTTGTCTTGATTGGGAGAATACAACTGGGGAAATGATTTTAAAAAATAAAACAGATTCTGAGAAAGGTTCACTTGACCTGAAACAATAATTATAATTTCTCTTCATAGATGCTGCCAGGCTGCTGACCTTTTCCACTAATTTCTGTATTTCTTTAGGAGTAAGACACATTCAATTTAATATAGACGTTGTGAAGACATCAAGGCTTGTTATTTTTAAATTATGCAGGCACATATAAACATGTCTTTAAATCAAGTAGGCCCTTTCGTTGCTCAGGAAATGACTCTGTGTATGACAGCAGCAATGATGCACCAACATGGAGCAGGGAATGTGATGGAAACAAATAGCTCGGGCAATGTTCAAGAGGACCTCACATGTTCATGTTTGGGGGTTGCATAGCAGTATTGCGTGATTCAACTCAGAGAGGGGAAAAGAAACGCAACCTACCTGAAAAGCAACAGCCTATCGTTCCCTCTCTATTTCCTTGTTCCTCATCGCATCAATGTATGAGAGCGGAAAACGCACCAATCATCTTGACCACTCATGGAGGATTCATGATGAGGATTAATTGGAATATCCCACTGCCTTTAGCAAAGGGAATTCAGCCAAATCTAATAGTTCCAGGAAATAATCCCATTGCCAACAACTTGTGCGAGCAGAATAAATTTGGAAGCAGAATAACATTTGGGACAATCTCTCTTACTTTTCCTTTTATCATGAGTTCAACTGTTATGTGGACAAAGTTCTTTCAAATTAATATTTCAGCTTGTCATCAAATATACGTGTGTGTGTGTGTGAGATTGTGTGTGTGTGTCTTTGTGTGTGTGTGTGTGTGTGTGTGTGTGTGTGTGTGTGTGTGTGTTTGTGCGCTTCTTCTGTACATCATAGTTTGAGTAAAATTGGTTTGGTCATAAATGTGTCATTTTAGCAGATTAAAGAAAACTGTCTGACTCTTTCCTTACACTAATTCTAACCCAGTCTGAGACCTATATTATCAGCCACATCACCATCCTGGTTACATTTAAAATTTGTAGTGATCTGGGGAGAGGTGAGACTAGAAAAGGAAACAGTGACCCGGCAAGCCAGTGCGCCAGAGACCAGTGAGCCTGACATGAGAGCTGGATACGTTGTTGGAGGGGATTCTGAGGGCTAGGACTTGCATGCATTTGGAAAGGCAAGAAGTGAATAGGGATAGTAAACATTGCTTTGTGCAGTGGAAATCACATCTCGCTAACTTGATTATATTGAAGAGGTGATAAAGAAGGTTGATGAAGGCAGTGTGGCAGACATTTTCTATATGGGCTTCAGGAAGGTGTTCCATAACGTTCCGAATGGTAGACAGATTAGTAATGGGTAATCACATGGGATCCAGCGAAAGCTAGCCAATTGAATTCAAAATTGGCTTGAATGCAGGGGATTGTTTTACAGACTGGAGACCAGTGACCAGCGGTGTGACATAAGTATCAGCTCTGAGTTCACTGCTTTCCATCATTAATATAAAGGATTTGGGTGTGAATATCAGAGACATGGTTAGTCAGTTTACAGATGACATTAAAAAGTGGTGCCGTGGACAGTGGTGAAGTTTATCTCAGAGTGCAAAGGGACATTGATCAGACGGGCCAATGGGCCAAGGTGTGGCTGATGGAGTTTAATTTAGATAAATGAGAGGTTTTGCGTTTGGTAGAGTAAAGCAGGGCAGGACTTTGGGCCCCACACCTCAGGAAGGACATACTAGCCCTGCAGCGTATCCAGCGGAGATTCACACGGATGATCCCTGGAATGGTAGGTTTAATGTATGATGAACGGCTAAGGATCCTGGGATTGTACTCATTAGAGTTTAGAAGGTTGAGGGGAGACCCAATAGAAACTTACAAAATAATGGATGGCTTAGAAGGGGTGGACGCTAGGAAGTTGTATCTGTTAGGCGGGAGACTAGGGGAGACTAAGTTCTTTCTGTTAGGCGGGAGGAGAGCGAGAGCCAGACAGAGGGAGTGCGAGGAGGCTGCCGGGAAGGTAACGTTTTTTGTTCCCACTTTAAAAAGCTTACCTCGAGCGGGGGCCGTCTTCATTTATTTGGGCAGGAAACAGAGTGGAAGGGTGATAGTCATTGGGGATTCCATTGTAAGGGGAATAGATAGGCGGTTCTGCGGTCGAAAACAGGACTCCCGAATGGTATGTTGCCTCCCAGGTGCACGGGTCAGGGATGTCTCCGATCGGCTGCAGAACATTCTGAAGGGGGAGAGTGAACAGCCAGTTGTCTTGGTGCATATAGGCACCAATGGTATAGGCAGAAAACGGGATGAGGTCCTACCAGCAGAATTTAGGGAGTTAGGAGCCAAGTTAAAAAGTAGGACCTCAAAGGTAGTAATCTCAGGATTGCTACCAGTGCCACGTGCTAGTCAGTGCAGAAATGAAAGAATAGCTAGGATGGATGCGTGGCTTGAGAGATGGTGTAGGAGGGAGAGGTTCAGATTTTTGGGACATTGGAACCGGTTCTGGGAAAGGTGGGACTATTACAAATTGGATGGTCTACACCTGAGCCGGACTGGAACCAATGTCTTTGGGGGTACTTTTGCTAATGCTGTGGGGGAGAGTTTAAACTAATGTGACAGGGGGATGGGAACCAAATATTGGACAGAAAAGAGGTAGGAACGAAAGCCTGTAGGGAACTAGTTTATGGAGTCAGTGTGACTAAAGGGAATAGTAGTCAGGGAGCAGATGATGAACACAAAGCGACAGGTGGTCTGAGGTGCATTTTTTTTAGTACAAGAAGTGTAGTTGATAAGGCAGATGAGCTTAGGGCTTGGATCAGTACCTGGAAGTATGATTTTTAACGCTATTACTGAGGCTTGGTTGAGGGAAGAGTATGATTGGCAACTAGTTGCCCCAGGATATCGATGCTTCAGTGGGGATGGAGATGGAGCTAAAAGGGGTGGAGGAGTTTCAGTACTTGTCAAAGATGATAACACAGCCGCACTGAAGGAGGGCCCCATGGAGGACTCAAGCAATGAAGCAATATGGGGAGAACTCAGAAATAGGAAGGATGCAGTAACAATGTTGGGGCTGTACTACAGGCCTCCCAACAGCGAACACGAGATAGAGGTACGAATATTTAAACACACAATGGAAACGTGTGGGAGAAATAGAGTGGTGGCGATGGGAGATTTTAATTTTCCCAATATTGACTGGGATTCACTCAGTGTTTGGGGTCAAGACGGAGCATAATTTGTAAGGTGTGTCCAGGAGAGTTTTCTAGAGCAGTACGTATGTAGTCCAACTCGGGAAGGGGCCATACTGGACCTGGTGCTGGGGAATGAACCTGGCCAGGTGGTTGATATTACAGTAGGGGACTACTTTGGAAATAGCGACCACAATTCCGTAAGTTTTACAATACTCATGGACAAGGATGACAGTGGTCCTAAAGGAAGAGTACTAAACTGGGGGAAGGCTGACTATACCATGATTCGGCAGGATCTGAGGAATGTAGATTGGGAGAAACTGTTTGAAGGTAAATCCACATTTGCTATTTTGGAGGCTTTTAAGGAGAGGTTGATTAGCGTGCAGGAGAGACATGTTCCTGTGAAAATGAGGAAGAGAAATGGCAAGATGAAGGAACCATGGATGACAGTTGAAATTGTGAGACTAACCAAGAGCAAAAAGGAAGCACACATGAGGTCTAGGCGGCTGAAACAGACAAAGCTTTGTAAGAATATCGGGAATGTGGATCGAATCTAAAACAAAAGATTAAGAGGGCTAAGAGAGGACATGAGATATTGCTGGCAAACATGGTTAAGGAAAATCCCAAAGCCTTTTATTCATATATAAAGAGCAAGAGGGTAACTAGAGAAAGGATTGGCCCACTTA
Source organism: Stegostoma tigrinum (assembly GCF_030684315.1). Taxonomy (NCBI): domain Eukaryota; kingdom Metazoa; phylum Chordata; class Chondrichthyes; order Orectolobiformes; family Stegostomatidae; genus Stegostoma; species Stegostoma tigrinum. The sequence continues at coordinate 1,122,503 of NW_026728821.1, forward strand.
AGGACAAAGAAGGAAAGTTATGTGCTGATTCAGAGAAAATGGGTGACATTCTTCATGAGTATTTTGCATCGGTATTCACCAAGGAGAGGGACATGACGGATGTTGAGGTTAGGGATAGATGTTTGCTTACTCTAGGTCAAGTTGACATAAAGAAGGAGGAAGTGTTGGGTATCCTAAAAGTCATTAAGGTGGACAAGTTCCCTGGTCCGGATGGTATCTATCCCAGGTTGCTGAGGGAAGCGAGAGAGGACATAGACGGGGCCTTAACAGATATCTTTGCAACATCCTTAGACACGGGTGAGGTCCCGGAGGACTGGAGACTTGCTAATGTTGTCCCCTTGTTTAAGAAGGGCAGCAAGGATAATCCAAGTAATTATCGACCGGTGAGCCTGACGTCAGTGGTAGGGAAGCTACTGGAGAAGATACTGAGGGATAGGATCTATTTCCATTTGGAAGCAAATGGGCATATCAGTGATAGGCAACATGGTTTTGTACACAGAAAGTCATGTCTAACCAACTGAATAGTATTCTTTGAGGACGGGACAACGTTGATTGATGAGGGAAAGGCTGAAGATGTCATGTACATGGACTTCAGTAAGGCATTAGATAAGGTTCCCCATGGCAGGCTGATGGAGAACGTGAAGTCACATGACGTCCAGGGTGTGCTAGCTAGATGCATAAAAAACTGGCTAGGCAACAGGAGACAGAGTGTTGTAGTGGAAGGGAGTTTCTCAAATTGGAGACCTGTGACCAGTGGTGTTCCACAGGGATCTGTGCTGGGGCCACTGTTGTTTGTGATATATGTAAATGATTTGGAGGATGGAGTAGGTGGTCTGATCAGCAAGTTTTCAGATGACACTAAGATTGTTGGAGTAGCTGATACTGAAGGGGTCTGTCAGAAATTACAGCAGCATATAGGTCGACTGGAGAGTTGGGCAGGTAAATGGCAGATGGAGTTCAATCCGGGCAAATGCGAGGCCATGCATTTTCGAAGATCAAATTCAAGGGCGAACAATACAGTAAATGGAAAAATCTGAGGGAAAATTAATGAACAGGGAGACCTGGGTGTTTAGGTCCATTGTTCCTTGAAGGTGACAACGCAGGTCAACAGGGTGGTCAAGAAGGCATATGGCATGCTTTCCTTCATTGGGCGGGGTATTGAGTCCAAGAGATGGCAGGTCATGTTGCAGTTGTATAGGACTTTGGTTCGGCCACATTTAGAGTACTGTGTGCAGTTCTGGTCGCCACATTACCAAAAGGATGTGAATGTTTTGAAGAGGGTGCAGAGGAGGTTCACCAGGATGTTGCCTGGTATGGAGGGTGCTAGCTATGAAGAGAGGTTGAGTAGATTAGGGTTATTTTCATCAGAAAGACAAAGATTGAGGGGGGACCTGATTGAGGTCTACAAAGTCACGAGGGGCATAGACAGGGTGGATAGCAAAAAGCTTTTTGCCAGAGTGGGGGATTCAATTACGAGGGGTCATGAGTTCAAAGTGAGAGGAGGAAAGTTTAAGCGAGATATGTGTGGAAAGTTCTTTACACAGAGGGTGGTGGGTGCTTGGAACACGTTGCCAGCGGAGATGGTAGACGCAGACACGTTAGTGTCTTTTAAGATATATTTGGACAGGTACATGGATGGGCAGGGGGAAAATGGACCCAGACCGTTAGAAAATAGATGACAGGTTCGACAGATGATCTTCTGGATGTGAGTTTGCTCGCTGAGCTGGAAGGTTAGTTTTAAGACGTTTCATCACCATTCTAGGTAACATCATCAGCGAGCCTCCGATGAAGCGCTGGTGTTATGTCCCGCTTTCTATTTGTCTGTTTCGGTTTCCTTGGTTTGGTCATGTCATTTCCTCTGTTGGTGATTTCATTTCCTGTTCTTTTTCTCAGAGGATGGTAGATTGGTTCCAAATCAATGTGTTTGTTGATGGAGTTCCGGTTGGAATGCCATGCTTCTAGGAATTCTCGAGCATGTCTCTGTTTGGCTTGTCCTAGGATGGATGTGTTGTCCCAAACAAACAGGACAAATGGACAATCAAATGGACAAAATGGCAGAAAGCTAGCCACCAGGATACATGAACATCAACTAGCCACAAAACGACATGACCCACTATCACTAGTATCCTTACATGCAGATGAGGAAGGACGCCACTTTGATTGGGACAACACATCCATCCTAGGACAAGCCAAACAGAGACATGCACGACAATTCCTAGAAGCATGGCATTCCAACCGGAACTCCATCAACAAACACATTGATTTGGAGCCCATCTACCATCCTCTGAGAAAAAGAACAGGAAATGACATCACCAACCCAAGGAAACCTAAACAGATAAACAGAAAGCGGGACATAACACCAGCGCTTCATCAGAGGCTCAGTGATGATGTTACCTAGAATGGTGACGAAACGTCTGAGAACTAACCCTCCAGCTCAGCAAGCAAACTCACATCCAGAAACTCAACTTGAGCTACAAATCTTCTCAAAGCTCGCTCACAGAGGACCTTGAGTGGCGTAGGCTTGGAGGGCCGAAGGGCCTGTTCCTGTGCTGTAAATTTCTTTGTTCTTTGACCCGTGGGCACAGCCTTAAAATTAGAGGCGATAAATTTAAAACTGAAATGAGACAACATTTCTTCAGCCAGAGAGTGGTGGGCTTGTGGAATTCATTGCCACGGAGTGCAGTGGAGGCCAGGACGTTGGATGCCTTCAAAACAGAGATCGACAAATTCTTGATCTCACAAGGAATCAAGGGCTACAGGGAGAGTGCAGGGAAGTGGAGTTGAAATGCCCATCAGCCATGATTTAAAAGGTAGAGTGGACTTGATGGGCCGAATGGCCTTACTTCCACTCCTTTGTCTTATCGTCTTATGGTCTTATACATTTAATGCTGAGACCCTGGGGACTGTTGCTGAATAAGGAGAACTTTAGTGCACACACATAGTTCCTTGAAAGTGGAGTAGCATGTGAGACAGAGTAGGGAAGGACACATTTGTCATGATTGCCCTAATCAGTCAGAGCATTGGGTATAGGGGTTGGGATGGCATGTTGCTCCTGTACAGGACATTGATGAGGCCACTTTAAGAATACTGCGCACATATCGGTTGGCTCTGCTAAAGGAAGTAAGTTGCTATTTTTGAGAGGGTGCAGAAAAAAGATTTACAAGGATGTTCCTCGACTGGAGGGTTTGAACTGGAGGGAGAGGCCGAATAGTTTGAAAGGTTTTCCCTTGGGGTGTCAGAGGCTGAGGGATTGACATGACAGAGGTTTATAAAATTTCAATTCCATGAATATTCTGAATAACCAAGGTCCATTTCTCAGGTGGAGGGGAGGCCAAAAGTCAAATGTCAAGATCAAAGCTGAGAGGGGAACAACTTAGAAGGGAACTTACAAAGATCAAAGAACAAAGAAAATTCGGCCCTCCAAGCCTGGTCAAGCCCAGGCAGGTGGGACTAGGATAGTTTGGGATTATGTTTGACATGGACTGGTTGGACTGAAGAGCTGTCTGACCCTGTAACTCTTTCACTAGCTCTATTCCCACCTCCATGTATTCTCTGGGACATACCAGAGCAAAATGCCAAACTTCAGTTCAATTAGTTTTGAGCAATTCCTCTTTATTAATTCTAATCTCCCACAGTTACTCATTTTCACATTCACTCTGCCCTGTGGAATTTCTGGAAGTTTTTCTGTATCTTCTTCATTGGAGACAGAGTAATGTATCCCACCCAGCAGTGGGTCAGTGGGGTTGGGGTGAAGAGAGATGCCTCTGTCACCAACTGAATACATCGGAGCACTGCACTTAGGAGATGATGGACATGGCACCCACTCCTGCTCGGAGAGTTCTAGAATCTAAACCGTTCAATGAAACTGCCATTTGATGACCATTGACAGGTTATTCTGAAACCAGTGACACAGAGCTGTAACCACCTCATTTTAGAATCAAACTGTCTTCACACTTTGCAACTGGCATAGGTCCAGGTAGAGACAAGAACCAGACTCCAGTCAAAATTTTAGTAACTGCTAGTGTGGCCAGAAGAGAACTGCAACTGGAAAGGAGCAGATTATGATTTATTCATAAACAGCACTGAGGCAGAAGTGAAGACTGGAGATATTATTGGTGATGGGTCCCCATGTGGAGATGGTGCTGTTGTGGAAATATCATTAGATTAGTAATCCAGACCAGGCTACTGTTTTTGCAGCCAAGGAATGTTAAGAACAGTTAACAAAATACCGAAATTTCAAATCTGGTGTGAGGCAAAGTGGGCCTTGAAACCAATATCGATTGTAAAAACCAATGTGCTTCAACAATGTACTTTCAGGATGCAAATCTACTGTGCTTTCCTGGTATGTCCTAAAAGTGACTCCAGACCCTTGTTGAACTCTTCAATGGTCTCTGAGACAGGACAGGCAGCAACATTCCTGCCAATTTTTAAACTTAATGCCCAGGCCAATGAAGGTAGGCATGCCATATGCCTTGTTGACTACCTTTTCCACCTGCGTAGCCATTTTCAGTGACCTGTGTATCTGGACACACAGATCCCACTGCCTATGAGTGTTCTTCAGGGTTCTGCCATTTACTGGACATTTTCCATCTGGATCAGTCCTTTCAAAATGCATTATCTCACATGCTTCCGAATTGAACTCCATCTGCCATCTATCTGCCCAAGTCACCAACATATCTCTATTCAGCTGTGTCCTTTGACAGTCCTCATTGCTGTCCGTAATTCCAACAACCTTTGTGTCATCAGCAAACTTACTAATCAGACAAGTTATATTCTCCTCCAAATCATTTAGATATGTTACAGATAGCAAAGGTACCAACGCTGATTCCTGAGGAACGCCACACTTTTGATCTCAAAGTGACCCAAACTATCTACACACTCTTCCCCAGGGTCATCATCCACCAAGTCCTTCTCTATGGTGAATATTGACACAAAGTACTCATTTAATACCTCGCCATATTCCTCTGGCTCCACATATAAATTCCCTTCCCTGTCCTTGAGTGGGCCATCCCTCTGCCTGGCTACCTTCTTGCTCTTTGTATGTATAGATGGGATTTTCCTTAACCTTGTTGGTCAATGACTTTTCATGACCCCTTTTTAGCCGTCTTGACTCCTCACTTAAATTTCTTTCATCTTTCCTTGTATTCCACCCCTGCTTCATTTAATGCCAGCCTCCTGGCCTTAATAAATGCTTCCTTTCTCTTTTTGATTCGGCTCACAATAAGTCTCGTTATCCAAGGCTCCCTAAACTTTTGATACCTATCCTTCATCCTACAATAGTGTGCTTTTCCTGAGTTCCCAACAACTTACCCCTGTAAGCTCCCACATACCAGATGTTAATTTGCTCTCAAACATCTGTCCCAATCTACATTCTTCAGTTCCTGCCTAATATTGTTACAATTAGCCTTTCCCCAACTTAGCACATTCACTCAACAATTACACCTATCATTATCCATCAGTAACCTTTAGCTGACTGAATTGTGATCACCGTTTCTGAGTTACTGAGACATCGACCGCCTGGGCAGGTTCATTCCCCAATACTAATTCCAGGACGGCCCCTTTCCAAGATGGACTGTCCACACAATGTTTCAAGAATCCCTCTTGAATGTTCTGCCCCATCCGAGCCTCAAGCACTAAGTGAGTCCCAGTCAATATATTGGAAGTTAAAATCACCAATGACAACAACCCTGTTACTTTGACAGCTTACCAAAACCTGGTTCCATGTCTGTTCTTCGATCTCCTGCTGGCTGTTGGGAGTAAATCCCAAACAATATGATTTCACCCTTCCTGTTCCTGAGCTCTACCCATATTGCCTCGCTGCATGAGCCATCCGAGGTGTTCTCCAACAGCACAGCTGTGATATTCCCCTTAGCAAGTGGTGCAACTCCCCCACCCATTCTATACCCACCTCAATCCTGCCTGAAACGCCTGTATCCTGGTACATTAAGCTATCAATCCTGTTCCTCCCTTAACTAAGTCTCTGTGATAGCAACAACATCATAGTTCTCAGTACTAAACCAAGCTCGAAGTTCTCCTGCCCTACCTGTTACACTTCTTGCATTGAAACAGGTGAACTTCAGTCTACTAGATCCGCTTTGATCAGCAACTACACCCAGTCTGTTCTTTCTCTGAGCCTTACTGGCTCTATTCTCTAGTTCCCTTTCAGCCCATTCACTTTGCATTGATTCCCACACCCCTGCCAAGCTAATTTAAATCGTCCTGAGTGACACCAGCAAACCTCCCAGCCAGAATATTTACCTGACATTTTGAAATCCCACAATGTCGGCTTTCCCGATCCTTTGATAGTGCCTGACCTGCTGTGTTCATCCAGCTCTACACCTTGTTATCTCAGATTGCAGCATCGGCAGTTCCTACTATCTCTGAGGAAGTTCTGGAATGAAACCAGTTCACTTGATGCCCTTTGTCAGCACTGGCCTCTCCCTGGTGCATACATGGCACACTCTCTCAGCGTTGAAAATACCTTCCTCTCCTTAGTTTACTTTCCTGGCTGAGAAACCGTTATATCTCTGTACGGTCACAATGAACTGAAATTTTAATGTGCCCACACTGAATAGAAGCAGTTAACAATGTAATTGCACAATTTTCTGTACCACAGTCACAGTAACAGCAACACCACTATTGCTGCTGGAGTTGACTGGGGATGTTGGGGATGAGATGGCCTTGTGGAATTATTTCTAGACTATTAATCCAAGGACCCAGGTAATGACCCACACCCTGATTCAAATCCCGCCACAGCAAATTGTGGAATTTGAATTCATTGAAATACCTGGAATGATGAAACTATTAAGCCATCATTGAACATTGAGTAAAAAAAAACACTCGGCTCACTAATGGCCTTCAGGGAAGGAAATCTGCCATCCTTACCTGGCCTGGCCTACATGTGACTCCAGACCAACAGCAATGTGGTTGACCCTCACCTATAATTTGGAATGACCAAACCAGCCACTCAGATATATCAATCACCACAAAGTCTCACAGAAATGACACAGGACAGACCTATTTACAGCAATATACAGCATATGTACAGTAGAGATGCAAGAAAAAAGCTCACAAACACCTTTTCAAGGGCAACGAGGAAAGGGAAGTAAATGCTGGCCCAGCCAGTCACACCCACAAACCATTAATGCATAAAGAAGATGCCCACATTCAGGAAAGACAGACTGAGGTGACATAGCTTACTTTAAGCAGGGACTTAGAAGTATATCTACATGGGCATGATATTCAGGAATATGGGAAAAGGCAAAAAAATGTAATTAATTTCACATTTTATTTCCATCCCACCGGATCATCAGCAATCCCTATTTTTGCTTATATTTTTCTCTCGCTGTCTCTTTCTCAATTTATTCAACTCATTCCTTCCCCCTTCAAAACAAACATCCCTGCCACCAGCATAAGTCACAATATTTGCCCGCAGATTTCAGTTCTGATGTTTGTTCAGTCGACTTGAAATGTTAACTCCGCTTTTATTTCATCAGAGCCTGCCAAACTGTTCACTTTCCTCAGCACTTTGTTTTATTTTTGTTTCAGATCTCTGACACATTTCTTTCTTTGGTTTTCCCGCTTTTTTAAAAATAAATTTCATGGGATGACGAAATCAATGGCAAAAGAAGCATTTGATGACCATCATTAATTACCTTTAGCTGTGACCATTCTACAAGGCAGTTTGAAGCCAAACACATTTTGTGGGTCTGAATTCACACTTAACCCAGCCCGGGTAATAACGTTAGATTTCTTTACCAGAGGAGATCAGTGAAATGAGATAGGTTATTTTTTTGACAAATTGCTGCTGGTTTTATGGTTGCTGTTAGTGAAACTGGCCTTGGTTACAATTCTTATCATTAGAATGAAAGTTCTACCACCAATTGTGGTAGGATTTGAAACAGTATCTATCATGTAATAACCAGTGTCTCTGCATTACCTGCTGAGTGACTTAACTACTCTAACATGGTGCCCCTATCGCTAGTTACTTTGAAAACAAGAACAAGGGTGTGATCAAATTATTTGTAACTTGGAAGACTGGTCAGAAGACAGCTGGAACCATAAAGTCTTAATTTTACAAAGGCATAGATAATAGTTCATCCAGCCACAGCACAGAGGCAGAGGGGGAGAGTGCAGATATTATGGAGCTCGCGTTGGACAAATTTGGTGATTGAGACAATAGTAAGACATAAATTAATAAAGGCCCTCAATGTTCTGAACAAGCCTTGTTCTCAGATGCTTGCGAAGGATGAGTCTGAAATTCATGGACAATGAAGCGAGGTTTTAATTGAAACTGAAGGTAATTGTTTCCATCTTTTCCAAATACAGGTAACAGAAACAGCAACAAAGTTGCATATGCCTTGCGGAAGTAGTGACTGGACAGTGATAGAAAGGCTTACCAGGAACACCAACAACAGCGAGAATGGGATAGTAACCAGCCTGAATAATCATCAGTACACCTTCTATCCAATCTGGTAATGTCAACCGAGATGTGCTAAGTAAGAATAGACCCCAGGATAAACTCCTGTCCATTGTTGTAACATTCCAGTCTATTGTTTTCAGATTCTGATCCATTGTTGTAACATTCCAGTCTATTGTTCTCAGATTCTGATCCATTGTTGTAACATTCCAGTCTATTGTTTTCAGATTCTGATCCATTGTTGTAACATTCCAGTCTATTGCTCTCAGATTCTGATACATTGTTGTAACATTCCAGTCTATTGTTCTCAGATTCTGATCCATTGTTGTAACATTTCAGTCTATTGTTCTCAGAATCTGATCCATTGTTGCAACATTCCAGTCTATTGTTCTCAGATTCTGATACATTGTTGTAACATTCCAGTCTATTGTTCTCAGATTCTGATCCATTGTTGTAACATTCCAGTCTATTGTTCTCAGATTCTGATCCATTGTTGTAACATTTCAGTCTATTGTTCTCAGAATCTGATCCATTGTTGTAACATTCCAGTCTATTGTTCTCAGATTCTGATCCCTTGTTTTAACATCCCAGTCTATTGTTCTCAGATTCTGTTCTCTCCGCCCCCTCTCTTTGCAGCTGCCGAACCCTGTTAGTGCTGTCGCTGATGCTCCCGCTTATCCTACGGGATAAGACATTGAACAGAGTGCCTTAGTTATAGGAGAGGGAAAGCTTCCTGTGATGCAGTTAGAATCCATAGAGACTGACATCAAGCAAAGTCACTGAACAAACAGTTTCAGTTAACCCCTTTCAATACACCTACAGTGAACCTTCGGTTCACAATTGAAACTGAGCTGGATTGGATGTTAACATCATTGGCTATTTGTCGTATATTCCATCACCATTTGCTCTAAAGATGTATGTGGTGAGGGAGAATGATGGGTGTTTTCATTTTAGAGGTTAAGTGGCTCTGCCTTGTTGTCCACGTGCAATGCTGTAACCACCTGCATCAATACACGACGCACCCCCCACAAAAAAAAACAAGCAAAATGTCATTACTGTGCTGACTGTACAAAAAAAATGCTGAGCAAAATTGGGTTGGCCTTGCAGAGAAAGTGTGGATTTCTCACTGATGTAATAAAACAACGTTGTATGTTGAAGATACAAAGTTCTTCATTGCAGTTTATGTGCTTTAAAGCAGTGACATTTACATTTCTTGATTCAATTGACCAAAACTAAAATCAAATGTGGTGTGTACAATGATGCTGTTCATTAAAGCCCATGGACTAAAGAGCCAGGGACAGAATGAATGTGACATTGGTTCGGAGACAGAGAGGAATGGGGGCAGTGGCTGTGGAGACTGGAGCGGAGCGCAGTGATATCCCAATGTCACCAGTATTTAGCTAGCACTTATTCTGACAGATGGAATGAAATGTAATGCAGAGCATGGAAACAGGTTATATTTGGGAGATGGAATGCCAAACAACAATATGAACACACCATGATAATTTTAAATGTAATAGGAAATTATATTTTATGTCAACACTGTTTAATCATGGGGTATGCAAATTGATAAAAATGTTCATATACGCACAGGATATTCAGAAATAAAAGCAGACAAAGATTTCAAAATAACAAAGTTTAGAGCTGGATGAACACAACAGGCCAAGTAGCATCTTAGGAGCAGAAAAGCTGACATTTTGGGATTTCAAAATGTTAGGTGTTCGGGATTTTACAGGATAATGATAGTAGGGATGTAGTTCACCGCCAGCTGGTGCAGAGATGATGGGCTGAGTGACCTCCATCTTGCAGTAATTATTCTGAGATTTGTATGAAAATGTTTCAGAGTCTGAGGGGAAACACTTTCAGAAAAGGGCACGGATTGTGCCGTCATGAGTAATCTATTTCTGTGGTCTCATGAAGTGCAGGTGCCTCGGAAATGTACTTTCAATCAAAATCAATTTCCTGAAATTCCTGCATTGAGGAAGATATTCAGGAAATGTTTTTAATAAAGAAACAGACACTCGTGTATTCCACCTGTTACCAGCTCAATGGCTCTCACAGAATCAGGAATGGACGATATTGTCCAAATACAACCAAGTTCAACATCTGGACCTATCAAGAAAAGCAAAATTCTGGAGATTAAGGAAACCTGAAACAGAGGTTAGTGGAGAAACACAATATATGAGGCAACATCTGGAGACAGATTTTGAGTTAATAGATCTGGTCTGTGATGAATCTGTTCTGAAAAAGTCAGATTGCAGATGCTGCTGGACATGATAATTTTTATCCCAGCATTTCTTTTCTTTCTTTTGGACTGTCACAATTTGTCTGATCTGAATCAGGACAGTGAAGCTGCCATTTGAGTTGAACTTCAAGTATTTGTGAATGGTCATGAAAGGAGACATTGCAAAGTTTCTTTAATAAAGATCCCAAGTATCGATGGCATGTTACATTGAGATAAATTGCCATGAAAAGTTTGAACTCAGTGGCACTGATATCGCACGATCAGTCCTCTTATTGAAAACAATGTGGATCCTCAACTCAATGTCATACCATGCTCCTGATGTCGCTGGGGTTACACTGGTCCAGCAAAGTCTTACCTTATGAGACTTTGGGCTCAACTTTGAAAACATAAAATATCTTGATATTTTTAATAGGACGCACTCAACCATGGGTTTTAGCAGGCACTGGCAAAGGCTGAGTTTATTTGCCATCACCAATTGCTCTGGAGAAAGTAACAGCGAGCTACCTTCCTGAAACACTTCCAATCCAAATGCTGCAGACGTGCACACAGAGCTGTTTGTTAGGGATTCCAGGATTTTTTTTTCAATACATTATAGTCAAGGAACAGCAATTTAGTGCCTATCCAGAAGGACAAGTGACTTGAATGACAACTTTCAGAGATTGATTTCCCATTGTCCAGTCGAGGACATTACCAGTGCAGGATTGTCTCCAATTTGCATTGATCACATTTTTGTTCAGGGTCCATAATGCCACAATGAGTGAAGTAACATGGGTGGCATGGGAAGTTACTCTGATCTCACTTCAAATGATGTTGGAACATGAGCTAAAACACTAAAGAGTGAAAGTACAGAACACTGTGCTCATTGTTCTCACAATATTCCAAAGCTTTTTTTCGGTACGGACTTCTGATTCTGTCAGCAGATGTTTGTCCTATTTGTGATGAGGCTAGTTGGTGTCTGGAATGCACTGCTTAGGAGGGTGGTTGAGGCAGGTAACATCCCAAACTTTAAAAGCATTTGGATCAGCACCTGGTGGTGTAGTCTCAATGGGCCTTTTCTCAATTGTATGGTTCTGTGTGGGAGCAGCCATGAAAGGTCTGATGTATTCTGAAGTACTGGCCAATGGCACTTGTTTGTCTGTTCCATAAAATGTGCTCAGAAAGTGTTTCAAAACAGCATCACTCAGACAATATCAGCACTTACTTAGCCGAGGACAGCGCAGCTATCTCTGAAGACATAGAAGATTTTTCAAATGGTCAGTGCAAGATTATTTCAGCTGTTATCACCATTATTTTAATGAAAACAATAAAATGGATACAGCTTTTCCTTCATTAGAATAAAATATTTTGTCTATCATGGCCTCATTCCTCAAAAGATGAACAGAGTCCTTCTTCCCATGCACACACTTTGAGAATCTGTTTGTTTTCCTGCCGATTCTGAATCCCCACTCCCCTCCAGTGCTGTTTCCATGATCTGGTTACGTGTTGGTGCCGCACAAATATGCATTTCCAAAGAGAATGTTTCTGTTTGAGCCAAGATTGCGAATGCTCTCAAACTAACCGATCATATTCCTCCCCACTGTTTCATAGTCCTCAGTTCCTGCAGTAGTCTATGTCGTTATTCCAAAATATGTGGCACCATTCAGGTTTAGCTGATGAATGGCTAACAAGAACAGTTTATCAGTGTTGCCGGGCAGGAATTATCTCAAACAGGAGGCAATCCAAAAGCACCACGTTGATATTCAATGAGATAATCAACTTCCAGTGACAAATATCCTGTGTGTAACTATTCATCAGAAATTCACCAAATCATCGAGTCAGAAAGTTGTGAAGAATGGAAACAGAGGCTTCAGTGCACTTCATCCATACCAATTACATACATCCAATAAATTTCGTCCCATTTGCTAGCTTTTGACCCGTATCTTTCTAAACCTTTCCAAATCACATACCCATCTTTTCAAATGTTGTACCAAACTCCATTACTTCCCCTTGCAGCTCATTCCACACACTCACCTCCCTCTGTGTGAAAACGTTACCCCTGAGGTTACTTCCAAATCTTTTCCAGCTCACTTTAAACGCACAACCTCTAATTTTGGACTCCCCCACCCCGCTGAAAACACCTTGTCTAGATACCCTATCAATTCTCGTCCTGACTTTATAAATCTCAGTGAGGTCACCCCTCAGCCTTCGAATCTCCAGGCAAATGCCTAGTCAGTTTCTCCCTGCAGCCCAAACCTTCCAACCTGGGCAAATTCTTATGAATGTTTTCTGAACCTTTTCAATTTTCACAACATCTTCTGATAGCAGGGAGACGAGAATTGCATGCAATATTCCAAAAGTGGCCTAACCAGTGCCCAGCCGCAACACGACCTCCCAAATACTACACGCAATGCACTGACCAATAAAGGCAAGTTGTACCAAATGCAACAGGAGTAGATTCCCAACTTTAAGGGCATTTAAATGGTTATTGGATAAACATATGGATGATAATGGAATACTGTAGTTTAGATGGACTTCAGATTGTTTCACATTTCGGCACAACATCGAGGGCTGAAGGGCCTGTACTGCACTGTAATATTCCATGTTCTATGTTAAATGCTTTCGTTACTATCCTATCTATCTCTGAATTCACTTTCAAGGAACCTAGCGCCTGCACACCAGGACTCATTGCTCAGCAATACTCCGCAGGGCCTTACCATTCAGAGTACAAGTTCTGCCCTAATTTGATTTCCAAAATGCAACATGTCAGATTCATTCAAATTAAATCTACCTACCATTCCTTGGTCCATTGTCCCATCTGACCAAGATCCCATTGTACGCTGAAGTAACCTTTTTCAGTGTCCACTACATTTCCAATTTGGTGAACTTCTAGCTGTAAGTTTTCAAGGTCAATTAATGCCGGTCTAGCTACACTAAAAGCCCAAATGAATTAAAAAGGTCTGATTTTCCAGAAAAAATATTGATCTATAGAGCTAATTGCTGTCTTTGATGTTGTGGGATATATTTGCAAAATGCAGTTCATGCAGAATGTGAAAGAAAAAGACAAATCACAGCTCAGGTCACGGATCATTAAAGATAACGCAGCATTTTTTGAAGCAGCTGGAGGAGCACTCAAAATGCCATGCCTAGTGGGTGTCGACTTCAAGATAAGTGTGATTAATGTAGTTTTGTTTTTTTGATTGGAATAGACATGTTGATGTGAAGGTCCTGTTTTTATGCTGAATGGCTCTCTGACTTTAATTTTTGAAAACAGAAAAAGCAGTCTCACAATTTCCATAATACGTCAGCTTTTGTGCTCCTGAGATGCTACTTGGCCTCCTGTGTTCATCGAGCTTCACACTTTGTTATTTGGATTCTCCAGCATCTGCAGTTCCCATTATCTCTGATCACAATTTCCATATGTTGTGAGCATCAAGTGGTGAGGATTACAATCTCCAAGACCACACAGCATCCTGGCTTGAATCTATATCATTGTCCATTTACTGACACTTCTTCAGAATCCTGAAAGTCTCCATGAAACATATGTTAGTGTCCCTGGGTTTCACCATCATATTCTGAATGGAAAGTAGACAGAGGCAATAAATGCTGGTCTTGCCAACAAAAGTCATCTCAACACTCCAAATAAAAGTAATCTGTACTATTAAGGACATATATTCAGCCCAATCTGTTTACTAAAGCAGTTTTATTGAGATTTTAACTTTGTTCTATGTCTCTGATCTTGCTGAGAAATCATGAAGCTTTCATGAGTATTTTCATAGTGTCGTTTAAAAATCGTATTTGGAATTTGTACCCATCATTCTGAAAGGCAGAGCCTTCGTGGCCATGTGAAAACTTGGATCAGGAGTAAGTGATTAGAAAAATCAAACCAAGTCCTCCATGTGGTGAGCTCTTGAATGATGAGGCCTCAAATAAACGTTCCTCTCCACCCCTTATAACATTGGTGTGTTATTCTCAGTCAAGAATCTGTCTGCCTCTCCCTTAAGAATATTCAATGATTTATCCTCCATCTCTCTCTGGAAAGACTTCCATAAACACACAATCCTTTGAACGGGTAAAAGAAATAAGTCACCATTGTCTAACTGAGATATTCTCCAGTTTTATAGTCCATCCACTGGTGGTAATCTCTTGCACAAATGGAAATAATGTTTCAGCATTTAAATTGAAAACACTGCTTGGAATATTTTGCGTTCAAACAAGATCGTGTGTCATTTGCCTAAAGTCCAATAAATCCAGGGCCAGTCTGGTCATGGTTTCCTCTGAAGATAAATACTTCTCAAAGGAATCACTTCAGTCAATCATCTTGGGATGGCTTCTGATTTCATCATGCACACAGCCTAATGCAGTCTCACCGTTACCCTGGAAAAGTGTCCAAAAACTGCCCTCTTCGGCCTTGAAACTGCTCGACCACATCCTGCAGCAAACCAGGTACTGCAGCCACATCACCTTCCTTAGTCCCTGCCTATGGAACCAGATCATCCCCAATGGACTACAGTCCACATTCAAGCCTTCCCAATTTTCCCCAAGCGTGACAATGTCTACATCCAGAACATTAAAACATTTCAGAAGCATCTTTCCCTGCGACTCCTGAAACACACACTCGCAGCAATGCGACGGCAACTCCAGGCACTGCAATCCAGCCTACCCCAGCACAGAGCCTCCCTCTCTCAGACCTGCAAAGGAGCTCTCCTGTTTTTTTATTCTTCGTAGGATCCAGAACTTGAACTCACAATTCTACTCAGCTTCAGTGGGCACAAAAAACCATCAGTACAGTAAACTTCCTGGTGCCTATCATCCAAAACGCGCAAACTACACCTCCCAAATCCCCAACCCGACCCAATAACTCGCCCACAATGTGCCCGCCAGCTTTGGCCATGTGGCCACTCTCGGAGCAACTGGGGATGACGTCACATCCTCCGCCGCAGGATACACCGTTTCCGGGACAGCGAATGCCACCACCTCCATTTCCATGTCCAACACCAGAGACACTGAGGACACTCCTACCGTCACCGCAGCTGCCTCCTCCTACCCTGTTCCTCCCACCACCAGCGCAAACGGCACTCCGCCCACCACGATCCAACTCCACCCATGCCAATTCAACTCTGCCCACAACCATCTCCGATGTCACTCCACCCACAGCCTCCACAGCTAGCAGCTCCAGAGGAGACAGAAACACTGAGCCCTGTCGTGTCTTCACCATCCCCACAGACCTCCCCCTTACTGAGGACAAACGATCAGTCCTCAGTAAGGGGCTCACCTTTGTCCCCCTCCACACACACATCAATCAATACCGGTCACGCTTGGACGTTGAGTAGTTTTTCCGCCACCTCTGCCTCCATGCTTACTTCTCTAACCGTGAGCCTAACCCTCCCTCTACTGACCACTTCATTCACCTCCAATGCACCCACTCCTCCTGGGCACCATCCCAAGGTCCCCTACCCTCCCTCGACCTCTTCATCGCCAACTGCCATCGTGACATCAAACGCCTCAACCTCTCCACCCCTTGCACTCACTCCAACCTCTTCCCTGCAGAACGTGCAGCCCTCTGCTCCTCTCCCAACCTCACCATAAAACCCATGGACAAGCGAGGCGCAGTTGTGGTATGGTGCACTGACCTCTACATCGCTGAGGTTACACGCCAACTCTCCAACCCCACCTCCTGCTGTCCCCTTAATCATGACCCCACGCCCGACTACCAAACCATCATTGCCCAAACCATCCACAACCTCATCACCTCAGGTGACCTCCCACACGCAGCCTCCAACCTCATCATTCCCCAACCCTGCAACGGCCGCTTCTATCTCCTTCCCAAAATCCACAAATCTGCCTGCCCTGGTTGACCCATTATCTCTGCCTGCTCCTGCCCCACCGAACCTATCTCCACCTAACTGGAATTCATTTTTTCACCCTTAGCCCAAGAACTCCATACCTAAGTCTGTGACACCACCCACGCTCTCCATCTTCTGCAAAACTTACAATTCCCCAGTCCCCAACACCTCATCTTTACCATGGACGTCAAGTCCCTATACACCCACATTCCCCATTCCCCATACAGATGGCCTAAAGGCCATCCGCTTCTTCCTACCCCACAGGCCCAAACAGTCCCCCTCTGCCAGCACCCTCATCCGCCTTGCCAAACTCTTCCTCACCCTCAACAACTTCTCTTTCAATTCCTCCCACTACCTACAGACAAACGGGGTGGCCATGGGTACCTGCATGGACCCAAGCTGTGCCTGTCTCTTTGTAGGTTATGTGGAACAATCCCTCTTCCATACTTACACAGGCCCTAAACTCCAGCTCTTCCTCCATTACAGCGATGACTACATCGACGCCGCCTCATGCATCCACGAGGAGCTCAAACAGTTCATCCACTCCACTGACACCTTCCATCCCACCTTTAAGTTCACCTGGACCATCTCTAATGTCTCTCCCTCCTTCCTGGACCTCTCTGTCTCCATCTTCGGCATCCACCCAGAAGCCAATATCCATTTCAAGCCCACTGACTCCCACAGCTACCTGGAATACACCTCCTCCCTCCCACCTTCCTGCAAAAATGCCATCCCCTATTCCCAATTCTGCTGCCTCTGCTCCCAGGATGAGGAATTCCACCGCCTGTACATCTCAGATGTCCTCGTTTTTCAAGGACTGCAACCTCCCCCCACTCAGTGTTCGAGAACTCCCTCAACCGTGTCCCCCACATTTTGCATGACTCATCCCTCACATCCCGTCCCCACCCTTATCTGCTTTCCAGATGGACTACTGTCTCCGTGACTCTCTTGTCCGTTCCACAATCTCCCCCAGCCCCACCACACCCAGCACTTTTCCCTGCAACCGCAGAAAGTGCTCCACCTGTCCCTACCCCTCCCCCCTCACCTCGATCCCAGGCCGCACATCTGCTAATGTGGTATACTGCACCCGCTGTTCCCGTTGTGGCTCCGCTACATCGGAGAAACCAAGCGGAGTCTTGGGGACAACTTTGCAGATCACCCATGCTCGGTTCTACCAAAACAACGCCCCCTCCCATTCTGCAAATGACATGTCCATCCTGGTACTCACGCAGTGCCACAACAATGCCACCTGAAGGTTGCAGGAACAGCAACTCATATTCCACTTGGGAACCTTGCAGCCAAATGGTATCAATGTGGATTTCACAAGCTCCAAAATTTCCCCTTCCCCCACTGCATCCCAAAACCAGCCCAGCTCGTCCCCGCCTCCCTAACCTGTTCTTCCTCTCACCTGTCTCCTCCTCCCACCTCACGCCACACACCCACCTCATACCTACTAACCTCGTCCCGACCCCTTGACCAGTCCGTCCTTCCCAACTGACCTATCCCCTACTTGCCTCCCCACCTACACTCACCTCTACTGGCTCCATCCCCGCCTCTTTGACCTGCCTGCCTCCTCTCCACCTATCTTCTCCTACGCAGCAGCAGCTACGCACTGATGATGTCTTCTCGACTGGAGACGAAACATTTGCAATTCATTTGCCAGACTCGGGGAACAAACCAACAGCCAACTATCTTCTCCTCTCTCCATCTTCAGTCCGCCTCCCCCTCTCCCCATCCCCCTTTTCTGATGAAGGGTCTAGGCCCGAAACACCAGCTTTTGTGCTCCTGAGATGCTGCTGGTCCTGCTGTGTCCATCCAGCTCCACAGCTTGTGATCTCACACTCTCCAGCTTCCGCAGTTCCCATTGTCTCCCCATGATTGGTGGAAGAATAACCCCGCCCACCCGCCACACGAATGACGTAAATAAAAACAAAGCCCCGCGGGTCTGGCAGCTTCTGTGACGGAGTAAACACAGTTGATGTTTCGGGTCCAAGCAAACTGCTCTATGTCCAATCGCGACTGGTATTCGGGGGCTTGGAGACCGCTTTGCAGAACACCTCCGCTCAGTTCGCAACAAACAACTGCACCTCCCAGTCGCAAACCATTTCCAGTCCCCCTCCCATTCTTTAGATGACATGTCCATCATGGGCATCCTGCAGTGCCACAATGATGCCACCCGAAGGTTGCAGGAACAGTAACTCATATTCCGCCTGGGAACCCTGCAGCCTAATGGTATCAATGTGGACTTCACCAGTTTCAAAATCTCCCCTTCCTCCACCGCATCCCTAAACCAGCCCAGTTCGTCCCCTCCCCCCACTGCACCACACAACCAGCCCAGCTCTTCCCCTCCACCCACTGCATCCCAAAACCAGTCCAACCTGTCTCTGCCTCCCTAACCTGTTCTTCCTCTCACCCATCCCTTCCTCCCACCCCAAGCCGCACCTCCATCTCCTACCTACTAATCTCATCCCACCTCCTTGACCTGTACATCTTTCCTGGACTGACCTATCCCCTCCATACCTCCCCACCTATACTCTCTCCACCTATCTTCTTTTCTCTCCATCTTCGGTCCGCCTCCCCCTCTCTCCCTATTTATTCCAGTTCCCTCTCCCCATCCCCCTTTTCTGATGAAGGGTCTAGGCCCGAAACGTCAGCTTTTGTGCTCCTGAGATGCTGCTTTGCCTGCTGTGTTCATCCAGCCTCACATTTTATTATAGTTCCCATTATCTCTCACATTTTATTATCTTGGATTCTCCGGTGACCCCTCCCAAGAACTGTTCCCGGCCCTTGTCCTCTGATTGGTTGGAGGATAAGCACTTCCTGTGCCTTTTCTGTCCCACCTCTTGCATACTATTGGTCGTTCGATGTCAAACAGGCGCATTCAGATATGGAGCATGCGTACTGGGTGCGATATCCGGAATGAAATGGTCCTCCCTGAGAGCCGCAAGCGGTGAGTACAGGTTAAAGGGGAGGGCAGTTTCGGTGCTGTATTCCAGCAAGAGGGCAGCATGACAGCTCAGTTTAGGTCTCAAGTCCCAAACAGGGGTCTTCTGGTGCTGCGTGTAGGTTGCAGAGAGCCTCCAGCTTCCTCCCTGGAACAGGTCCAGACTGTCCTGTGAGAGGGCAAGTCCTGTCAGCTTTTACCCTGTCAAGCCACTTCAGAATGTGATTACAGCAATGAGAGGTGTTCTCAGTAAAGCAGAACTCCAATGTGCACTCACTGGTTAGAGGTCTTTCCACTGCGTCCAGTGTTAGCACCCTGGCTGAGTTTTAAAATAATTTTTGGCTTGAATCTGAGTTGAACGGTGATGTCTGGGCTGTGAGCAGCAGTTGTGCTCCAAAAAAAATACAAAATCAATTATTGGTTCCTGAGGCCAGGCCTGGAAGTTAATTGCAGGTTGTTTCATATTTGAAAACTGTGTAGACTCTTTTGGCCATTAATATTTTCAGCATCTGAGAACTGGTGCCAGCAAGTTTGGGAGAGAATGTTGTCAAACAGAAGGACTTTAAAACTGGGCCACATGCACATCTTTGATGCTGAGCTGGCTGCTGGTGTGACAGAGGCTCAGAGAAAGACCACAGAGTGGAGGGAGAGAGCTGAACAGGGTGGGGCTTTTTGGTTTGGATATTGGGGTTATTCTTTGCCCATCACCCCACCACAAAATCCAGCCAGTTGTTTCTCTCATTGGTCCTCTTCCCCAACACTACACACTTCTGTACCTCCAGCCCCATCCCACCCCTTGCTTCCCCCAGTATCAGCAAACTTCCAAAGATATTTCTGACATACTATGTTACTTTTCTCAGAACATTCAACAACTTGAAAACTGGATTGAAAATGAGAGACAGAGCAGCCACTGCAGAAGCTTCTAAAATCACTCTGCACTTTCTTGAACTGCTGCAATCTGCGAAGTGAAGTAGCTCCCATGTTGCAAATTGGTAAGGAGTTATAGGATTTTCATCCAGTGGTGATAAGGTTGTGCTGTTTTTTGTGTCAGTTGTTGTCATTTTGTTCTTATGTTCCACCTTCACCATATTAGAAACATAGAAAATGGGAACAGGCGCAGGCCATTGTAGCTTTCGATCCTTCTCTGCTAGTCACTTTGATCATGGCTGATCATTCTACACAGCCTCTTCCCACTTTAGAGCCAGACCCTTTGATCCCTTAAGACCCGACAACTATACATATCATCTTATTCTTGGAAACATCCAGTGTTCGGCCTTAACTGCTTTCTGTGGCAGCAAATTTCACAGCGTCACCAGTCTCTGTATTTTTTCTAATTTCCTCATTTTAATCCTTAACAGCCTAGCCCATGCCCCTAAGCTCTGACTCCCTGGTCATTGACAACATCCTTCCTGTATTTACCTAGAATTTTGTTGGTTTCTGTGAAATCTTTCCTCGTTCTTTTAAACTCCAGTGAATTTCATCCTAACCAATCCATCCTATTCCTATATGTAAGTCTTGCCATCCCAGGAATCAGCCTGATCAACTGTTGCGAATAGCCTCCATAGCCAGAAGTTCCTTCCTCAGATAAAAATTCCAAATTTACACATACCATCCCAGGTATGGTCTCACTAAGATCCTGTACAATTTCAGTAACACATCCCTGCTCCTGTACTCAAATGCTCTAACTCTGCTGGTCAAAATACCACTTGCCTTCTTCATCCCCCTGCTACATCTGCATGCTTTCTGTTAGTGACTTGTGTTTTCCTAGTTTTGTAATCCAACTGGATAATCTCAAACTGAGACACATTTCTCATTTAAATAACTAATTGATTGTATGAATATCTGGGATCCACCACTGACCACCGTACCACACTGGTGACTGACTGGCACACAAGAAATGACTGTTTATTCTGACTGTTTCAGTGTGCCAAACAGTTCTGTATCCCTGTGAGTACTCAATCTCTCATGCTTTAAATTTACGTGCTTATCTCTTCTGTGGGACCTTTTGAACACCTTCGCAAAGCCCACGTAAGCTACATCCACTGCCTTTTCAACTCTAAATGTTGCACTCTTGAAACATTCCAGCAGATTTGTCCAGCATGATTTCCCTTTCGTAAATCCAAACTGACTCTAATTCTGTCACTGTTTTCCAGTGTTAAGTTAAGGTTGAGAGTTCTCAGGCTTCTCCCACATCCCTTCTAAAACAAAGGAATAATATCAGCCACTCTCCAGTCATCTGGCACCCGCCAAATATTTACAGCTGATAGAAATATTCCTGCAATTTCCTCCCTTACTTCGCACAGTGTCCTGGAATACACTCGATCAGGTCCTGATGATTTATCCACCTTTGTATTTTCTAAGACATTTTGCACTTCGTCTCCTGTAATGTGAACTATTTTCAAAATATCAAAAATTATTTGAGTTCTCCAGCCTCCTTCGTTACAACTTGTCCATGCCGACCAGGCTTCCCAAACTGAACGAGTCCCACTTGCTTGAGTTGGGTCCATATGCCTCTCAGCCTTTCCTATTCATGCAGCTGTCCAAACGTCTTTTAAATATTGGAAGTGTACCTGCATCTGCCACTTCCGTTGGCAGTTCATTCCACATAGAAACGACCCTCTGTTTGAAACAGCTCCCCATCGTTTCCCTTTAAATCTTCCTCCTCTCCCGTTAGAAAAATACCCTCTAGTTTTGGACTCCCCTATCCAAGGGAGAAGACCCTTGCTGTTCACACTAGACCCCTCACGATTTTATAAACCTCTCAAGTCACTGCTTAACCTCCTATTTTCCAGTGAAGTCCCAGTCTGTCCTCATAACTCATACCCTCCAGTTCTGGTAACCTATAGACTGTAAGTGTACCATGAAGCCACCCAGAGTAGAAAGTTAACCCAACCACGAGAAGCGTCACCTAACCGTCACCTCTTTGGCCCTTCGCCAAATAGTCTGGCATTAAGAACTGTCCAGATTCGGGCATGAACAGGGAAGGTTTCAGCTGGCTTTCTCGAGCCCCCGAGTCTTGAAATTCCCCTCACAAATGTAAAGGGATCTTCCATTCACCTTATCTGTACTCTTCATGATTTTATAAACATATAAATCACCCCTCCATTCTTAGACTGCAATGGAAAAATACCTCAACTGATCAAGCCTCTCGTTATGATTCTCAACCTCCATTCCTGGCAACTTCCTGCTAAATCTTTGCTGAATCCTCCCCAGGTTGATGATATCCTTCGAACAACAGGAGATCTGAAGTGGACACATTACTCCAGAAGAGGCCTCACTGATGTTCTGCACAATTTTAACATACCGTCCCACCTCCTATACTCTAAAGGTCTGAGCAGTGAAGGCAAGCAGGCTAAACACCGACTTAACCACCCTTTCTACATGTGACGCCAACCTCACAGAATTCAGGGCCTGAACCCTGAGGTCTCTCTGTTCGACAACACTAACCCCAAGGCCCTACATTTAATTGAACAAATACTGATCTTGTTTGTTTTACCAAAATGAAATACCTTGCCTTTATACAAATTAAACACCACCTGCCATTCCTCAGCATCTGAACCCTATAAATCAAGATCTCTTTGTAATCTTGGACATCCTCACATCCTTCTTAAATCTGCCCCCTCTCACTTTAAATCTGTACACTCTTTTCCATTCCCCATCCCTGGGAAAAAGACGCCGTGATTTCTTCCTGTCTAAGCCCCTCATGATTTTATCCACCTCAGTAAGGTCACCGCTCATTCTCCTACATTCCAAGGAATAAAGACCAATTCTGGCCAATCTCTCCTCAGAACTTAGGCCTACTATTCTTAGCAACATCCTTGTAACTCCTCTTTGCACATTTTCCAGTTTAACTGTGCCTTTCCTATAACAGGGTGACCAAAAATGTACACCACACTGGAAGTGTGGCCTCACCAATGACTTGTACATCTTTAACATAACGTCCCAACTCTTACATGCAATGCATCGACTGAAGAAGGCCAGCATGCTAAATGCTTTCTTCACCACCCTGTCTATCTCTGATGCTGCTTTCCACCAAATCTGCACTTGTGCTTCTTGGTCTCTCTGCTCCGCAATATTCCTCAGAACCTTACCATTCACTGTGTAACTCCTACCTTGGCTGAACTTTCCAAAGGCTAACACCTCACGCTCAGCTGTATTGAATTTCATTTGGCAATCCTCAGTCCACTTCCCCATCTGATCACAATCCCCCTGTAATTTTTGATACCTCAGCGATACCTCTTAAGTTTGCAGATGATACAAAATTACTAATCATGCCATATACATTCACATCCAGATTATTTGTGTAAGGGACAAATAACAAATATTGACCCCCATGGCACACCATTAGCCACAGGCCTCCAGTCTGAGAACCAACATTCAGCCATCACACTATGCTTCCTACCGTCGACCCAATTTCGAATCCCATGAGCTAGCTCTCCCTGGATCCCACACAATTGAACCTTCATGACCAGGCTGCTATATGGGACCTTGTTAAAGGGCTTACTAAAGTCCATATAGACAGCATTCGCTGCCCTAAACTCATCACTCCTCTTGCTTACCTCCTCAAAAAACTTGAATAGATTGTCAGACATGATTCCTGCGCACAAAATCATGCTGACAATCCCTCATCGTATCTTGAATATCCCAGCTTTGGTTGATCCACTCCCTAAATATTATCTTCTATACCTTGTCTACCACTGGTTCACTGGCCTGTAGTTCCCTGGCTGGTCTTTGCTACATTTCTTAACCAATGGGACAACATTAGCCACCCTCCAGTCTTCTGGAATTTCTGTTGTGAGAAAAGATGAAGGGAAAAATCTCTGCAACGGCCTCTGCAATTTCTTCCCCAGCCTCCCACAGTGTCCAAAGATGGACTTCATCAGGTTCAGTGGAATTAACAACCTTAATGTGCTTTAAGGCTGCAAACGCCACCTCGATGGTCCAAAACATCCCCACTTGCTTCCCTTGTTTCCTTAGCATCCATGATTCTCTGCTTAGTAAACACTGAGGAGAAATACTCATTAAAAATCTCCCCCATCTCCGTGAGCTGTTTTCAAACCAAAATATTTCTACCCCTGACTTGTCCCCCCTCCATTATTTTCTCAACAGTAAAACCTGATGCAATATATTCCTTTCAAATCTCTCTCGTCTCCTGATGCTCAACACAGAGTTGACCTCTTTCATCTTCATGGAGCCCTCCTTGCTCTCTCGGTGCTCTCTTGCTTTTAATGCACTTGGAGAAACTCTTTGAATTATTTTTAACCTTATCAACCAAGGCAGTTTCATGTTGCCTTTTTGCCATCCTGATCTCCTGTTTAAGAATGTCCCTAACACTGTTTACACTTTCAAGAGATTTATTTGAGCAGAGTTTTTATTTATATCTACTAATTTATATTTTTTTTATTCTTGACTAAAACCTGAGTATCTTTTTTCACCCATTGTTCTCTAATCCTACCAGCCTTACCTTTCACTCTTACGGGGACATAATGACACTGAATTGTCACATTTTTGAAAGCCCCCCACTTATCAGACATCCTTATACCTGCTGTCTACTCATGTCAACGTTTGAAAGTTATAAAAACAGAAGCTGCTAGAAAAGCTTAGCAGGTCTGGCAGCACCTGTGAAGGACAAAACAGAGTTAATGTTGCGGGTCTGTTAATCCTTCCTCAGAAGTGTTGAAAGTTCTTTTCTTATAGCATTAAAATTTGCCTTACTCCAATTAAAGCTTTTACTTTTTCTGGAAGGCATATCCTGTTCCGTAATTGTTTTAAAACTGATAATAATTCTGTCACAAGACTCAGAGTTTCCCTGTACCGTCACTTCAGTCACTTGCTCTGCCTTATTTTTATTTCCCATAGGAACATCGATTTATTGATAAAGAAAAATTTCTTGAACACATTTCAGAAAATACTCCCCATCTAAACCTTTAACACAATGGCAGTCCCAGTAAATGTTTGGAAACTGAAAATCACCAACTATTATAACCTTGTTATTCTTACACATATCTGAGATCCCTCTGCATATTTGTTCCTGAGTTTCCCTCTGACTATTAGGAAGCCTATGGTACAATCCCATCAGATGATTGTTCCTTTCTTACTTCTTATTTCTAATTTCAGCATATGTTTTTATGGGATGATTTTTCAGAAGCATCTCTTCCAGTGATAGCAGCAATGTTTTCCTCATTTAAAAAAATTCCTGCAATTGGCCCATATTCGCTCCAAACCATTCAAATTCATGTACTTACCTGAATGTTTTTCAAACATCGTAACCACCCACATCCATCACTTCCTCTGGCAGTTCATTCCACACACTGAACACTCTATATAAAACAAAAAGATGCCCGTCATGTCTTTTTTAAAACCTTTCTCCTCTCATTTAAAAAATATGCCCCTGGTTTTGAAATCCCCCACCTGAGGGATAAAACCTTTGCTATTCGTTATCTGTGTCTCTCATTATTTTATTAACCTACATAAAGTCATCCCTCAACCTCTTACCTTCCCGTGAAAGAAGTTCCCACCAATCCAGCGTATTTTTATAACTCAACGCCTCCATTCCCGGCAATATCCTGGTAAGTGTTTTTCTAAACCCACTCCAGTTTAACAATATTCTTCCCACAACAGGACGACCAGAGCAGCACACAGTCCTCCAGAAGAGGACTCGCCATCATCACTTCCCAACTCCTGTACTCAAAGGCCTGAGCAATGGAGACAAGTGTGCTAAATGCCTTCCTAACCACCCTGTCTACCTGTGATGCAAATTTCAAAGAATGATGTTCCTGAAACCTGAGGTTTTTTTTCTGATCTGCAACACTACCCAGAGCCCAACCATTAATTGTGCAAGTCCTGCCTCTCTGAAGTATTGCGTTGTGGTAAAACAAACATTTATCCAAATAAAATTCAATCTGTCATTCCTCAGCCCATTGCCCCAATTGATTAGGATCTCTCTGAAATCCAGAAAGCCACTAGGCCATCTCCCTTGTTATGACAACAAATAATCATCAATTAAAAGATGTTCTGCTTCATTTGTAGGAGGAAGGCGTCAGACCAAATCTCGAATACCGTATGCAGGTTTTGGTCTTCTCTTCGTTTCTTCAAAGTGGCTCAGAGGAGGTTTTCAAGATTGAAACCTGGAATAAGTGGGTTGTCTGAGGAAGATGGATTGGGCAGGAAAGAGGGAAAAGGATTTGTCAGGAGCTGCTGATTAAAACAGGAAACTGACGTGAGCCAGGATATAGGGTGTATTGTATTTATAAGGTGAATTTATTCAAACTTGTGCCGCATACACGCAGAAGAGGTCTATAAGCCTAGCTCAGAGACAGTCTTCCATTTCCAGCTACACGGAAATGGCATATTAAGGCATTTTCACGTCAGAATGGTTGCATGCAACATTGATATAAAATAAATTTCTATGTCAGTTACTTACGACAAAACAGGATGCTGTTCAGTTTCTGACAAAGTTCTGAGTCCTCGAATTTCAACAGGACTGCCACTTCCATACTATCTTCAGAGCTTCTCTACCCCACCGTCAGCTCACAGCTGGGTGAGGAATACTTACATGACTATCATAAGCTGTACAGATAGTTTCAGAGCCCTAAGTAACTGTTGATATTTCGCTGTTATGGACCTGCAGTTAAACTGTCTGAGAGATGTTAATGTGAAGTCATCTCATTCATTTATATACTTCTATAAATTAAAGTCTTTTGTCTGCATTTGATTCCTACGCAGAGGCTTTAATTTATAGAAGTAAACTCTTATCTACCTTCACGTCGGTGTGCAGACACTGCCCTGAAGCTTCCTGCCCAGCTAGGAATTCAGTGTAACGCTTTTGTAACTCCTTTTCTTCTCACACATCGGTATGCAGACACTGTCTTAAGCTTCCTGACTGAATTAAAACTAGAATCAAACTGTTTCAAATAGGGTTCGGTGGGGAATATTTGTAAAGGTGTGAAACCTCCTGAAGCATGTAACTTCTGTCACTGGCAAAGGGGCCAGGGCACTGATTTTGTTCTAGCCAGACAAACTGGCCACTTGAAATCTCAATCTGTCCCAGACAACAACTCGAAATCGCCTCCTGCCATTAGCAGCCACTTCACTAGCAATTTATACTGTATCCTGGTCTTTTATGTTGTTGATGTAATAATTGTTTGGTATCCTGATTTTGTCTGTTGTAGTAATTGTTTTGTGTATCATGTCATTGTAAGTTGTGAAATCGTTTTATGTATCATGTCTTTCGTCAGGATAAAAAGCGGGGACTGTCCGCTGCTCGGGGAAAATTACTTGCGAGACTCCGCACTCTGAGTACAGTGATTCTCCACAGCTTGTACTTGCTTGGTAATAAACTGATTTGTGTTTTTCTAAACAGGTCAGTGTCTTGTTATTGCAGCAAGTCCGTGAGGGTCTCCAAAAACGAACTTGACATTAGGCGCAAGAGCAGGGTTCCAACATGTGCAGCAGTCTCACCTGGAGGGCTGAATAAGTGATCGCTCGAGTGTCGGTGGAGTGAGACGGACGGGCCCGCAAGGTACGATTCACCTTGGCCTCTCTTACCAACCTGCCATCCGTGTGACCCCTCGCCCCTGCGTGTCTCTGTACTGAAGGAACCCGAGACAACTCACGGTCTTGAACACTTTTAAATCCTAACGCCCGAAGGTTCAAGTCCCCAGGTGAGTAAAGAAATCCACGAGGTTCGAGTCCCCTGGTGGCCGGGGTTGGAGTCCTCAGATCAGATAACTGGTAATTTTTAAAATCCGGGAGGATAGCTTTCACCCAGTGACCGGGGGTGAAATCCTGTGTCGGGCAATAGGGAAAAGGTAGGGTGTTTAGTGTAAGACCTAGGTACAGTGTAGTTACAGTGTCTGTCTGTTTCAACCACCCTGCCTTAGACCGGTTGTTAAGGGGGGAAATCCCCCACGTGAAGGTCAGGACCCTGAAGTGGGTGTTGAGATGAAGTGCACTGCAGTAGTATAAAGGGATAGTAAAAATGAAAGTGCTAATAAAAAAAAAGCAAAGGGAAAAATGGGACAAACACTGGATCAGTCAGGTGTCGGCACTCCTTTACATCGATTATGCCGGGATAATCCCCAAAATGAAGTACAGTACACACGTCTGTCAGCATGCTTAAACAAAAGATTGGGAAATGAGAATTGGCCATTGGGGAGAACGCGGGATATAGATCTATGCACGAAAGCAGAAGAGGCACTGGAAAGGGTTAATGTCATTCTGGAGAAAGAGAACTGATGAGCTGACTGAAAAATCAAAACTGGCCAGTTGGGTGGATAATGCACGTAGGAGATGGATCAGTGCCTGTGATAACGAGGGGAAACCAAAAACTTGGGAAGTTTTAAAACTGCAGTGTGAGGATCATGAGACGAATGAAAGGGAAAGAGTTAACCAAGAAAGACAGGAGAGAGAACAAAGAGACAAAGATCGGGGGCGAGAGCGGCAGGCCGCATTGACAGAAAACAAAAAATCGGAGGTACGTCCTGACATATCTGGCGTGCCAATGTTGTTCCAAATTAATGACACAGATGAGCAAGACCGAGGAGGACTGGGGAAGGCATCCCTCTGCCTCCTCGGGACTGCTACCCCCTCCAGAACGCTACCCGTCCTTGGCCAATCTACATCTGCAGGCAGCCCAACACTGCCATCAGTCCCAGCAACCGCCACCGTACGCTGCCCAAACTAAACCCCCCATAGAATCTCCAAGCCCTTCAGTAGGCAGCCCACATGGATCCCTGACAAGCCCACGGCTTGTACAGACCCTACCTCCTGTCATACCAGATCTAAAACAAAACGGGGAAACAGGAAACAGGGCGCAGGCCAGACGGTCAGTGAGCAAAAGGAGGTACGACAGGATCCTTTTAAAACCCATTAGAAGCCCAGGAAGACACAAGTCCTGGGTGCAGCCTACTTGATCCTCTGACATCTGTTTACTCTTCCCTGGCAACTCCACAAGTCGCGAAGAATATGAGTGTCCCAACTCGCGTGCAGAGGATAGTGAATGTGAGGACAGAGTTTGGAAGAGATCCTCGAATAGCCATCCCCTAAAGAAGGATCCCTGTCAGAAAAAAAAATCAATGGCAATTCCCTAATCACACAGTCCCTCACCCGAACCCAAAATAAGGGGGTCAAATGCAATGCAAGTCGATGCCCCTTGGAAGCCACAAAAGATGTGTTTACTTATGTCAGGGGCCCCTGATCGAGCCTGTGCTGCATCAATGCTGCGCTCTCCAGCCCTGGGGGTCAGTCCCAGGAACTTGACCTCCCTCAACCCTGTCTGTGCCGCCTTGGGGTTTGCTTTCAACTCGCTCTTGCACAGGAGTTGTAACAACTCACTCAGTAGGGGGCCATGTTCCTCACTATTGTCTGTGAACAACAGGATGTCATCCACGTACTGTACAAGCCTGTGTGGCTCACTGAAATCTTTTAAACAGTCTGCCATACACTGGTGGAGAATGCTGGGGCTATAATGGAAACCCTGTGGCAGACAACTCCACATGTACTGTTGTCCTGTAAAAGTAAATGCGAATTTGTACTGGTCCTGCCGAACCGGGATAGACCAAAAACCATTTGAGATGTCCAGCACTGTGATATTCCACCACACCCGCCCGCTTTAAGGCGGGAGAGCGCCTTTCCATCAATGGCACACGCCACTGTTTTGAAATTCACGCCCACTTCTCCAGGTCATGGATACCTCTTGAAACTTGCAGTTTCTCCCACAGCTGTGGCTCTGCTGGGTCCGAGGGCCCACCTGCAACATTAATTTTTTTTTCCTTAAGAATTTCTGATTTTTGTGTATGGTAAATTTGGTTAAGTGTTTTAGCATGTATAAATCCAACTCTTGCTTGGTAATTTTTTAAACGAACTGGAGCTTTCTTCCCCTCCTGCCACACACTCTCTAAGTTCAGGACACCATTGCAATGTTCGTGCCCATACTGCCCCCCGGTTCAGTTTGGTAAATGGGATATGGTGACACGGTGCAAATGAGACATGACACGGGGCAGAGATTCCTCCTGTGTGCTCACCCTGTTGCCCTTCCTTCTGACTGACTGCAATCATCACGTGGAGTGGGTATTGAAACTATCCTACCCCGTGTGGTACTGCATCACTTACACACGCACAGACGTCATACTGAAACTGACAGGTTCACAATAGGCCCTTTAAACTTGAATTTTTACGACCAGTTGCCTACTACTGCACTCGCCTGGACACTGTAGCTCAGGGATTACGCCCCTTGTTCCCAGATTCTCTCTGCGATTTGTCCCTTATCTCCTCCTGCTCCACTCTTAACCCAGCCACATTTCTGAGCGAACCCCCACATGACTGCCTGCTGACGAACCAACTTCTGACCTCTCCACGCCCGGCCCTTACTGATGCCCCACTCCTTCTCTGGACCTAGTGTGGATTTTTAACGTCCTCAGGTACACCCATCCAGGATTCCCTGTCTGTTGAAAACCTCCAGGCAATCCTCATCCCTACACAGTTTCACACTTAAATCTAAACAATTGGCTATGATCAAATGCGCTGCCCATGCCTCTCTTGATTCAATAGCTACTCGGGGCAGTGCTTGGGCTGATCTGGCTGCCAAACAGGCTGCTGTAGACCAAATGTTGATTATACCCTCTATGAACAAGCAGGCGGTAAATTGCACGCCTTCAGACAAGAGGGGCATGTCAGATATGGTCACTGTTCGGCACTTACAGGTGGATGCCCCTGCTTCTGAAAAGAATATTTGTAAGGCGCAGGGATGTTTACATTCTGCGTCCTCAGGCCTTTGGGTTACCCCAGTCGGCCAAGTGTGTGTATCTGATACTTTATTACCTATCCCTATTGACCATCTGCATTCTGACACCCACCTTGGCAAGGAGGGAATGAGTGGTATTGTGCTCCGTACCTGGTGGCACACCAGACTGACTGAGGCAGCCCAGCCTTGTGTAGCATCTTGTCTCACATGCCAGCAAAACAATGTGGGTCAGGGGATGAGATGCTCACCAGGAAAAACACCCTTGCCAGGTGGGCCGTTTGAAGGCATTCAGCTAGATTTTATTGAACTGCCACGCGTAAACTGTTAGAATATTGTCTTGTCATTGTAGATGTATTCAGTCGGTGGATAGAGGCTTTCCCAACGACAAACAACAAAGTCTCAACAGTAGTAAAACTGTTATTAACTGAAATAATACCAAGGTTTGGAGTACTGCGACAAATTAGTTCGGACAATGGCTCTCACTTTGTAGGGAAAATTAATAAGGAACTGTGTGATACATTACGCATCCAACAACAATTCCACTGTGCCTACCACCCTCGGGCAGCAGGGACAGTCGAGAGAGCTAATGGAACACTTAAAACTAAACTGACCAAGTTGACATCAGAAACCGGCCTGAATTGATTAAAGGTTTTGCAACTAGCCTTGTATCACATGCGAATAACACCCCACTCTCCTACTGGGCTCTCACCATCGGACATAGTCTATGGCCGACCCAGCAGAACAACATGGGATGCCAACACCAGCCCACCCACCCAAACTGACCTAAATGTGATGGGAGAAGAAACGCAAAGGTACTTCCGACAACTAACATCATCTTGAAAGTTTCTCCATTCGCAGGTGAAGTGCGCCTTTGGACCACCTCCGCAGACACCGGAACAAGACCTCGAGATTCAGGATCGATCTTCGTGTTCGCAGATTAGAGATTTTGTACTTGTCCGGGACAGGGATCGCCCCAAGCTTGGATCAAGGTGGAAAGGACCATATCAAGTGCTTCTGCAGAATCCGACAGCCCTTAAAGCTAACGGACAGAATCGCTGGATACACTTCAGTGACTGTAAACGATAGATTTCCTCATCGGCGTGCAGTTAAGCATTGGACTGAGTGTTATTCTGCCCATGCATGGCCAGCAGGACAATCTGCTTTATAAAACACACATCCGGATGCACGGGAATTGGACAGCATGTTACCCACTGGCATGATCTGTAGAAGCGTTATTTGTGGCAACACCTGCCTCTAACCCTAGTCAGCTTTATGAAATAGAGTATTCCGGTAAGCCTTGCCAAGGGGAACGTGGACGACGGGTGTGCAGGGTACATGTGTGAAACTGGTAGTTAGTGGCCTCTCTGGTTGTGGGGTAACTAGACCTGGGCATGGGAAGGAAGGGGCTAGCTGTGCAGGTCCCAACATCTATCCATTTTGCTTTAATGGAACTGGGACTTGTTGTATGCCTGCTCTAGTCACTAATCACCCCCATAATGTTTTTTGGCCCCATCGGTGCATAAAGAGAAATTGCACCACTAGAGGCGGATTGTTGAACTGCCCCTGCTTAGAATCTAAGCCCATAACTGTGACCCCGGGCATACAGTGGACTTGTGGGGATTGCAATGGCACTCATGTAGAAACAGACTATGGGTCATTTCCATTTAACTCCGCAAATTTCCATCCACATAAGGGTCAGTCCTCCTGGCATAGCTATCAAGAAATACGTGAGTCTGTTTGCCTTCTTAACGAGACCTTCACTGCTACCACTCCAACTCTGCCGGTGCTGTTTGCTGTTGGGACCATTGGGCCCCTCACTGTCCCTCATCCCCAACAAGTACAAATTCAACGGCGAATTGTCACACGCTTCCTGAGCCGGGAGTATTGCGCTGCATGGCAGAACCCAGTTGCCCTGGGCTCTTCCTTAGGATATGGCTTCCTGGGAACTGTCGGCTTGGAATGGTCCCCTGGGGTCGTGGTCGCTAAGGAAAATTCGAAATGACCTTGTATGTGGACTCACCGCCCTGGGAAACAGCAGAATGACGGCATTGGAGGCAGTCAACCAAGAATTGGCTGAACTTTGGCTCTCTGCTCAGCAAACCCGGTCTGCAGTAGGCTATCAGCTGGCTCAGCAAGGAGGTGTATGCACTATTATTGGGGACAAGTGCATTACCCACGTCACCAACGAGTCCTATAACATTACCCAGGCTATCCAAGCCATACAGGGGCAGTTGGAACAGCACAGTGAAGGACCCTGGCCTGGACAGGGTTTGTTGGGATGGCTTATGGGTGGTTCTTGGGGCTCATATTTGCTGCATGGGTTAGTTGTTCTAGTGGTTGTCATAGATACCTGCTGTACATTTATGGCATGCCTGAGCCCTTGCTGCAGAATTGTGTTTGACAGGCTGGCAGCTCCCCTCTTGGCCTCGTTATAGGTTGTCATGAAATGATAAAAGGAGGGAATGAGCTGTTAATGTGATCACATCTCATTGATTTCTATACTTCTATAAATTAAAGTATTTGTATAGGAATCAAATGCAGATAAGAGACTTTAATTTGTAGAAGTAAACTCTTATCTACCTACACATAGGTATGCACGCACTGCCCTGAAGCTTCCTGCCCAGCTAGGAATTCAGTGTAAAGCTTTTGTAACTCCTTTTCTTCTCACACTTCGGTATGCAGACACTGTCTTAAGCTTCCTGACTGAATTAAAATTAGAATCAAACTGTTTCAAATAGGATCAGAGATAATGGGAACTGCAGATGCTGGAGATTCCAAGATAATAAAATGTGAGGCTGGATGAACACAGCAGGCCAAGCAGCATCTCAGGAGCACAAAAGCTGACGTTTCGGGCCTAGACCCTTCATCAGAGAGCTCTCTGATGAAGGGTCTAGGCCCAAAACGTCAGCTTTTGTGCTCCTGAGATGCTGCTTGGCCTGCTGTGTTCATCCAGCCTCACATTTTATTATCCTGTTTCAAATAGGGTTAGGTGGGGAAAATTTGTAAAGGTGTGAACCCTCTAAAGCCTGTAACTTCTGTCGCTGACAAAGGGGCCAGGGCACTGACTTTGTTCTAGCCAGACACATTGGCAACTTGAAATCAGAATCTGTCCTGGATAACAACTCGAAATCGCCTCCTGCCATTAGCAGCTGCTTCACTAGCAATCGATACTATATCCTGGCCTTTTATGTTGTTGATGCAATAATTGCTTGGCATCCTGTTTTTGTCTGTTGTAGATATTGTTTTATGTATCATACCATTGTAAGTTGTGAAATCGTTTATTGTATCATGTCTTTTGTAAAGTATAAAAAGCAGGCACTGTCCGCTGCTCAGGGAGAATTGCTTGCCAGGCTCTGCCCTCTGTGCCGGCTTAAGCACAATGACTCTTCACAGCTTGTACTTGCTTGATAACAAATCTAGCAAGTCTGTGAGGGTCTCCGAAAACAAACTTGACATGTGACACAGGTAAAAGAGGAGGCCATTCAGCCTCTCGAGACTGTTACAGAGCAACAAGAAGCCACTCAGTCTCTTGAGCCTGTTACACAGGAACAGGAAGAGATCATTAGACCTCCCAAACCTGCCACAGTGTAATCGGCCACTTAGCATCTTGAGCCTTTAACAGGTGAACGTGAGGAGGCCATCCAGCCTCTCGAATTCAAGGATGATTGATTAACAAGATTTAATGTGTTACAGAGATAGTAGGAGCTGCCGATGCTGGAGAATCTGAGATAAGGTGTTGAGCTGGGTGACTCCTTTTGGCTAAATCTTACATTAATATGGTGGTGTCATTTTCAGTGTGTTTGACGGAGGGTTTCTCTCTGCGAGGCCAGGCTGGTTTTCTGGTGCTATCTTATTGAGCTCCCTTCAAGATATAACTACCTCACACCATGACATCCATTTCAGTCAATGCCAGAACGATTCTCCCACCCATCACGGCTGAAACTACTTCCTATTGTCGGGTGCCGCTGGATATTCAATTATCCCTGGCACAGGTGCCATCTTTAAAATGCCAACGGGGACATGGTTGAGCTTTTTCATTTCAGTGCTGCCATACTCGGTTTGCTGCAGCCTGGCAGGTCTGGGGCAATGACACCATAATTCTTCGCCTGGGGCACGGACGTTTTTGTGATTGGGCCAGGACATTCGGATAGGACAGTGGAGGGCCATTCTCTTTCCAGAGGAGTCCACACCACCAGACCCATCGAGCACAGCCTGAGCTCACCATCCAGCTCAGTGCAGTGTGTGTCGTCTGAAGAAATGTCCAGCAATACAGGACATGCATCAATAACCTTCTCTGCTCTGCCGGGATAAGTGCCACTGTGTTACATCTGCTCCCTCACACTCACTGTATATCTGTTTTCGCACCTACTGCCAAACAAGACCATGCTTCACTACACACACGATTGCATGCAGCACCTTCCGTCTTCTCTCCCGCTTTTGTTTTCTCTCTCTCTCTCTCTCTCTCAGTCCTGCATCCACTCTATCTCCGACGCTAATAACACGCTGTACATGGATTCAACACTGTCAACTTACTCACTCCGAACACGTCACCACTTCACACTCTCCCACCAAACACCACCTACACCAGCACAATCAACAGGGCCACCACTTTCATCCTCACACACTGCCACTCTTGCTCTAATTCCAGGAGAAACTGCCTGTAATAGGATAGAAATATGCAAGCCGGATGGTGGAGTGCCTGACATCCGTTTCCTCACACTCGTGCCCCCACATCATGTGGAGCAAATCCTGATATGAGAAAGAGAGAACGAGGACAACTCGTGTGGAGATTCCAAAACATCTATATCCCACCAAGGTACCATATTCAGTGAAGGGTAATTCTCACTATAAACCCACTTTCAGTTGTGTTTCCACCTGGCAAAGCTTGGAATTGTGCCCCTGATGCGATCTCTCTTTGAAATTGAGCTGGTACAAATGGAGTCTGCATGGTCTTGATGGGCAGGAGGGTGGGCTCACAACACATCGTTACTACCAGCTCCCAGGAAGGGAGAATGGAATCCAACACCTCCTCCTTCAGACAGCTTAGAGATTGAAGCCAAATATTGAACTTGCCCCCATCTATATCAATTGAACTGACTTTGAGAGAGCAGATCGCGCCAAGTTTCTCGGAACGACAATAGCCAACAACCAGTCCTGGACTTCCCACGTAAATGTGACAGTCAAGGAGGCACAACAACGCCTCTTCTTCCTTGGGTGGCTCAGGAGTTTTGGCATGTCTATAAGGTCCTCAGCAACTTCTACGGAAACTCCATTGAAAGCATACTGTCCGGGTGCATAATGGCCTGGTATCATATCTGTTCTGCCTCGGGTCATAAGAAAAGACAGAAGATGGTGTGGACGGTTCAGACCATCTCAGAAGCGAAACTCCTGTCCATGGGCTCCATTTACACGGCTCGCTGCCGGGGAAAGGCTGCCAACATCGTCAAAGACCAATCGCACCCCGGTGATGATCTTCAACAACCTCTTCCATCAGGCAGTAGATAATGAAGCCTGAACACACGCATGCACATGAAGGCTCAGGAACAGCTTCTTCCTGACCATCGTTGGACTGATGAATGTATTCTTTCATCGCAAATGCTGCTGTTCTTGCAAATGTTGGTCTTGCCAAATACACACCTGTGCATTGCAACCAGTCTGCCTCTGTCTAAGTCTATTTGATCTGTCCATCCTTTGTTTTCTATGATCTGCCTGTGAGATAAACCCAAGTTTCTCCAACCTCTCCTCGTAGGTAATGCCCTCTATACCAGGAAACATCCTGGTAAATCTTTTTCTCTACTCTCTCCAAAGCCACAACACCCTTCTGGTAGTGTGGCAACCAGAACTGAACACAATATTCCAAATGCGGCCCAACTAAGGTTCTATGAAGCTGTGACAGTCCCTGCCAATTTTTACCCTCAATGCCCAGGCTAAGATAGGCAAGCATGCCATCTACCTTGCTGACTACCTTTTCCATCTGCGTAGCCACTTCCAGTGACCTGTGTACCTGGACACCCAGATCCCACTGCCTATCAGTACTCTTTAGGGTTCTGCCATTTACTGTCTATTTTCCATCTGGATTAGACCTTCCAAAATGCATTACCTCACATGTTTCTGGATTGAACTCCATCTGCCATCTCTCTGTCCAAGTCACCATCTAATCTATATTCAGCTGTATCCTTTGACAGACCTCATTGCTGTCCGCAATTCCACGAACCCTTGTGTCATCGGCAAACTTAATCATCAGACCAGTCATATTCTCCTGGAAATCATTTATATACATTACAAATAGTAATGGTCCCAACACTGATTCTTGAGAAACACCACGAGTCACTGCCCTCCACTGCTACCCTCTGTCTTCTATGACTGATCCAGTTTGTTTTTTTTTCTATTCATTTTTCAAGCTCACATCTAACGCGGTGCAACTTTACCTTCTCTGTCAGTCTGCCATCAGGGACCATGTTAAAGGCTTTACTGAAGTCCATGTAAGCAACATCCACTGCTCTACCCTCATCGATTATCTTAGTCACTTCCTCAAAAAACTCAATGAAGTTAGTGAGACACAACCTCCCCTTCACAAAACCATGTTGCCTTTCGCGAATACGCCCATTGATTTCCAGGTGGAAGTAAATCCTGTCTCAAAGAATCCTCTCCAAGAATTTCCCTACCACTGACATAAGGTTCATCAACCTGTAAATAGCTGGATTATCCTCGCCACTCTGCTTAGACAAAGGAGCAACATTGGCTATTGTGCAATCCTCTGGGACCTCCCCTGTAGCCAGGGAGAATTTGAAGATTTGTCTCAAGGCCAGAGGAATTTCCTCCCTTCTCTCAGTATTCTGGGGTCTATCCCATCAGGCCTTGGGGACTTGTCTACATGAATGTTTCTCAAGGCCCCCAATCCCTCCTCCTTTGTGATCTCAAAATAAGCCAAACGATCTGTACACCCCCAGACTCATCATCCACCAAGTCCTTCTCTTTGGAGCATACTGATGCAAAGTACTCAGTTAATACCTCACCATATTCCTCTGGCTCCACACATAAATTCCCTTCCCTGTCCTTGATTGGGCCAACCCTCTCCCTTGCTACACTTTTTGCTCTTTATATGCAGATATGGGATTTTCCTTAATCTTGTTGGTCAATGACTTTTCATGACCCCTTTTTAGCCTTCATGACTCATCGCTTAAATTTCTTTAATCTTTCCTTGTATTCCACTCTCGCTTTGTACCTTCTAAACCTCCTGGCACTAATAAATGCTTCCTTTTTCTTTTTGATTAGGCTGACGATATCTCTCATTATCCAAGTTTCCCTCAACTTGCCGTACTTTTCCTTCATCCTTCCAGTAATGTGCTTGCCGGGAATTCCCAGCAGCTTACAATTGAAAGCTCAATACCTCATGTTAATTTTCCCTCAAACATCTGCCCCAATCTGCATTCTTCAGTTGCTGCCTAATGTTGATATAATTAGCCTTTCCCTAATTTAAGACTTTCCCTTGATAAATACACCTGTCATTATCCACCAGTACCCTTTAGCTTACTGAATTGTTGTCTCTGTTTCTGAGCTATTCCCTTCGTGAGGCATCGACCACTTGGCCAAGTTCATTCCCCAATACTAGGTCCAGTGGGGCCCCTTTCCTAGTTGGACTATCTACATTGTTTTTGAAGAAGCCCTCCTGGATGCTCCTTACAAACTCCACCCCATCTGAGCCCCAAGCCCTAAGTGAATCCCAGTCAATATACGGGAAGTTAAAGTCATCCACAACAACAACCCTGTTACTTCCAGAGCTTGCCAAATTCTGGCTACATGTCTGTTCTTCTATCTCCTGCTGGCTGTTGGGAGGGTTATAGTAAACCCAAAACATTGTGATTGCACCCTTCCTGTTCCTGAGCTTTACCCATATCTGTCATTGTATGAGCCATCTGAGGTGCTCTCCCGCAGTACAGCTATGATATTCCCTTTTGCAATTGGTTCAATGTCCCCACAACTTCTCTACTCCCTCAATCCCGCCTGAAACATTTGTTTCCTGGAACGTTGTTA
Organism: Stegostoma tigrinum; assembly: GCF_030684315.1. Classification (NCBI taxonomy): domain Eukaryota; kingdom Metazoa; phylum Chordata; class Chondrichthyes; order Orectolobiformes; family Stegostomatidae; genus Stegostoma; species Stegostoma tigrinum. The sequence continues at coordinate 1,161,710 of NW_026728821.1, forward strand.
TCAATCCTGTCCCTCCATTAACCACATCTCTGTAATAGCAACAACATCATAGTTCTATGTACTAACCCAAGCTCCAAGTTCTTCTGCCCTACCTGTTAGACTTCATGCATTGAAATGGGTGAACTTCAGTCTACTAGGTCTGCTTGGAACAGCAAGCAAACCCAGTCTGTTCTTTCTCTGAGCCTTACTGGCCCTATTCTCCAGTTCCCTTTCAATCCATTCACTTTGCATTGATTCCCACACACCTACTAAGCTAATTTAAATCCTCCCGAGTGACACCAGCAAACATCTCAGCCAGAATATGTGTGCCCTTCCAGTTTAGATGTAACTCGTCCTTCTTGTACATGTCCACCTGCCCTGGAAGAGATCCCAATGGCCCAGATATCTGAAACCCTCCCTCCTACACCATCTGTTTAGCCACGTGTTGAGCTGTGCTATTCTACTATTTCCAGCCTTACTGCCACCTGGCACAGGGAGTAATCCCGAGATTACAACCTTGGAGGTCCTGCTTTTTAAACTTTCTACCGAACTCCGTGAATTGCTGCTGCAGGACCTCGTCACTCATCCTACCTGTGGTGTTAGTACCAATATGTACCACAACCTCTGCCTGTTCACCCTCTCCCTTCAGAATACTTTCTGACCTTTCAAAGACATCCTGGACCCTGGCACCAGGTGGGCAACATACCAACATTGAGTCTCTTTTACATACACAGAAGCGCCTGTCTGTACCTCTTAGTATAAATTCCCCTATAACTACTGCTCTAGTGCTCTTTGTCCTTCCCTTCTTGAGAACAGAGCCAGCCGTGTGTCCCTGCTGCTGCTGTTACCCTCTGATAGGTCATTTCCCCCAACAGTATCCAAAACAGTACGCTTGTTACAGAGGGGATTCCTGTATTGGCTGCCAGCTCCTTCTAGCAGAAACCCATCTATCTGCCTGCACCTTGGGTCAACACATCTATAAAACTATTGTCTATGGCACTTTCTGCCATCCCTGTGCTCCGAACTGCATCCAATTCCTGCTCCAACCTTTCAATACAGTCTGCAAGGAGCTGCAATTGGGTGCACTTCCTGCAGATGTAAGCATCACCAATCTCCCACATCTCAAAAGTGCAGTACTTAACCCCACTGAATGATACTTCTATTCCCAAACCAGAATGTTTATTTAACACTTAACCTTACTCATTGCTGCAAACATCCAAGGTCGGTCTTCCCTCACTCACCTTCCCAGGCTGCTCACTCCATCTCCCTCTGCCTTTGCTGTCACTTTACCACAGCCCCTCCACAAACCATCTTCTGGAAGAAGTGAATGCGCTGATGCAGATCTTCCACATCGGCCAATCAGCGTCATCACTCTGCTGCCCTCTTCAAGGTGACTTGTTTTCAACTTTTCAATAACCTGTGCTCATATACATCGAGGACTATTGGTCCTCATCTGCCATCCACGTAAGCACGATACCACCTTGTCTCTGTCCTGTTGGTTTTCCGCACTGTCCTTCACACACTTTACAATCCTTCTAGGTTTGGTGTCTTCAGGCATTGAATTTGTAACACAGTCCCCTCAGAGCAACAGACATATTGACACACACCGGACAGATTGAGTGAAATATTGAGAAAATCATCACAGAACAAAATAAATGTTAGCAGACACCCCTTATCCGTATAAATGTCAGTGCATTAGTTTGTATATCTGTGTTTCTCTTTTAGTGCCTGTGTGTCTTTGGCTGTGCGTGTATTTCCGTGTGTGTGTGTGTGTGTGAGTGAGTGTGTCTGTGGGGGCGGTGGCTCTGGCAGTCTCTGCGGTGTGTAATGTGATGCAATGTTTCCCTCTGCTGGCCTCTACACCATAATGCGCCAAGGGCAACTGAAGGTGAAAAGGGATTCTTTCAGTCTGTGACGGAGAGTGGGGGGGCAGCAGCTCAGAGCACAATCTAAACTGACAGCCCATCAACACAGCCATACACACAGACGTACACATACAAGGCTAATGTCGGGAGGATTGCATTTGTACTAAGGTCCTTAACAGTCGGAAATGCTCATGTGGAGAACTGTCTCTGCCCTCCCTGCAACGTGGAAGTGGTTTGTCTTTGGACATTATTTGTGGCTCTTAGTGTACACATTAAAGAGTATTTCCACTGCAATTGTATCCAAACAATTCTGAGTGAACCATTTTGTAAGGAGATGAATTGAATTTCATTCCATGGTCTTTAGCTTGCAATGTATTGTAATGAACTCTTACAGGTTAAAAGTGAGAAAGGATTGTAAAGTCCTAAAACATACACGACGGTGATGGTAATGTGTCGAGAACAACGTCGCTAGTTATCGAATGAGACTGATTTGTGCCTCCAAAGATATTATTGAAGAAACAATGTAAGAGATTCACAGTGTTTGATGCTGTCTCAAAGAAAACTGCAAACTGTGTAGTGGTGTAGGGAGGCCAGCAGGGGGAGAGATTGTGTGATTGTAAACACAGCAGGAACAGACAGCGTGAACGAGTGGAGATAACAAGGTGCAGAGCTGGATGAACACAGCAGGCCAAGCAGGGAAGCTGACGTTTCGGACGTAGACACTTCTTCAGAAATGGGGAAGGGGAAGGGGTATCTGAAATAAATAAGGAGAGAGGGGGAGGCAGACAGAAGATGGATGAAGGAGAGAATAGGTGGAGAAGAGACGGACCAGTCAAAGAGGCAGGGATGGAGCCAGTAAAGGTGAGTATCGGGGGAGGGGAAATTTTAAAGCTTGTGAAGTCCACATTGACACCATTGGGCTGCAGGATTCCCAAGCGGAATATGAGTTGTTGTTCCTGCAACCTTCGGGTGGCATCATTGTGGCAGTGCCAGAGGCCGAGGATATACATGTCAGCTGAGGAATGGGAGGGGGAGTTGAAATGGTTCACGGCTGGGAGGTGCAGTTGTTTACTGCAAACCGAGCGTAGGTGTCCTGCAAAGCGATCCCCAAGCCTCCGCTTGATTTCTCCGATGTACAGGAGTCTACAACGGGTATAGTGGTGGAGTGGGTTTGATTCCTATTTCAATGGATTTACTGCAAACACAAGTGACCTCATTGCACAGGGATGCAGACAGTGATTCACACACGAATACACACAATACATATGCACAGAGATATGACACACATCAAATGCAAACACATAAACAAACCCATACACAGGGACACAATGGTGTCTTTAAGACAGAGATCATACGTTTTCCATCAATAAGGGGATCATTGGTCAGTTATAGAAGGCAAGGAAATGGGGTTGAGAAACAATTCAGATATGATCAAACGGCATTGCAGACTTGACGAGCTGAGTTGCCTAATTATGTTTCAATTTCTTATGCTTTTACAATCTTATGGTGCCAGGAGATAACGGGAACTGCAGATGCTGAATAATCCGAGATAACAAACTATGGAGCTGGATGAACATAGCAGGCCAAGCAGCATCAAGAAACATCAAGATGCTGCTTGGCCTGCTGAGTTCATCCAGCTCCACATTTTGTTATTATGCTACCTAGACTTGTCTTTCTGTGATTGCAGTGGAGGTTAAGTTCGTGAAGTAATTCATTCAGACCGTACCCGAAACGTCAGTCTTCCTGCTCCTCTCATGCTGCTTGGCCTGCTATGTTCATCCAGCTCTACACCTTGTTATCTCAGATTGCAGCATCAGCAATTCCCACTATCTCTGAGGAAAACCTAGAATGAAACCAGTTCATTTGATGGCCATTGTCAGTACTGCCCTCTCCCTGGTGTATGCATGGCTCACTCTCTCAGTGTTGAAAATGCCTTTTACGGGTGTTTATGAAAAAAATGTTTATGAAGAAAAGAATTTCCGTGTGTGTGTGTGTGTGTGTGTGTGGTGGCGGTGGGGCTGGCAGACTCTGCGGTGTGTAATGTGACGCAATGTTTCCCTATGCTGGCCTCTACACCACAATGCACCAAGGGCAACTGAAGGTGAAAAGGGATTCTTTCAGTCTGTGAGGGAGAGTGGGAGGGCAGCAACTCAGAGCACAATCTAAACTGACAGCCAGGGACAGAATGAATGTGACACTGGTTCGGAGACAGAGAGGAATGGGGGCAGTGGCTGTAGAGACTGAAGAGGACAGTGAGATCCCAATGTCGCCAGTATATGACTCACAATTATGCTAACAGACAGAATCAAATGTCATGCAGAGTAAGAAAACATTTTATATTTGGGAGATGGAATGCCAATGAATGATGTGAACACACCATGATAATTTTAAATGTGATGCAGGAGATGAAATATCAGGTAAACACTGTTTAATCGTGCGGTGTGCAGAATGATAAAATTGTTCATATATGCACAGTATATTCAGAATTAGAAGCAGACAAAGATTTCAAAATGTGAGGTGTATAGGGAGATTACAGGATAATAATAGTCGGGATATCATTCACCCCCAGCTGGTGCAGAGATGATGGGCTGAGTGACCACTGTAATTATTGCTGTAATTATTCTGAGATATGTATGAAAAGTTTTCAGAGCCTGAGGGGAAACACTTTCAGGAAAGGCACAAGTTGTGCCACCATGAGTAACCCATTTCTGTTGTCTCATGGAGTGCAGCTGCCTCTAAAATTTATTTTTAATCAAAATCGATTTCCTGAAATTCATGCATTTAGGAGGGTATTCGCAATTTTGTTTTGGAACTTAAATAAGAGACAGACCCTGATGTAATCAGCACAATAGCTCTAACGGAAACAGGAATGGATGATATGTCCAAATATAACCATGTCAAGCATCTGGGCGCATCAAGAAATGCAAAATACTGGAGATTACGGAAATCTGAAATGGGAACAGAAATTGGTGGAGAAATGCAATAGATGAGGCAACATCTGGAGACAGGTTTTGAGTTAACATTTCTAGTCTGTTATGAACCTGTTCTGAAAAAATCACATTGCAGATGCTGCTAGACTTGATTTTTTTTTATTCCAGCATTTCTTTTCTTTCTTTTGCACTGCCACAATTGGACTGTCTGATATGAACCAGAACAGTGAAACTGCCATTTGAGTTGACCCTCAAGTATTTGTGAATGGCCATTAATTGAGGCATTTTTTTCATAAACACCCGAAAAATCGATGGCGTGTTGCATTGAGATAAATAGCCATTAAAAGTTTGAATTCAGTGGCACTGATATTGCACGATCAGTCCTCTCATTGAAAACGATGCAGACCTTTACCTCAATGTCATGATGCACTTATGATGTTGTTGGGGTTACACTCATCTAGCAAAGTGTTACCTTTCTGAGACTTTAGACTAAACTGTGAAAATATAAAATATCTTGATCTTTCTAATAGGACACACTTCTCCATGGGTTTTAGTGGGCATGAGCAAAGGCTAAGTTTATTTGACATCACCAATTTCTCTGGAGAAAGTAACATAGAGCTGCCTTCGTGAAACACTTCTAATGCAAGTACTGCAGAAGTAGACGCAAAGTTGTTTATAAGGGGTTCAATGATCTTTTTTTTCAATACCTCATAGTAAGGTGCAGCAATTTAATGCCTATCCAGGATGACAAGTGTCTTGAATGACAACTTTCAGAGATTGATTTTCCCTTTGTTCAATCGAGGACATTACTCGTGCAGGATTCTCCCCAATTCGCATCGAGCACATTTTTGTTCAGAGTCCTTGATGCCACAATGACAGAAGTAACACGGGTGGCATGGGAAATTACTCTGATCTCACTTCAAATGATGTTGGAACATTGGCTGAAACAATAAAGAGTGAAAGTACAGAACACTGTGCTCACTGTCCTCATAATATTCCAAAGACATTTTCGGTATGGGCTTCGGATTCTGTCAGGAGACGTTTGTCCTATTTATGATGAGACTATTTGGTGTCTGGAATGCACTGCTTAGGAGGGTGGCTGAGGCAGGCAATATCCCAAACTTTAGAAAGCACTTGTATCAGCACCTGGTGGTGCAGCCTCAATGGGCCTTTTCTCAGTTGTATGATTCCATGTGGTAGCAACCATGAAAGGTCTGATATATTCCGAAGTAGTAGACAATGGCTCTTGTTTATCTGTTTGATCAACTGTGCTCAGAAAGTTCTTTTTCAAAACCACGTCTCTCAAAGTATCAGCACTTTCTCAGCCGAGGAAAGCCCAGCCATCTCTGAAAACATCCAGGATTTTTCAATGGTCAGTGCCAGATTATTCCAGCAGTTTATCGCCATTATTTTAATCAAACCAATAACCTGGATACAGTTTTCCCTTCATTAGAATAAAGTATTTTCGCTGTTACGGTGTCATTCCTCAAAAGAAGAATCAACTCCTTCTTCCCATGTACACATTTTGAGAATGCATTTGTTTCCTGCCAGTTCTTAATCCCCACTCCACTCCAGTGCTGTTTCCATGATCTGGTTCCATGTTCGTGCCACTCGAATGTGCATTTCCGAAAAGAATGTTTCTGTTTGACCCAAGATTGCAATGCTCAAAAACAGGCCATATTGACAGGGAATGAAAACATCAGTGACCCAACTGTACTGAAACTGATTCCTCAGCAGAGTTTCACAGTCCTCAGTTACTGCAGTCATCTATGTTTTTATTTCAAAATATGTGGGCACCGCTCAGGTTTAACTGATGAATGGCAAACAATAATAGTCCTTCAATATTGCGGGGGCAGGAATTATCTCCAACAGGAGGCAATCCAAAAGGCCCACCTTGACATTCAATGGGATAATCAACTTCCAGTGACAAATATCCCGTATGTAACTATTCATCAGAAATTCACCAAATCATTGAGTCATAAAGTTGTGAAGAATGGAAACAGATCCTTCAGTTCACCTCGTCCATGCCAACTACATATCTCAAATAAATCTAGCACCATTTGCCAGTATCTGACCCATATCCCTCTAAACTCTTCCTCATCACAGACCCATCCTTTCATATATTGTAATTGTACCAAACTCTATCACTTACCCATGCAGCTCATTCCACACACACACCATCATCTGGGTGAAAAGGTTACCCCTGACGTCCCTTCTAAATCTTTTCCAGCTCACGTTAAACCCACACCATCTAATTTTGGGCTCCCCCACCCTGATAAAAACACCTTTTCTAGTTACCCCATCTATTTCCCTCCTGGCTTTATAAACCTCAGTAAGGTCATCCCTCAGCCTTCAAATCTCCAGGCAAAAGCCTAATCAGTTTCTCCCTAAAGCTCAAACCTTCCAACCCTGGCAGCATTCTTATAAATCTTTACTGAACCCTCTCAATAGCACGGAGATGAGAATTGCCTACAATATTCCTAAAGTGGCTTAACCAGTGTACAGCCGCAACATGACCTCTCAACTACTACATACAATGCACTGACCAATAAAAAAAAGTTTACCAAACGCTTTCTTTACTGTCCTGTCTATCTCTGACTCCACTTTCAAGGAACGATGCAACTGCATGCTAGGACCAATTGTTCAGCAATAATCCCCAGGGCCTTAACATTTAGAGTATAAGCCCTGCCCTAATTTGATTTCCAAAATGCAGCACCCCACATTTATTCAAATTAAAATCTGTCTGCCACTCCTTGGCCCACTGGCCCATCTGATCAAGATCCCATTGTACTCTGAAGTAGTGTCCCCTACATTTCCAATTTGGTGAACTTCTAGCTGGAAGTTTTCAAGGTCAATTAATGCCGGTCTAGCAACATTAAAATCCCATATGAATTAAAATGTACGTCTGATTTTCTATTGATCTATTAAACTAATCACTGCCTTTGATATTGTTGGATATATTTGCGAACCTGTTCATGCATAAATTGAAAGAAAAAGCCAAATCACAGCACAGGTCACAGATAATAAAAGATAGCGCAGCATTTAAGAAGCAACTGGAAGAGCATTCAAAATGCCAGGGCCTAGTGGCTGTGGACTTCAAGGTAAGTGTGATTAATGTAGTTTTGTTTTTTGACTGGAATACACATGTTGAGCTGAAGGTCCCGTTTTCATGCTGAATGACTCTCTGACCTTAATTTTTGAAAACAGAAAATGCAGTCGCACAATTTTCACAGAATGTGAGCATCAAGTGTTGAGCATTGCAATCTCCAAGACCACACAGCATCCTGACTTGGATATATATCATTTTCCTTTCGCTATCACTTGCTCAAAATGCTGAACCACTCCACAAAACGTACCTGTTAGTGTCCCTGGGTTTCATCATCATATTCTGAATGGAAATTAGACAGAGGCAATAAATGCTGGTTTTGCCAATGAAACTCATCTCACCAGAACAAATAAAAGTAATGTGTACTATTAAAGACATATATTCAGCCCAATCTGATTAATAAAGTAGTTTTAATGAGATTTTAACTTTGTTCTATATCTCTGACCTTTCTGCAGAACCATGAAATTTTCCTGAGTATTTTCATATTGTCATTTAAAAATTGTATTTGGAAGTTGTACCCATCATTCTGAAAGAGAGAGCCTTCATGGCCATGTGAATTTTCTCACCATTTTCTGGTATCTAAAGAGAAGAGAAATGTAGAAACTTCGATCAGGAGTAAGTGATTAAAAAAGTCAAACCAAATCCTCCGTGTGATTTGGTCTTGAATGATCTGGTTATGGCCTCAAATAAACATTCCTGTCCACCCCTTATAACATTAGTGTGTCATTCTTAGTCAAGAATCTGTCTGCCTCTCCCTTAAGAATATTCAACGTTTTCCATCGCCCTCTGGAAAGACTTCTGTCAACACACAATCCTTTGAAACAGTAAAGAAAATAAGTCACCATTGAGATATTCCCCCGTTTTACAGTCCACCCCCTGGTAGTAATGTCTTGCACAAATTGAAATATTGTTTCAGCATTCAAGTTGAAAAGACTGCTCGGAATATTTTGGGATTAAACAAGACCATGTGTCATTTGTCTAAAGTCCAATAAACCCAGAGCCAGTCTGGTCATGATTTCCTCCGAAGACAAATACTTCTCTCAGGAATCAGTTCAATCAATCATCTTTGTGTGGCTTCCGATTTCATCATACCCACTGGTGTCTCAATGCAGTCTCACCATTACGCTGGAAAACTGTCCAAAAACTACCCTATTTCTGAGAGTTTCAGCATTTGCATTGCCTCTCTAAAAACCCGATGTACATGCAAAGTTTTATTTTCTAACACAGGTTTCTGGTTCCTCTCTACCTCATGTTTGCAATCTCTCATTTGAAATAGTACACAGATTTTCCATTCAAAGCTTCAACATGTTCGAACACAGACACATTTTCCCTACTGTGCTTCATACGTCAATTTTTTTTGTTCACTTGACACAGCAACATCTCTTTCTCAACTCATGTGTTCTCCGTATTTCCCCCTTCTAAGATTTTCAATGTTTACATTCTTCCATAATACCATCAGAATATATAAATTGCCTGCTTTCGCGGGTGACAATGGCCTCTTGGTATTATAACTGGATTGTTAGTGCAGGGATCCAGGTAATGTTCTGGAGACCTGTGTAAGAATCCCACTATGGCAGGTGGTTGAATTTGAATACAACAAATATCTGGAATTAAGAGTCTAATGATGACCACAAATCCATTACCGATTGCTGGGAAAGCCCATTTTTTCACTAATCCCCTTTTGGGTAAGAAACTGCCATTCTCACTTGTTCTGCCTACTTGTGATTCCAGACCGACTCTCAACTACCCTCTGGGCAATTAGGAATGTGCAATAAATCATGGCCTAACAAGTAACACTGACATCCTTTGAATGAACAAAAATGGAATTGACAATATAATACTTTTACTCCACATCCAAACTGCCAATTTGTGACAATGTTGACGTGTTGTGCAGTCCCATCACCCAATTTCCCCTCCGCAGTGCAGAAAATAATTTTTAAAACTCAAAACAATGGTCCCCTCTCTTTACTTCTGATGTATATGGTCACTTGCCTTTTTCTTATGAAATTGGCATATTCATTAAGGACTTTCTGTCTGACTGTGACATTTCGATTTTGTTTACTCAAGGCAATTAAACATCAGGAATTAGGAACGAGAATAGGCCGCCTGGTTCACAGACCTGCTCTGGCAATCAACAAGACCTGATTCCATTTTTGTATCCAAATTACTGTCTTGCTCCACACACACCAACAAGCCTGCATTAACTGAACCCCTCGACTCCCGCCACTCCAACCTTCACTGAAGTCTGAATGCCAAAGAACTTCAGATGGAACAACATTGGAACACAGGAATTAAGAGCAGAAGTAACAATTCAACCCTTGGAATCCACTGTGATTCTTAATATGATCATAGCTAATCTTATCCTGACTCAATTCAACTTTCCTGCCTGTTCCCCACAGCCCTTTGCCCCACTTTTCATTAGAAACCCATTTCTTTGTTTGTTGAAACTGTTGATTGACTTTGCCTCCACTACACTCTGGGGCAGTAAGTTCCACATTCACAACACCCTGAGAGAAGTAGTTTCATCTTGTGTCAATTTTGAACTTGCCTCTTCTCATTCTGTATCTCTGTTCAAGGCAAGTTCGTCCCATAAGAGGACATGTTGCCAATCTCCACATTATCAACATCCTTCAGCATTTCATGTGCCTTAATCAGATCCTACCTTATTCTTTTGTACTCCAGCAATGTAGAAGCCCAAGCTATTCAACCTCTCCTCATATGACAATCCTTTCGTCCCTGGAATCAAAGTGCTAAACCTCTTCTGAACAGACCCCAAAGCAAAGCACATCCTTCTTAAGTAAGGAAACCAAAAGAGGACACAATACGCCAGGCGTGACCTCAAAAAAGACTGACTGTAAAGACCGTTTTTTGTTTTATAATGCAGTTCTTTTGCAATAAATGCAAGAGATTCATTTCCCTTTCTTATTGTATACTACACCTGCATACCTCCTTTGACATTCATACACATGGACACCTAAATTCTTCATCATTCACACACTTTGAATTTGCTTCCACTTTAAAAAGAATTTATCCTTTAATTTTCTGTCTGAAATAGAACACCTTGCACTTATCCACATTAAACTCCATCTGCCAAATTCTGGCCCATTCTCCTAAACTCTCAATATCCATCTGTAACAAAAACAAAGCTGCTGGAAAAGCTCAGCAGGTCTGGCAGCATCAATGGAGGAGAAAACACAGTTAACATTTTGTGTCTGCTGACCCTTCCTCCGAACCATTCTGAGGAAGAGTCACCGGAACCGAAACGTTAACTCTGTTTTCTCCTCCATAGGTGCTGCCAGGCCCGCTGAGTTTTTCCAGCAACTTTGTTTTGTCTCCTGATTTACAGCATCCACAGTTCTTTTGTTTCTTTTTACTTAATATTCGTCTGTAAACTCTTTATCTCCCCATCACAGCCTGCATTACCAACTGTTTAAATGTCATTTGGGAATTTTGCTATATTACATTCTGTTTCTGGTTCCAAAGAACTGAAAATTGCAGCATCTTGCTCGCTTCAGAACACCATGCAGAGAAGATCCCATTTATCCTGGTGCTCTAGAACATAGATCATAGAACACTCCAGTGCAGCACCGGCCCTTTGGCCCTCGATGTTGCGCCAACCTGTAAAACCAAACTGAGGCCCATTTAACCTATACTATTGCATTATCATCCATATGTTTATCCAATTACCATTTAAATGCCCTTAAACTTGGCGAGTCTACTGCTGTTGCAGGCCGGACGGTTCACATCCTTACTACTCTCTGAGTAAAGAACCTACCTCTGACATCTGTCTTATATCCATCACCCCTCAGTTTAAAACTATGTCTCCTCGTGCTAACCATCTCCATGCGAGGAAAAAGGCTCTCACTGTCCACCCTATCTAATCCCCTGATTATCTTGTATGTCTCTATTAGATCACCTCTTAACCTTCTTTTCTCTCACGCAAACAGCCTCAAGTCCCTCAGTCTTTCGTTGTAAGGCCTTCCCTCCATACCAGGCAACACCCGGGTAAATCTCCTCTGCACACTTTTCAATGCTTCCACACCCTTCCTATAATGTGGCGACCAGAATTGTGTGCAATACTCCAAGTGCGGCCGCACCCGAGTTTTGTACAGCTGCAGCATGACCCCATGGCTCCAAAACTCAATCTACTACCAATAAAACCTAACACCCTGTACTTCACAACCCTATCAACTTGGGTGGCAACTTCCTGAGATCTATGGACATGGACACCGAGATCTCTCTGCTCATCCACACTACCAAGAATCTTACCATTAGCCCAGTACTCTGTATTCCTGTTACTCCTTCCAAAGTGAATCATGTCACACTTATCTGCATTAAACTCGATTTGCCACCTCTCAGCCCATCTCTGCAGCTTGTCTATGTCCCTCTGTAACCTGCAACATCCTTCTGCACTATTCACAACTCCACCGACTTTAGTGTTAACCGCAAATTTTCCCCATCTGTCTATGCCCTAATCCAGCTCATTTATAAAAATGACAAACAGCATTGGCCCTAAAACAGATGCTTGCAGCACTCCAGTAGTAGCTGAACTCCAGGATGTACATTTCCCATCAACCACCACCCTCTGTCTTCTTAAAGCTATCCAATTTTTGATCCAAACCAGTAAATCACCCTCAACCCCGTGCCTCAGTATTTTCTGCAATAGTCTACCATGGGGAACCTTAACAAACGCTTCACTGAAATCCATATATGCCGTTTCAACTGCTTTATTCTCATCCACCTATTTGGTCACCTTCTCAAGGAACTCAATAAGGTTTTGAGGCACGACCTAGCCTTCACACAACCATGTTGACTACCCCTAATCAAATTATTCCTTTCTGGATGATTATAAATCCTATCTCTTCTCATCCTTTCCAACACTTTACCTACACCCAAAGTAAGGCTCACTGGTCTATAATGACCAGGGTTGTCTCTACTTCCCTTCTTGAACAACATTTGCTATCCTCCAGTCTTCTGGCACTATTTCTGAAGATAATTATGACACGAAAATCAAAGCCAAAGGCTCTGCAATCTCCTCCCTAGCTTACCAGAGAATCCTAGGATACATCCCATCTGTCCCAGGGGACTTATCTATTTTCACACTTTCCGGGGTTGCTGACATCTCCTCCTTGTGAATCTAAGTGCTGTCTTGTCTCTTAGCCTGTATCTCAGTATTTTACCGACAACATTGTCCTTTTCCTGTGTGAATACTGATGAAAAATATTTATTTAGCCCCTCTCCTTCCTCTTCGCACTCCATGCACAACCTTCCCACTGCTGTCCTTGACTGGTCCTAATCTTACTCGATTCATTCTTTTATTCCTGAAACACCTATAGAAAGCTTCAGAGAATTCCTTGATCCGAACTGCCAAAGACTTCACATGTCCCCTCCTGGCTCTTCTTAGCTCTCTCTTCAGGCCCTTCCTGGCTAACTTGTAATTCTCAAGTGCCCTAACTGAGCCTTCATACCTCACCTTTACATAAACCTCCCTCTTCCACTTGACAAGAGATTCAACTTCTCTGCCTGAAAGTTTCATGTTGATTAAGGACACGCTGTAGCTGTTCCTTGAACAAGCTCCACAGTGGTGAGTGGGGTTCCACAGGGCTCTGTCCTTGGGCCTCTACTGTTTGTAATTTTTATTAATGACTTGGACGAGGGAATTGAAGGATGGGTCAGCAAGTTTGCAGACGACACAAAGGTCGGAGGTGTCGTTGACAGTGTAGAGGGCTGTTGTAGGCTGCAGCGGGACATTGACAGGATGCAGAGATGGGCTGAGAGGTGGCAGATGGAGTTCAACCTGGATAAATGCGAGGTGATGCATTTTGGAAGGTCGAATTTGAAAGCTGAGTACAGGATTAAGGATAGGATTCTTGGCAGCGTGGAGGAACAGAGGGATCTTGGTGTGCAGATACATAGATCCCTTTAAATGGCCACCCAAGTGGACAGGGTTGTTAAGAAAGCATATGGTGTTTTGGCTTTTATTTACAGGGGGATTGAGTTTAAGAGTCGTGAGATCTTGTTGCAGCTCTATAAAACTTTGGTTAGACCGCACTTGGAATACTGCGTCCAGTTCTGGGCGCCCTATTATAGGAAAGATGTGGATGCTTTGGAGAGGGTTCAGAGGAGGTTTACCAGGATGCTGCCTGGACTGGAGGGCTTATCTTATGAAGAGAGGTTGACTGAGCTCGGTCTCTTTTCATTGGAGAAAAGGAGGAGGAGAGGGGACCTAATTGAGGTATACAAGATAATGAGAGGCATAGATAGAGTCGATAGCCAGAGACTATTTCCCAGGGCAGAAATGGCTAGCACGAGGGGTCATAGTTTTAAGCTGGTTGGTGGAAAGTATAGAGGGGATGTCAGAGGCAGGTTCTTTACGCAGAGAGTTGTGAGAGCATGGAATGCGTTGCCAGCAGCAGTTGTGGAAGCAAGGTCATTGGGGTCATTTAAGAGACTGCTGGACATGCATATGGTCACAGAAATTTGAGGGTGCATCCATGAGGATCAATGGTCGGCACAACATTGTGGGCTGAAGGGCCTGTTCTGTGCTGTACTGTTCTATGTTCTATGTTCTATGTTCTATTTCAATTGTGCCCAACCTCTGCGGTTTCCTTCTCCATCCTGTGCATCCTAAATCTTGCCTCATCACCTCATAATTCCCTTTCCCCAGCTATAACTCTTGCCCTGCAGTATATACCTATTCCTTTCCATCGCTGAAGTAAACATAACCAAACTGTGGTCACTATCACCGAAGTATACATCTACCTCCAAATCTACCACCTGGCCTGGCTCATTAAACAGAACCAAATCCGAAGTGGCCTCACCTCTTTTTGGCGTATCCGTCCTGCACACATTGGATAAAAACTGACCCATCTAAAGTATTTTACCTGTTGTGTTTCCAGTAAATATTTGGAAAGTTAAAGCCCCCTATCAACTAACCTGTTACCTTCACTCCGATCCAGAATTACCTTGGCAACCCTTTCCTCTACATCTCTGGAACTTCTGAAGCCGAGTGAAAACTCCCAACATGGTGACCGCTCCTTCCCTGTTTCTAACCTCAGCCCATACGACCTCAGTAGATGAGTCCTCACCAAACGTCCTTCCTGCCACCGTAATACTGCCCTTGACTAACAATACCACACCTCTCCCTCATTTCCCACCTTCCCTGATCTTACTGAAACATCTAAACCCCGGACCTGCAACAACCATTCCCGTCCTTGCTCGATCCAAGTCTCCGAAATGGCCAAAATATCAATGTCCCAGGTACCAACCCATGTTGCAAGTTCACCCACCTTATTCCGGGTGCTCCTGGCGTTGAAGTAGACACACTTCAAGCCACCTTCCTGCCTGCCAGCACACTCCAGTGACCTTGAAACCTTGTTTATGACATCGCTACTCCCATCCTCCTGTACACTGGGTCTACAATTCAGGTTCCCATCTCCCTGCTGAATTAGTTTAAGTCCTCCCGAAGAGCAATAGTAAATTTCCTCAACAGGATATTGGTACCCCTCTGGTTCAGGTGTAGACCATCCTGTTTGTAGCTGTCCCACTTACCCCAGAATGAGCCCCAATTATCCAGGTATCTTAATCCCTTCCTCCTGCACTATTCCTGCAGCCATGGGTTCAACTGCTCTTGCTCCCTATTCCTCACCTTGCTAGCACGCGGCATGGATATCAACTCAGAGATAACTGCTCTGTTTGTTCTAGCTCTAAGTTGCCACTCTAACTCCCTGAATTTCTGCCTCACATCCCTGTCCCTTTTCCTACCCATGTCATCGGTACCTATGTGGAACACGACTTGGGACTTCTCCCCCCACCTTAAGGATCCCGAAAATAGAATCCAAAACGTCATGGACCCTGGCACATGGGAGGCAACACACCAACCGCGAGTCTCTCTCATCCCCACAGAATCTCCTATCTTCCCCCCTAACTATGGAGTCCCCAATGACTAATGCTCTCCTCTTCTCCCTCCTTCCGTTTTGAGCACCAGGGGCAGACTCTGCGCCAGAGACCTGTACCCTGTGGCTTACTCCTGGTCAGTCATCCCCCCACCAACAGTATCCAAAACAGTATACTTGTTATTGAGGGGGATGGCCACGGGGGATCCCTGCACTGTCTGCCTGTTCCCCTTCTGTCCCCTGACTGTAACCCATCTACCTTTGTCCTGTACCTGCGATGTAACTACCTCCCTGTAACTCTCACTTACCCCTTCAGCCTCCCAAACGCTTCGAAGTTCATCCAGCTCCAGCTCCAGTTCCCTAATGCAGTTCCTGAGGACGGGAGTTGGATGCACTGCCTGCAGATGAAGTCACTAGTAGTGACTCTCACCTCTCCCATCTTACAGGAGGAGCATGCAACTGCCCTGGCACCCGTTCCTCGGTTCCAAATTCACACACAGATGATTGAAAGAAAAAAAAGAAGCAATCCTACCAAATCAGTGCTCAGATACTTTTTTTTTGATGAGAGGCGGAGGATGGGTGGGAGACACTCCTGAAGTAGTGTTTTGGGGAAAGCAACCGCCCAAATATATGACCTCACTGACCTTCCTGCTGGCGCTCTGGCTCGTGCTGCTGCTGCTGAAAACAAGAGGGTCGCTGCTGCATGAGGTGCGTTTTTATAGCACCCCCCCACCAAAAAACGACCTTACCTTCCCGTCGGTGCTCCGGCTCACGTTGCTGCCGCTGAAACCAAGTTTTGCTTCCAGAATAGCTTATCCCGCCAGCTGACAATATTTTCCCAAAATCTCTTGCACCATGTTCAGAGATGAGGAATTCCCGTTTGGGGTACAGAATCCCAAGGTTGAGAATGTTCTCTTTGGAGCAAAACAGGAGATTTCCTGGGGCTGTATGTAATGAGGTGGTTGGGTGGGTGCGGGAATGGGCCGGTTGATCATCGGGAGAAATTGTGCCAACGACAAGATTTAGTTGCCAGAGGACTGGGATTGAAGATATTTCATGAAAAATAGCAGTTATTCAGAATAATCGCACAGAATACTGCAGAAACTCAACAAGCCCAGCTGTATCGGTGGGAAGAGAAACAGAGCTAAGGTTTTGAGTACAGTTAGATTCTTGTTCAGAATACGTCTTTCCTGAATGTCAACACACTGGCAGACCTGAGAAAACGTGAGTTTGTTGGCATCAAGAAGTCATTTGAAATGAGTTGCAGAAATGCACTTGGCAGGATTCAAAACTACACGGGGAAACCCCAGTGAATTTCAAATCTATTGCTTTAACAAATCAACCACAACTGCAGGCAACACCCCAACCTTTAACATGCCTTATGGAATGTTCTGACAGGAACGGCGAGTACTCGATTTGAGATGTCTGTACTACTACCCGAATATTTAACATCACCCTGCACTTGATCAGAACAGAACGGGCTGTTGGGGGGTTGAATTGAACTAAACACATTGTGAGAGAGTGTGAATGGAAATGATTAACTTCCATGAGCAGAAAGTTTAATTATCAGAGCAACAGGTCGAGAAAGAATTATGTCCTTGTATTTTTCTCGCGCCTTTCACCATCTAAATCATAGCCAATGCCATATATTTGGATAAGATTCCTCTTTGGCAAATCTAACGTGCAAATCAGGACAATTGGTTTAACTGTAGGTCTCAAAACAAAATGTTTTCAGCACTTACAGCTGACACTGGAGACGTTGGTGAGTTTGCACCAAACTTTGGAGGCTTGTTGTGCTTTGATTTATACCGGGTGTGTTATCTCAGGGAAACGAGTTGCCCATTTAAATCAGAGATAAAGTGGGTGTTCTCATGTTCAGGGAGAAGTAAATCTGTGGAGTTCATGAAAACAGAGGCTGTCAATGCCAGGTATATTCAAGGCTGAGACAGACAGGCATTTAGTCATTTCAGGAGTCAAGTCGATTGTGGGGAAAAGCCTACCTGGTTCACTAATATTTTTGAGAGAAAGAAACAGCCATCCATGGCTCATATGTGACTCCAGACCCACAGCAATGTGGTTGACTCTTTACTGCCCTCTCTGGCAATTAGGAATACATGAAAATTGCTGGTCTCGCCAAACATGGCCCCCATCCTGTGTACAAATAAAGGATCTGCAGTTCATGCTATCTCCTGTTAACAGCAACTTTTCTGCAATACATCTCCTGAACAACATCAGATTATCATAGCCCCGCGTTCTCCACTTTGAAACCCAGGGCGATAATATGAATCATTTCGATACTTGGAGAGAGATACTTCGCTGGTGAAGATGCTACTGGTGTAAGAACAGGCGCCGCAGTGTATACACGTAAGGTCGCACGGATTAGTGTCAGTAAACTGGTTGGCACTCAGGGTTTGCATCACTCAGGCGTGGGTACAATTCCCAGTTGGGAAATGAAGATTTATATCTCTTCCTGTTAACTGTAGGAATGAAAATGAGTCTCTGGTTATGCACAGAACACACACCCTGAATCTACCAGAATCAGCCCAGTGAGAGTTTGCCCTCACGGTGAAGGATAATGGCAGCAGATGCACGGGAATATGACCACCACAAACTCCCCTCCAAGTTTCTCACCATCCTGAGTTTGAAATATGCTGCTGTTGCTTCAGTGTCGCTGCTTCTAAATCCTGGAACTCCCTTCCTCATGGAATCAAAGCTGTACCTATGTGCCAAGGAGCTCGAGTGTTCAAGAAAGTAACTCATCACCTCCATCTGTGGGGTAATTAGGGATGGGCAATAAATCCAATCCCATTGAATGAAGTCCTATCCCAGGCACCCATGTTCCAATTGCAGTTTCTAACTGAGCGCCTATAATCGGTCAGGAACACGTTCAGAAGCAAAGTGTAGGAGTAAAGCAAAAGTGAAAGGCAGTGATGTCTGGGGGTGCGGGGGCATGAGGGAGGAAGTGAGTGTGGAGCTATTGGTGCAAGGCTCAATGTTGGTTCCAATGGGTCAGGCTTGACAGCTAGTCAATTAACCAAAATGAACCTATTCCTCTTGTTCCCTCAGCATGTGTTACCGTTGTTAATGGGCCCCGAGAGGATGAGCCCATGCTCTTTATCCAGTCAGCTTAAACAGGTGAAAATGTCAGTTTTAAACCAAAGCAGGAGGAGATTGTCTCTTTCCGTGTATTTTCACAGGAGAATATTCAGCTGTGAACGGTCCATGTTTGAAACGTGGGTTAGATTGAAATTCTCACTGAGTAACACTGATACAGGAAAGTTCCCCAAGTTACTGTGATTGCGTGGTTAAGGAAATGCCCTAATCGATGGGTAAAAAAAGAAGTGTGTAGTAAACAGGCGAACTTGAGTCAAAATCCCAGTGGTGCCTGAGCTTTGCACTGAAGATTTCTCATTTCAACTTCTCTGAAATGCCATACTGAACATCTAAACCGTAAAGTTATTTTTGCCCCTTTATTCGTTCATGGAATAAGGGTGGCATTGGCTCAGGCATTTAGCCAATCACCATTGCTAATTAGCCACCATGACTTCTGTGGGTCTGGAGTCAGATGTAGGCACGATCAGGTCAGGATAAAAGATGCCAAAAGGACATAAGGGAACCAAATGGGTTTTGGTTCCCCTGACGATGGATTTATGGTCATCATTACATTCTTAATTCCAGATATTTGTTGAATTCAAATGCCATCCTCTTCTGGGGGTGATATTTATACCTAGGTCTCCAGATACTACCTGGCTTTCTGAATAAACAGTCCAGCGATAATACCACTGGGCCGTTAGTTGCCATGTTGGAGGAGAGAACTGAGCATGGTTCCTCGGCTTGAATGCAGACAGTTGTCATTCGGTGCTAGTATTCCGGTCGCCTGTTTTCTCCCCGCCAGGGAATGGTTTCCTGCTAACAAATAATTCATCCTGAGGTTTGGTAGGAATAACAAGGTAAGGCAGAATAATCCACAGACTTACTGCGGAATATTGTGGTAGTGAGACAGACACCAGGTACTGATCACCCTCATTCTCTGCTGTCAACATTCATTCATTTTCCACCAACAGTAAAAACATCACTGCCATCGTATAATTGTGGCATTTTGTTTCTTTATGGTGGATTAGCAATTCTATTTCAAAGTCGAAACACTCATCATGTTTTGGGGGAATAAATGTCTCCTTGCCTCAGTCCCTAAGTGACAGAAACACTATTTGGAGAATGTGAGCCCAGTTCCAGGCTTTACAGTCGGGGTGGGAGTGGTGCTTGTGGTGAGGAAGCCTCTCAGCAGCTCCACTCTCAAACACTCACCGATTTTCAGACTTTTCAAAGAGCAGCAATGGGAAATGAGGGATACGGACGGACAGACAGTAGGAGAAAATAAAAGGGGGTGAAGTGAATACCCAGACACAAATAGAGACACGTATTGAGGTAGAGCCTAAAAGGGCCAATTCTCCATTCGACACCGCTGCTAACTAACTGAAAGAAAAAGACAAAAAGAACCATTTAGGCAGAGCCTTTTACCACCTGAGGGTGAAGGAAGCAGCATTACAACCGATAAAAGTCTGTTAAAGTTGCAAAGTTGACGACAGGATACTAATGCACTATTTTGATAAATATACTGATTCGACAAATAAAAGTGGTAATTTCCCTGGCATTATAATATAGAAGGGCATAACTGACATTAACCATATGTCTCTCCACAGATGCTGCCAGGCCTGCTGGGTTTCTCTGTCAATTCCTGTTTCTGTCAACTCCCAGCATCTGCAGATCTTTGTTTCATGTTAGCTTGAATATCGTTTGGGACACAGTTAGTTACCTCACAGCCCCTTTCCTTCTCCTCATAGGGGAGGTGATACAATCCATGCAATCAATTGTTGGAAGAACTCATCTGGTTCATTAATGTCCTTTTGGGAAGGAAACGACCACCCTTACCTGATCTGGCTTACATGTGACTCCAGGCCCACAGCAATGTGGTTGATTGAATAAATGCTGCCGAGGCAGTGGTGCCAGTTAATGAATAAAATTACAATTAGTCAGCAAAGCTGTCATCAATAAAAGCTAGGAGGGAGGATCTTCCACTCAGCAGTTCAAACCAGGGCCGTGGTTCCAAAAGCACCAAATCCGAACCACTAGACAACCAGAGAATACATTGGAGGTGCTTGCATCATTTCTCAACGACAGTTTTTGCCTTTCCATTTTTGATCCTTTTGGTGACAGGTCAGTTTCTCCCTGCTTTCGAGTTTTTATCACGTGGAAAGAGACTATCTGGGCCATTGTATCAGTGCTTGTCATCAGGCATCTATCTATTCTCATCTCGGTTTCTAGCACTTGACGCAAGTATCTCTGACGCATCAGGGACAAATATCAATGAGATTAATGCCGTAATCTACAAACGGGGCTGAGGCTTTGTGACAGTAAAACTGTGTTACAGCCGACTTATGGAACTCATCCTCGTGTTTAGCCACAGAGGGAGATACACAGACACATCCCTCAGGATGACACTGACTCCAGGTGCTTCACGTTCACTCTCTGTCCCCACACATGTTTCGCTGACAACAGGCAGATTTACATGGAACACAAGCAAGTTCTCCAGGCAATGAAACCTGTTGTTGTGAGCTCGGAATTGAAACTAACAGTGAGCTGAAAAAGGTTGCCAACAGTGCTCATGCGCAACTTCCAATTTCATACTTTAGCTTCTGGGAATCTGACTGCAAAATCACCTGCTGTACGTTCCAACTTCAGGTGAAGGTGTCACCTTGCTCGTATTGAAAATGGACCAACTGTGCTCGAGCCAGGCAGGAGTGAAACCTACAGCGTCCTGATCCGAAGTCAGATGCGTTATCCATTACGCTACTGGCCCACAGTGGGCACCTGGCTTCTTGTTGAGTTGAGATGTTTACAGGGATTAAGGTGGAAATGTGATACATGAGCTGAGCACCAGCAAAGGGAATCTCTGTCACTGCTTCACTTCAATGGACCCCAATTTGGGAAATGGTAAATTTCACTTGCAAAAGAAACAAATTTATCCTCAGATGCCTGCTTCACTGTCACCTCTTTCTCCACTGAGACTTGCCATTGTTTTATTCAGTTGCTGTGCTAGTTTACAAATCAATCCAATGAAATGTAATTTGCGACCATTATTAATTCTAAACCTTCATCAGTGAAGTGGATACATATGATATATTTGCAGGAAACACCTTTTGGGAATATAGACTGAAATCGATTTCATAAAGAACCACCCCCTGGCTCTCCTGAACATTAAAAAAAATTCTAGGCAACAATGGCTGATGCAGGATTCAAGCCAGCAGCTTCTCACATTTCTAACAGCCAGCTGTTGTGAGATGCAGACCAGAAGACAAATGATGCTGTCGGCTGCCGGGCAACTTAACAATAAATGAGGTGTCAATCATGCAGTGACAGTCTCCCTACCTCAGATGTAGGAGACAGGGTTCAAGTTTTATCTGCTCCGGAGGTATGTAATAACATATCTGAACAAGTTGCTGTAAAGAAAAAATCTATTTCCCGTTGCTTCAATGAACTTCCTCTCGTTCTGTCACCATTCTGCTGGGATAGAGTTCTCTCCATTGGCAAATGCGTTCAACCATTTGGCCACAGGCAGGCAGTGCTGGGGGTTGGATACACTTTGTCGATGTCTCTCAAACACTGGAAGAAGGAAGGAGCAGAAGGGGTGGAATCAGACTTGTCCAGAAAATTGTCAAGGTGATTTGGAACTTTCATCAAATGACATTTATCAGAGGCAGACAGAAAGAAGGAGAGCTGCTGGGAAAGATAGAAGTCAAAACTCGAGATTAATCTCTATAGCAACTTAAAATGCGATCTTTCTGTGCAACCTGTTTGATGTTCAGAATTTGTCTGCACACGGGGCATCTGTTCGTTTGTGACCTCAACAGCAGGAGTTAATGTCTGACACCAACAGTCCCGCGTTAAGTGAATCTGAGTGAATAACTCACTCACTGAGAGACATCCCCAACGGCCCTGAGTTGCGGGGCTGCAGACAGTACAACGTGGAAGGGAGGGTTAATAATGAGCCATTGTTTCTCCCCCACCCGCTCCCTCACAGAGACAGGGAGACTGACGTCATAAATCCATGGCGTCATTCCCGTGCGCGAAGAAGCCGTTCAGCCCATCGAGTCCACAGTGACTGTATGCCTCTTGTATTTCTCTGCAGTTATTCACAATCGGTGATATCTGTCCCTAATAATGGTGAACTCTGTCTGTGTCATGATGCAGTCTCTGACATCCTGATTCTTTTGTCATTCATGTCTGAAACAGCATTGGGAATTACTGCCAGTCATGAAAACAAAAATACTGCAAAGCGATGTGTTTCTACTTCACCGGTTTATTCCTATCTCAGAGAGAAAGCTTTACATTTCGTTCGGAGCAGACCAACTGAGAACAGGAGAAGACCATTCAGACCTTCACAAGTGTATCAGCTCTCCCGTGTGGCCTTGCCCAGTGCATCAACATGAGGTATTTATTTCAGATACATGAAGCTGACGGAAGCAGACAGCTGATGAAAATGCACAGTGCAGTTCACTGCAAGCCACAGCACTGACCAATAGAAAATAGCAGAGAATGGTTTCGATCCATCGACCTCTGGGTTATGGGCCCAGCACGCTTCCGCTGCGCCACTCTGCTACCTCGAGATGCGTGTCTCAGGCAAGTATTCAGCTTTCCATCTGGAGTGCAGCATTTCCATTCGATGATGATGTCAAAGGATCTTCACTGTTGTTTTGTTGCACAGACGTGTCACAGCTGTGTGAGTATAACCTTTGTCTAATTTCCCACATTCTGTTGGTCGATTTCACTCAGAATCACAAAACTTGTCACAGCTCAGATGGAGGCCATACACACTGCCTTAGTTATGCCACGTCTCCCCAATAAGCAACTAATTATCACTTTCAGTATCAATCTTTTGCCTTCTCTCTATAGCATCTGCACAGGTACTTTTAACATAGCTGTCGAATTCCATTTTGTGTTGATTGAATCTGCCTCTGTCGCTGTCAGATCGAGATTTACCGACCGTAACCACTCCTTATGTGGGAACGTTCTTCCTCATGTCACTTTTACTTTGTTTTCCTCATGCCTTCAAATATCTGCCTAATCGTTCTCAATCCTTTCAGGCACGGTGTGGTAGCACTTTCATGCCTTTATTTCCTCTGTCCATGCTCTTCATGACTTGGAAAGCTTCATTCGGATCACTTTACAGCCTTCTGTTCCCCAAGAACTGTCTAATCTTTCCAACCCATCTTCATTTCTGACATACAGGTACATTTTAAATCTTCAATATTTGGATCTATCTTTGATGCTCCTTACTCACAACCTCTTCAATGCCTTCCAGAAACAATTCTTTTGATGCAGCCTGGCCTGTTTTGTTCTTCCAGTCTCCTCTTTGTCTACGATTCACATGAGCCTGTTCAGCACTATCCCCAATCACTTCACATTCCCACTTTCTGAAGTTTCACGTTCATGATTGAGCAACGCTTCAGCCTAAGAATTCATTCAGAGTCGATTTTGCCTGTGTGAACATTCTAAAACTCTTGTTCTTCCTTTGAATAAGTGTATCCCTTGGCCGTGTTCACTGCAATAGGACATCTACCCGATCCCAAAGTCAGGCAGTTCAACTTCATTTCACGAAGCTGCTTTTTGAGATAATTAATTGGGTACTTTGGTGAAACACATGTGGTTGTTTAGATGTAAAACTGGGACTTCTGGTGTTTATAAATGCTGTAAGACCCAAAACAGGAATCATACCCCTGGACCAACAAGCCACCTGTAGACCACAGGGGCCAAATCCTCAACCAGCTGAGACTCGCTTCGTGTGACGTACATCCTACAATGTTTCAGGAATTCCAAGGACCAAACAGTTTCCTGAACATAATCCCTTGACCTTGATTGTTCTTGGAACAAAACCAAAATTGCTGGAAAAGTTCAATAAGTCTGGTAGTATTTGTGAAGGAAAATCAGGGTTACTGTTTTGGGTTGAGTGAATCTTTCTCAGAACTGACTGTTCAGACTTATTTCCCAGGACATGGCTCACAGCCTCACCTGTTGGCCCGGCAAGTGGATATCTTAAAGCTCTTTAACTTTTATGAAAGTTGGTGCTGGTTCTGCTATGACAGGCAGTGAATTACCTTTTCCCACTGTTGGTGGTCTGAGTGAAATGTTTTTTCCTGCTGTTTTGATTCCTACACAAGCAAAACGGAGGAAGCAAACAGCCCTCGCATTCATTCCCAGCTTTTGCCCACAGTCAGCAGGATATGAATCCGTGCAAAAACACCCAAACGGATTTGAAATCCATTGCCTTAACCATTAACCAAGAGATGCTTGTTAATATTAACAGCAGAGTTCATAAAGGGAGCCCGTAGATGAAGTCTACTTGAATTTTCCACAGCACTCAAAAAGGGGTCAAAAGGTCATAACACAAGGTCAGAGTTCATGGTGTTGTCTAATAATTGAGCATGGACTTCCTATTGTTTAATTAACAGAACACACAGAATCGGGATTAAAGGGTATATTTCATGTTGAAATACCCACACCCCACAACTCACCCACCGTACTCTAATGTACACTATTTGATGGGCACTGTTCTCTCAGAGATCTTTTAATTGATGTAATTCATTCAACCTGCCACATTGCACATTACCAGAACTAAATTAGCCACATCCCACATCCTACCCCAAATGCATCTTTTGCCTCTTTGAACAGTTATGGAAACATTTTTCTCTGAAATTTATCACCTTCACAAAAAAAGGGGCTTTACAGTGAGGTAAAAATCAGAAGCCATTTTTTCTTGGCACAGATCATTTACAGAGTTCAACATTATGGGTGTGTAGTTCCTTACTCCGCTTTGTGTCTGTATGTGTAGAGTTATTAGTTCTCCAGTCACCAAAGAATGTGTACACAATATTTAATATAAATGAACAACTACAGTCAAGGCCACTAAAACATTTATCATCTGTGTGGCTACCAAGGTGTCTCAGTAAGTGGGATGACTGATCCAATCCTTTCCCACACTCAGAACAAATGCATGGTTTCTCTCCCGTGTGAATTCGCGGGTGCAAGACCTGATGGAAAGACTGGCTAGATCTCTTCCAACACTTGGAGCATTTATTTAAATCTGCTAAGTGTGATCTCACTGGTGTGTAGCAGGTCGGATGTTTGAGTGAACCATTTCTAAACTTCAAGCAATTATCGAGTCCGAGAGATATTCAGCACAGAAAGAGAGTCTTTGGTCATTCTTGTCCATGCCAACCAGAAATCCAAAATTTATTTCGTCCTGTTTGCCAACATGTGGCCCATACTCCACTAAACCCTTCCTTTACATGTATCCATGCCGATGCCTTTTATATGTTGCATTTATACCAGCCTACATCATTTCCTGTGTGAGTTCATTCCATACAAACACCATCCTACGTGCCAAAACATTACACCCTGTGTCCCTTTAAAATATTTACCCTCAAACCTTAAACCTATAACCTCAAGTTTGGACTCCCCGACCCTGGGAAAAAGACCTGATCAATGCCCCTCATGATTTTATTAACTTCGATAAGGTCACCCCTCAGCCTCCAACACTCCAGTGTAAAGAGCCTGATTTTACTCAGCCTCTCCTTCTGGATCATCTGCTCCAACCCTGGCAACTTCTCTGTGAGCACTTTCATCTTTCCTTGAGCAGGGAGAAGAGGATTGAATGCAGTTTGCGAGGTTTTGTCTGTGTGTATTAACGTGGTTAATGGGTACAGAGAGGATGAACACATCCGCTTTATCCCGCCAGTTTAAATTGTGAAAATATCGGTTTTAAGGCAGTGTAAGAGGAGATTGTATCTTTCTGTGCATGTTTACTGGAAATGTTCAGCTGTGAACTGTCTGTCTTTAAAATAAACGGTGTTTGACTTAAATTCTCACTGATTAACATTGAGATAGAAAAAAAAAGTTTCTGTGTTTGGGTGTTTAAGTTCATGAACATATGGATTGGAGCTGAAGCAGCTTGTGTGGTGCTGAAGCAGCTTGTGTGGTGCTGTGGCTTAGTTGGTTAATGTGCCTTTCTAACAATCAGCATAGCTGTGGTTTGAGTCCCACAGGTGCCTATGGCTTACATTGCCGGTATCTTGTCCAAACCTCTTGTAAATAGTGCCAGTTGCTTGGTTCCCTAAAGCTGAAATGGCTAGCTTCTTGTATTTAAACTCAATGCATTATTATTCCTCTGCTCCCACTCCAGTCACCTGAGCCTAACCCAACTGGCTGTTTTGTTTGTTGCTGTTTTGTGAACTGTAACAATTAACAATTGTCAGCCACTCAGAGAGAGAAATTGTGATAAATGTCCCGATTTGACAGATAAACCTGATAACTTTGTCCAAGATGACATGATTGAAATGCATAACTAGTCTAGTTCCAATTACTGATCTGTGGACCTGAAAGGTTACCTCTCTTCTGCTCCACAGATGCTGCCAGGCCAGCTGAGTTTCTCTGTCAATTCCTGTCTCTCTTTCAGACTTATAGCACCTGCAGTTCTTTGAACTCTGTTAACTTGAATAATTTCTGGGACAAACCAGCCCATCTACCAGCTCCAGAGCTTCTTTCCTGCTCCTGAAAATCAGTCATCACAATAAACGAGCAGAATAGAACTCCCATTCCCTGACCAAAAACGGAACCCAGCCTGCGGCAGTGAAAGCACATAATCCTAACCGCTGCACCACCAGTAAGGGCACTTCAGGCTCTTGTATCTTTTCTCACCGACACTGCTTCTGACATTTTATTTTGTACCATTTTGGCTGCAGATCAGTTTCTCCCTTTCACCAAAATTCCCTTTGCCTTTTTAATTACCTGCTGCACCTGCAATCCTACTTTCAGCGATTCATGCCCAAGGGCACCAAAGTCCCTCTGCACAGCAGCGTGCTGCATTTTTTATCATTTAAAACACAGTCCATTTTGCGTTATTCCTACCGAAATAGATGACGTCACACTTATCAACATTGAACTCCATCCGCCATGCCTTTGCTCACTCACTTAGACTATCTTTATCTCTCTGCAGATGTTTCGTGTCTTCTGCACACTTTGCCCTATACTTGTCTTAGTGTCAGCTGCAAATTTTGACACACCACACTTAGTCCACAATTCCAAATCATCTGTGTAAATTGTAAACAATTGTGGTCCCAGCACTGATCCCTGAGGCACACCACTAGCCACTGAACACCAATGAGAAAAACACCCATTTACCCCTACTCTTTGTTTTCTACTGGTCAACGAATCCTCTATCCAAGCCAATACATGACCTGTAATATGGTGCAACTTTATCTGATGTAGTAGCCTTTGATGTGGCACCTTGTCACTTGTCTTCTGGAAATCAAGATACACCACATCCACAGGTACCCCATTGTCCACAGTGCAGGTAATGTCCTCAAAGAAATTCACCAAATTAATTCAGCAAGACATACCCTTCATGAACTCGTGAACACCAGTGGGACAATTTATATCCAGATGTCTTGCTATCTCTTCCTTGAACATAGATTCAATAATTTTCCTCAGTGCTGAAGTTAAGCTAACTGGACCAAAGTTACCGGCTTTTTGCCTATTTCCTTTTTTAAACAGTGACGTCACATTGGCTGTTATCAATCTGCGGGATCCACCCCAGAGTCCAGTGAATTTTGGTAAATAATTACTAGTGCATTTGCTATGTCTCCCATCGCCCCTTTTAGTATCCTGGGATGCAGTTAATCAGGGCTAAGAGACCCCCATGTCTACTGTTAGCCCCGTTACCTTGGCCAGCACTGCCTCTTTAGTGATAATGATAATCTCTATCACAATCAGTGAGAGTTTCACATCAGAGGTGAATTAAATGGGTAGAAACATTGAAATACATCATTTTCATTAGCTCAGAAACAGTACTACAAAAATGATCTTTCTCGAAACATACAGGTGTTATTGGCGATGTAACGGATTGGATGAAGAAAGGTTCGTTCCCTCCTGGGACCATCTGGGAAGGGAGTGTTTAATATCAGAATGGAGGTCGCACATTTAAGGCAGAGTCAAGGTGAAGTTTATTCTCTCAGATGGTTGTGAATTAGTGGATTCTTTTACAGAAGAGGATTGTCAGAGCTGGGCCACAAAGTGCATTTAAGGCTGAGTTCGATTGATTTTTAGCAGCAAGGGTATCAGAGGTTACTGAGAAATCCAAGAAAGTGCAGTTCAGGATTATCAGGTCAGGATTATCCGCTCATTTAATAGCAGAGCAGACTTGTTGGGCTGAGCTGTCTCCTTCTCCTCCAAAACTGCATCATGTTAATATAAAGCTGCAAAACTGACCGGAGCAAATTTTGCTTAAAAACAGGTAGA
This sequence comes from Stegostoma tigrinum, assembly GCF_030684315.1. Classification (NCBI taxonomy): domain Eukaryota; kingdom Metazoa; phylum Chordata; class Chondrichthyes; order Orectolobiformes; family Stegostomatidae; genus Stegostoma; species Stegostoma tigrinum. The sequence continues at coordinate 1,190,835 of NW_026728821.1, forward strand.
TCCCATCGGGATACCGAACCTCAGTGATATTTGCAAAGGACAACAAACAAAGAAGCAGTCATTGTCAGAAGTGGGATTAGAACCCACGCCTCCAGGTGGAGACCAGAACAGCCAGCTTTGCAGGGGAAAGAGTCTATTCCTTGAGTCTGGCGCCTTAGACCACTCGGCCATCCTGACACACCTTGGCTGCTCCAGAGTGATCTGTATACCAGGGTAAACAGGAGAAGCCAGTCTTCAGCACCCACACTGAGCCTGGCTCCATTAGGCCCACAGTCACCTCTCACAAACCACCGTTGCCCTTCACTTTTCCCAACCTCCAACTTGTTCTTGTCTTAAACAATTGCATGTCAGGCAATTGTAGCTGACATTGCTGATGTAGAACTGGGATGTAGATTGAAGTGACACCGCCTGGTCTATGGCGTAATTCTACTTCTAAAGGTCAGTCAATATTTCACAGTTATGATTGCAAATTTTAACCATGAACACGCCACGGCAGTGAAGGCACTGAACCCTAATCAGCAGACTGCGAGGGAAGACTTATATCTCTCTCACCCTGGTCACTGCCTGATTCAGCATTGTGTCTCTCATCCTTCTGCACATGATCCCCTTGGCTCCATCACGGTGTTGTCGCATTGTCTTGGTTTATACTGCACAGACTACCCTGCCATCTATTACATTGCAGTTTCTAATGAATGAAACCCTAGCTTACAGGGCACAGTCTTCACTCTATAGCGCAGTGTTGAAAGCAATGGTCTTGTAAAGCACCGGTCATGAGTTTACTTCTAACTGGAGGAGATGAGAATGTTTGTACAACTGCGGCATCCAATATCAAAAGGAGCACTTTCACATCGTCTGAAATTATGCCAATGTCATTTCCCCCACAGGCCAGCAGTGAGGTGAGGTGAGGTATTATAAACTGTAGGTTAACAAGGAAACAATGGGGGAGCAACACGGAGAGGGGAGCGGCCGAATGCTTTATTTCTTTGCTGTAGTCAGATTCTGGTTTTGAAGTGTGAAATGGGACAATATAACCCAAATGGGTGAAATCCTACTTTCTGGGGCTTGGTTTCTGCTGAGGCCTTTGTCACCTTTTGGGAAATATGTCATGTGTTACCTTCTGAAGGTGAAAATGTGGTCCACTTCCCCAAGGGAACGTGAACATCTCAAACGGCCGGTCCATCGTCTCGTAACACACAAAGCTATGGGCAAAGGCTGGAAACTGGGATGTTGAGCCTCTTTCTGTGCCATAAAAACGTGATGATTCAGTCATTTTGCAGGATAAACAACTGTTGTAGAAAGAAAAAAAAAGCCAGGAGTTTTGCGATTACGATGCACACAGGTCTCTCGCTATCCATGGTGGTCTAGTGGTTAGGATCGGCACTTTCACTGCCACATCCCGGGTTCGATTCCCGGTCAGGGAATCCAGTTTTATTTTCCCTGATGGTGACAATGCAAAGGCAGTGCAGCTCTGTCTGCAATCCTTTCAATGACAGTTCCTGACCCCGAGAACATCAGGGTCCATATTCCAGCCGCTTAAAGAGGGGAAAGGTGCCTTAGCTGTCACTGCTCAGTCAGTCTACTCACCTTTGTGTTGTGTTGTTAGCAGGGACATCAGCAGTGAGGGTAACATTCACAAGGTACACAACCAGCAAAGATAATCACAGTCGCCACTTCAATTCAATTGTCTCCCCTTTGTGACGCAGTGAGTTTCACTGCCATTTGTCGTCAGGAAGCTACAATTCACCTGATCGAGTCTGTTCAGCCATTCAATGAGATCGCTGCTGATCTGATAAATGTCAACTCCGCTTTCCTGCTTTTCCTCCATAACCTGAGGTAAACTCGAGCCGAATCACAACATCATATATGACCGATATTTTTCACAAGTTTAGATGACTTCAGTGACCTGTGCATGTTTGCATGAAATTGAATAATATGAAATGAGCCAAAAAAAGCCCTTCCCACAGTTCAACCCAGTGCAGGGTCAGCCGTATGACAAGAGTAAGAGAACAAAAACGTTACCTCTATTTCTCCGAGCACAGATTTCTCTCTCGACGAGTTGAATATTTGCAGCATTTTTCATTCTAATTGTGACATTTTCATGGACAGATCCTCACTCAATCCACAAATAACTGAGCTTCCAAAAACTATTTTGCCTCAGATTAAAATTGCTGTGCATCTTTTCATACAGCTTGAAGTCCCAATAATCCCTGCTCCATGTCAATAGAAGCTGCTCCGGGTGAGGTTGGAGCTCACAGACTCGGCATTTCACGCGCCTCTATGGCCATAGAAGGACCGCGCACTCACCAATTGCATCACTTCTATCTGTATCCCCCTGGTCACTGTCTGATTCACCACTGTATCTCTCATCCTTCTGCACATCATCTCCGTGGCTCTATCTCGATTTTGTCACATTGTCTTGGCTCATATTGCACAGACTATCCTGTTATCTATTATCACAGCGTACGTCTGCACGCTCATTGCCATCCCCATTTCCGGTTATATCTTCGTGACTGGTTCACTGAGTTTCCCTGGTTCTGGGCCCAGGAACTGGGATTATATGGTTGTATGCAGCAATGGTTACTTCCTTGTGTGAGGGAGCTGATGAAATATCCAATGTTAAACTAGATTACTATTGAAAGGTATATTTCAACAAGAGCCAGCACTGTACACGGAGTCTTTGATATTTCGTAGAAATCTATCAATCTCAGTCTTCAATATAATCATTGATGGAATCTCCACAGTCCCTGGTAGCATTGTAATTGCAGATTCCAGCCCTCTGTGAATCTCCACATTACAGTGTTCCAGTTGTCGATCTGGTGCTGTTCCTAACATATCCTCTGCCACTGTAGTTCTTGCTTGTTGCACACCAGCAAACTCATGCGGTGCTGTGATCGTATTCTGGTTAGTACTCTGTGTTGTGGCCACAGCAACCTCGGTTTGAATCTGAGACATGGCAGTGGGTGCTTGCTGTATTTTGTTTTAATCCTTGTGCCATGGGCCACAGAAATGCAGCAAGTATCAAACATTTTTACGTGTAAATATTCTTTGAGGTGGTGACAATCATCTCCCAACCCCGGCTCTCTCACATATCTGCATTTGATGTGTCACAATTCAAACCCACCACTTAGAGAATTTTCTCCCTCCCACAATCACTAACTCTCCTTTACGTCCCTCCTTCCACTTCACTGAGACACTGCACAAGCTAACATCCATTTTCACATTGACATTGTTCATTCTGTCTTGTTGCAGTCTATGTTGCTGAGTGAACGTGGCCTGTCTCACCACCAGGAACTCTAAACCAGATGAAATATTTAGATACTGGGACGGTCAGATCAAGACTCATGGAGCAGCTTTTACTGACATGGACCAGTGATTATTGGAACATCAGGCCTAGGAAAATGACCCATGGCAATAATGAGCAAAATGGACTGCATCAGAAAAGACCAGTTTCAGTGGCTTTCTGCAGCATTCATTGTATTTGTTCATTTCGCTACAGCGAGAGTATTGTGCGCAGTTCATTAATTCACATTATTGTGGGATGTGATAGCACCAGAAACTGTGCCGAAGAGATTTACCAGGATATTGTCTCACCTGAAGAGTTTCCGTTATGAAGTGAGATCGAACAGACTGTGGTCGTTTTCCTCAGAGCAGAGGCGATGTACAAAATAGTGAGGGTAGACTATGTAAACGCTTCCCCTCGAGGAAGGGTTCAATCACCGGGGTCCATAGATTTAACCTAAGAGGAAGGAAGTTTTGAGTATATTTACAGAAAATTGCTTTTAGCCAGTGGATGTTTGGAATCTGGAAGCCACTGCCTGCAAGTGTCCTAGAGGCAGAGATCCTTCTGACTTTAATAAGCATTCAGATGTGAATTTGTGATGCTGTGGCATTGACGGTTATGGGCGAAGCAATAGAAATAGAATTTGGATACTAAAGCGATTGTATGTGATTGGTGCACACGTAAAGGGCTGAGGGGGCAGTAGCACCTGATGCCGTCATGAGCATTGTGGTCAGTATCCCCACCTTTCACGAGGGAAACCAGGGTGCAATTTCGTACTGGACCCAACCCAAGCATTTTTGGGGCCTTTCAGCAAAACGGACCCAGCTTCGATTTCAGCTTCAGCTGATGTCTGCATGGAGTTTGCACATTCTCACCATGTCTGCGTCTGAGTGCTTCAATTTCTTCCCATGGTCTAAACGTATGCAGGCTGGCTGAATTGAACACAGAGAACAGTGAAGAGTACAGGACAGGCTCTTCAGCCCACAATGTTGTGCCAAAATATCATCCTACTCTAAGATCAAACTACCCTCCATAGTCTATGTTTTACGATCATCCTCGCAACTGTCCAAGACTCGGTTAAATGTCCCGAATGTATCTGACTTGAATACCGCTGCCGACTGAGCATTCCATGCACCCACCACTCTCTGTGTAAAGAACCTACTTCTGACATCGCCACAATATCTTCATTCAATCACCTTAAAAGTATGCCCCCTCATAATAGTCACTTCTGCTCTGGGAAAAGGTCTCTGAGTATCCATGCTATCTATGTCCCTCATCAACTTATTTACCTATATCAAGTCACAGCTCATCCTTCTTTTCTCCAAAGAGAAAAGCCCATCTCCCTCAACCTTTCCTCATAAGACCTGCCCTCCAGTTCAGGCAGCATACTGGTAAATCTCCTCTGCACCCACACGGAAGCTTTCGCATCCTTCCTATAATGAGGCGATCAGAACTGAACACAATATTCCAAGTGTGGTCTCACGAGTGTTTTAAGCAACTGCAGTATATCCTTGTGGCTTCTAAACTCAATTTCCTTGCCAATGAAAGCCAACACAACATACACCTTCTCAACAGCACTATTAATTTGGGTAGCAACTTTGACGGGTCTATCGATGCGGACCCCAAGATCCCTCTGTTTCTCTACATTAGCAAGAACATTAGGTTAACCCTAAATTCTGTATTTAAAGTCAACCTTTCAAAATGAATGACTTCACACTTTTCCAGGGTGAATTCCATCTGCCACTTCTTTGCCCAGCTTTTCATCTTGTCAATCACCCATTGCAAACTCCAACAGCCCTCCACACTACCCACCATGCCACCAAACTTCGTGTCATCATCAAACTGACTAACCCATCTTTCCACTTCCTCATCCAAGTCATTTATAAAGACCACAAACAGTGGGGTTCCCAGAACAGATTCTTTCAGAACACCACTGATCGTCGAGCTTCAGGCTGAATAATTTCCATCTATTACAACCCTCTGGCTTCCATTCTGTATCCAGACAACCAAATTTCCATGAATCCCATGTCTCCTAGCTTTCTAAATGAACCTACCTTGGGGAACTAAATCAAATGCTTCTCTAAAATCCATATGCACCACTTCCATTGCTTGATCTTCATCAATGTCATTTGCCACATCCTCAAAGAATTCAGTCAGGCTTCTGAGGCATGACCCGCCCCTCAAAAATCCACTGACTATTTTTAATCAAATTGTGCATGTCCAAATAATCATAAATACTGTCTGTCAGAATACTCTCCACTAATTTGCCCACCACAGAATGACTCACTCTTCTGTAATTCGCAGGATTATCCCTATTGCCTTTCTTGAACAAGGGAATAACATTTGCCACCCTCCAATCATTTGGTATTACTCCAGCAGGCAGTGAGGACGCAAAAGCCATCACCAAAGGCAAAGCATTCTTTCCCTCGCTTCATCCTCCTTCCTAACATCAACCTGTTTGAGCGTATGTGTCTTTTTCATGCTATCCTCACAAATGTTAAGGCTCCTCTCACTGGTGAATACTGAAGCAAAGTATTCATCAAGGCCCTCCCCTACCATATCTGACTCTGAGCGCAAGTTCCTCCTACTATCCCTGGTAGGCACCACCATTACTCTGACCATGCTCTTGTTCCTCACATAAATATAAAATGCCTTGGATTTTCCTTCATCGAACTGTGGATCCATGGGGACTGTGAGAGGAGTTACAATTCCACATACAAGCTGCAAACACATCGGCGCAATCATATCCGGAAGAAACTGTTGACTTGCTGGATGTGTGAGAAGGCATTCACAGCGGTTTCACAATGGAAAGGGGCTGTTTCCCTGCTGTGGGAGTGGCGAGGAATTCATTCAGCCATCCCACCTGCTGACTCACTAATGGGTCCATACTGGGGAGAGACCACTCACCTGCTCCGAGTGTGGGAAGGAGTTCTCCCGGTCATCCAGCCTGTTGAAACCCCAACAGGTTAACTCTGAACAGAGACCCTTGAAATGTGCAGATTGTCGGAAGTGCAATAAAAGCTCAAGTAGACTTTTGTACTGCCAACGTGCTCACAGGTGCTGTCACTGTGGGGCTGGGTGCAGGGCATCATCAGCCCTCATTGTACATCAGCAAATACACACTGGGGAGAGGTCATTCACCTACTCGGTATATGAGAGAAAATTCACTCAGACATATAGCATGAAGAAACACCAGTGGGTTCACAAGTAACTTCAGTAATTGAATATTTCTTTTGCTTGTTCATGGGATCATGGCATCAGAAGCTCAGCAAGCTTTTATCATCCGTTCTAACTGCCCAGGGGATGGTTCAGAATCAAACTAATGGTTATAGGACGGATTCACATGGAGGTCAGAATAACAATGGCTCCCAGACCCGATGGCATTGAGTTGATTTTCTGGTCTCTTGTCCCGTTTTTGGAACAAAAGTGAATAAATTGGTGCAATTGATTTAAAAGTGAAAGACTAAAATGTTGTTTTTCTCTCTGATTCAGCATGCCCTGCTGTTTTCTCAGTTGTTATTGACAACCTCATGGCCCTCACTCCATCATCTGTTCCGGAGAGTGTTACAGGAAGGAGGGAATGGTCAACTGTATCTGGTCACTCAAAGGGTCACTGGACCTGAAAAGGTAACTCGGATTTCTTTCATAGATGCTGCCGGGCCTGCTGTATTTTTCCAGCAATTTCTGTTTTTGTTTCTGATTTCCTGCATTTGCAGTTTTTTTGTAAATGTTTTTTTTCAATATCCTCTTTGTCTGTTTCAGAGGAGCCTCATTCATAGGTTTGGTCGGTTTTGGAAATTGAAAGTTAAGGCACAGATCAGGCAATGATCTAATTGAATGACAGAACAGGCTTGAGGGGCCGAATGGCCTACTCCTGTTCCGATAAAAGTTTTCCATTTGCAGCTTGTGGCAATATTTCCCCCCACTCTTCACTTCACATCCCTGACTGTTACACTATGTGCTATAACTGGCTGAGCAAATCTCCTGCGTTTGAACTCAGTCTGTTACTATTCAGTGCCCCATCTTCGACTGCGCGGGTTTGACTCTCATCACAGAATTTTGTCTCGACTGCAGAAATTCACCAAAGATCCCCAGGCAGCACCTTTCAAACACATAACCACTTCCATCTGGAAGAACAAGGGCAGCAGATATATGGGAAGATCACCACCTCCACGTTCCCCTCCAATTCACTCACCATCCTGACTTGGAAATATATCACTGTTCCTTCACTGTCGCTTGGTCAAAATCCTGGAATTCCCTCCCTAATAGCATTGCGGGTCACCACACAGCAGGAGGACTGCAGCAGTTCAGGAAGGCAGCTCACCACCACCTTCTCAAGGGCAACTACTGATGGGCAAGAAATGTTCCCCAGCCAGGGACACCCACATCCCACACATTAGTTAAAAAAATACTGTGTGAACAGTCACAAGAGGAGGATCCTGGCGTCTCATTCCCCTGGAACAAAAACAAAGTTGCTGGAAAAGCTCAGCAGGTCTGGAAGCATCTGTGACCCTTCCTCACTCCCCTGGGATCTACCAAACCTGCTTATTATTTCCACTTCCTCTTTCATTCTGACAGTTTAATTTCTCAATTTCAGTCCATGCGCCTTTTGAGCTCTTCAAAAAACCCCATTGAGGTAAACGAGAGCTGGAATTAATGCAGGGAACTGGGAACTGGGCGGAACTATGAGGAGAGGCCACATCAAAGAAAGCTCCCATTCCAACAACAGAGCTTCTCAAAACACAAAGGCAGTATGAAAGCTTGAGCTGAATAAACGTGGTGATGTGTGGGCTGTCATGAGGAAAATGTGACCATGATCACAAATGGTTAAGATCACAGGATCCCGACAGTGCAGAAAGAGGCCATTCAGTGCATCCAGTCTGCACTAGCTCTCTATCCCACCCTACTCCCCACAACCCCACATTTACCGCAGCTAACCCAACCACGTAAGCTGCACACTCGGGGACAATTTAGTGCGGCCAATCCACCTAACTTGCATTTTTGGGCTGTGGGAGGATCACAGCTTAGCTCTCAAGAAAAAATGTGGATTAAGGCTCAAAAAAACCTCAAGTCTATAGAAAATTCATGCTTTTTGTTTCCAAAATTAAAATCTGGGGAAAACTGCAGCCACAACGATTTTAGAAATCACTCTGGAGGAAGAGAATTCAAAACTCTGACCCAGGGGTGGGGTTGACAGATGCCTGGGACCAGAAATGTAACAGATTCAGAGCAAGGTAGGGGTGAGACAAGGGCAAAAGGCACATGTCATGGGGGGAAGGCAGAAGAGATCCAATTGCAGAAATGTTATTAGCCCCTCAAGGCTGCAGGGAATGGAGTTAGGACTGGAAAAGAAACAAATAAACAAAAGATGTGCCTGGACCCAGGTGTGCAGTGGACCCAGACACAAATTGAAACAAGAAATGTAAACAAATTGGGGCAGAGTTCACAGTCTGAAATTGTTGATCTCAATGATGAGACCAGAAAGCTGTAAAGCCTGGCTCGTTCTATTCCAGCCAACACACACATGATGAACCAAGGGTGAATGCTGCTGGCCAGCCAACAATATGCACATCACACAAATGAATTAAAAAAGGCCTTGCTCAGCACTGTAATTTTCTGTTACTTTTGTTCTGACATTTGCAGTTTGTTTCTGATGACGGCTATAACCCTAAAATTGAACTAGAGTTTAGTATCCGAGAGAAATGTAAAATAAGTCAGCTTTGCTTCAAGCACATCGCTGTAGTTTGTTGTATTTGTCCTGAGGGCTGAACAGCACCTGGAGCTCAGAAAGGACAATCTCAGGGTGGGAGGTAGGGGAATCGTGCACAGCAACAGAGCTTCAGTCGGGGCAAATCCCTCAGGGTCAGACTGAGGGGGTCAGATGGCACTTTACTCTTTCACATCTCTCTTCATTGACAGCCAAGCCACAGTGTGGGTTAATCCTGCTGTGTGTAAGAAATGTGTCCCAGCTACTGTCTTCCATGGCTCACAGCTCCTTGACACGGAACAGAATCTCGTTTCCAACTCGGTTTAGAGTCAGGGGAAGTACAACGGTGAATGCCGGAAATGTGCTTCAAATCAGAGATTAGTGTAAATCAATGATGTGTTCCTGACTGGAAGTGAACCCTCAGGCTCAAGTTTAGGTTTCTTCTACATTGGTAAAGATAAAACAGTATTTCGTAGCCGTACAGCACTAAGACCCAGAGCAGTGGGAGCAGGGGTATGGACATCCTGTCCCTGCCTCTGCTGTAATCACACAGAATGCACCAGGGTGAAGTGAGAGAAGGGTCTGGGTTAGAAATTATATTTCACCAACAATGATTACATGGGGCGGGTTGATAAAATGTTAATTTTCATTTTCAATTACTGCACATAACATGCATGTAATTTTCAGGAAAGGATGAAGAGGGGTTCGTGCTGGCAGTGGGAAGATGTTTTTTTCGGAAGAAGTCTTGTCTGAGACTTTATCACGTTTTTATGATGTCTCCAGGACATGTCTTTTATTCCCACTTTGATTTCATTTCCCAACCTGACTACCTTCCTTCCACTTGTTTGATCCAGAAGTAATTGTCAAAAACGAATGATAATGGGAACCGCAGATGCTGGAGAATCCCAGATAATAAAGTGTGAAGCTGGATGAACACAGCAGGCCAAGCAGCATCTCAGGAGCACAAAATCTGACGTTTCGGGCCTAGACCGATGAAGGGCCTGTGCCCAAAACTTCAGCTTTTGTGCTCCTGAGATGCTGCTTGGCCTGCTGTGTTCATCCAGCTTCCCACTTTATTGTCAAAAACAAATATTTCACTTGGTGGATATTTTCCTGTGACAATTTTTTTTATTTCAAAAGCCTCACATCAGGTTTAATCCAATCAAACACAAAACAGCCCTCTTGATTTACACCCAAACGACATCCCTGTACTCCTGAGAACATGAGATTTGGACACAGGCACAAGATGCTTCTGGTGTAAGTTAGTAACAAAACGGCTTCTAGCCTGGGAACTGTAAATTCTGCTGGAGCTGCTCTTTTCGCCTAGGAACTGTGAGTTCTGCGAGAGCAACATAAATAATGCAGGAATGATAAGATAACGCAGTACTAACCATTCTAGCTGCCCTTCAGTTGCAAATGTTGTGGCGCTATGTGGTGAGATAAAAAGTAACCTATGTGTTGTGATGTAAGTTGTTTACCAGTTAATGTTATAGGATTATGTAACTGTCAATGAAGCAATATCATGTATTGATTGTTTGAATACACTGTGCGATCACACCATGTACCCTGCTTTAAGAAAAGTATAGAAATGTCTTTGTATTAGCCTGTGGGTTGCAGCTCCTCCGGGGAATACGGAAGTCCTCAACTTCTGCGTTTTACGGATGATCTGTACCCGGCCGTATGATGAAATAAAGCGTAAACTCTTAAACAGCCAGACCGACTGTGAGTATTCATTGACTGATCACGGAATCGAGAGACCCCACCGGAGGTCGAGATTTACACAGGGATCGGGTGAATCCTGAGAGGAGTGTAAGGGCAGTTGGAGTACGCTTCAGAAGGAGTTCACCACTGATGCAAAGCGGCAGCAGTCTGTACCGTCTACAAGATGCACTGCAGTGACTCAGCAAGGCTCCTCCAACAGCGCCTTCTGAATCTGCAGTCTTCAACATCCAGAAGGACAGGGGCAGCAGTCACATGGGAACGCTAACACCTGCTAGATCCCCTCTAGGCCACATACTGTGCTGACCTGGAAATATAACGTGGAGATGCTGGTTTGGGATTGGGGTGGACAAAGTCAGGAGTCAGATGACACCAGCTTATAGATCAACAGGTTTATTTGAAATCACAAGCTTTCTGAATGCTGCACCCAACTTTGTCACTTTCTCATGATGTGTAATAAAGTAATAAAGTGGTGCTTCATCTGTCAAAGGTGGAACACCCCGAAAGGTTATGATTTCAAATAAACCTGTTGGGCTTGAACCTGGTGTTCTGTGTCATCTGACTTTGGCCTGGGAATATATTTTGTTCCTTCTGTGTCGCTTGGTCAAATTCCTGGAAGTCTCCCTCAATAGCACTGTGGATCTATCAACAATACATGAACCATAGCTAGCTCCATCCTCTCCAGGGCGGGTAGCGATGGGCAATAAATCTGGGCCTACAGTAATGCCAATGGCTCATAAGCAAATACAGTATTTAGATCAGTGAGGGAGGGATGGGCAGGGAGTGAGGGAGGGATGGGCAGGGAGCGAGGCAGGGGCAGGAGAGGAGGGAGCGAGAGAAGGAAGGTGAGGGGGAGGGAGCGAGGGAGTGGTGAGGGAGGGAGGGGGAGAGCGGGAGTGAGGGGGCACCACTGGGAGGGAGGGAACAAGTGAGGGAGCAAAGGACAGGGATCAGTGGACAGGGAGCGAGGCGTGGGGAGGAAGGGAGCAACCGACGGGGTAGGGAAGGAGTGAGGGATGGAGGGTATGACAGGGAGTGAGCAAGGGGCAGGAAGGGAGGGAGCAAGGGAGTGAAGGATGTGGAGAGTGGAGCCGAGGGATGCAAAGGGAGCAAAAGGACTGGTAGGGAAGGAGTGAGGCTTGCAGGGGAGGGATGAGGAGTGGGGGAGGGAGTGACGGGGATCGAGGGAGTGGGGGACCAGGATCGAGTGAGTGAGGGACCAGGATCGAGGGACTGAGGGCGAAGATCCAAGGACGGGTGCTAGAGACCGAGGGACCGGGGGAGGGAGTGAGTGAGGGAGGATGTGAGGGACGGGGATGGAGGGAGTGAGGAACATGGAGGAGGGAGAGAGTGTGGGAGCAAGGGACGGGGAGGCAGAGTTTGAGGGATAAGGAAGGGAGCGATGGAGGGAGGGACAGGGATGTGGGAGTGATGGGGAGGGACAGGGAGGAGGGAGGGAGCAAGGGGCATGGTAAGGGTGGGAGTGAGTGACAGAGAGGGGTCAAGGGAGGGGGTGAGGGATGAGGAGTGAGAGACGGGGAGAGAGGAATCGAGGGACGGGGAGTGAGGGACAGGCAGTGAGGGATGTAGGTAGGGAGGGAGCAAAGGATTTGGAGGTCGGGAGCGGGGGACAAGGCATTGACGGGGAGGGAGTGAGCGAAAGGGAGGGGAGGGAATGAGGGACGGTGAGGAGGCAGGGAGCAAGGGATGTGGTAAAGTTGGGAGTGAGGGATGGAGAAGGATCAAGGGAGGGAGTGAGGGATGGGGACGGAGAGACGGGGATTGAGGGAGAGGGAGCGATCGAGTGAGGGACGGAGAGGAAGGGAGCAAGGGATGTGAGTAGGGAGCAAGGAAGGGGAGAGCAACCGAGGGAGGAATAGGGAGGGAGCGAGGGAGGGGAGACGTTGAGAGGGATGGAGAGGGGGTGTGAGGGAGGGTAGTGGTAGGGGTGGGAGTGAGGGAGAGACAGGCAGTGAGGCAGTGAGGGATGGGGATGAAGGGAACACAGGACCTGGCTAGGGAGGGAGCCAGGGAGGGAGTGAGGGTGGGGAGGTATGGGGACATGAGGAAGGGAGGGATGGGAGCGAAGGACGGGGTGGCAGTGAGCAAGGGATGAGGAAGTGACTGGGAGGGATCAAGTGAGGAGGGGAAGGGAGAAGGGGAGGGAGCAAGGGAGGGATGGACGGGAGGGGGAGCACAGGATGTGGAGGGAGTGAGGGAGGAACGGGGGGCGGTTGGGAGGAAAGGACGGGAAAGTGCAGTGAGTGAGGGAGATGGGAAGGAGCAAGGAAGGGACAGGGAGGGTGGGAGGGAGGGTTGGGAAGGGTGGGAAGGAGGGAGGGAGGGACTGGAGGATGGGGAGGGAGGGAATGTGGAAGGAGCGAGGAAGGAGTGAGGGATGGACACGGATGGAGTAAGGAGGGAGCGAAAGGGGAGAAAGGAGGGGACAAGCAGGGAGCGATGGGCCGATGACCAAGCATGGGATGAGGAGGGAATGAGGGACAGGGAGGGAGCGATCGAGGGAGTGTGGAGGGGAAGGGAGGGAGAAAGGGATCTGGGTGATTGCGAAGTGGGGAGAAAGGAATGGGGAAGGGAGTGACGGAGGGATGGGGATGGAGGGAGGGATGGAAAGGGAGGGAAGGAGCGAGTGACGGGGTGGGAGACAAGGAGGGAGCGAGGAACAAAAAGGAGTGGCGGAGGGAGTGAGGCATGGGGATGGAGCTAGGGAAAGGGAGCGAGTGAGGGAGAGAGAGAGAACGGAGTGAGGGAGGAAGCAAGACAGAAGTGAAGAAGCAGCTTGGGACGGGGAGGGAGCGAGGAACAGAGAAGGAGCAAGGGAGAGGTGAGGCAGAGGGAGGGAGCGAGGGAAAGGGAACAAGGGAGGGAGACAGTGAGAACGGAGCGAGGGAGGAAGCAAAGCAGAAGCGAGGAAGGAACTAGGGACGGGGCCGGAGTGAGGGAGGGAGCGAGGAGGTAGCAAGCGGGGAGCAAGGAAGGAGCAAAGAGGGAGGAACGGACCGATTGAGGGACCGAGCGAGGGATAGGGAGGGAGGGAGGGATGGGGTGGGGGTGAGGGAACAAGAGACGGAGATGGAGAGATGTGAAACAAGGAGGCGAGTGACAGGGAGTGAGGAAACAGGAATGAGGGACAGGGAGGGAGCGAGTGAGGGAGGGAAGGACAGGGAGGAAGCAAGGAATTGGGTGGGAAGGAGTGGATAACGCAGAGGGAGGGAGCGAGTGATGGGGACGGAACAAGGGAGGGAGTGAGGGACAGAGAGGGAGCAAGGGATGGAGTGAGGGTTGGGGAAGGAGCAAAGGAAGGGGAGGGAGTGAGGGAGATAGCGAGGAGGGACCAAGGGAGGGAGTATGGAAGGAGTGAGGAAGGGACGCAGTGCGACCAAGGGAGGGGGCAAGGAGGGAGCAAGGGCGGAGTGACGGACAGATCGAGTGATCAAGCGAGGGACAGGAGGGACGAGGGTCGTGGTGGGAGTGAATGAGGGAGTGAGGGATGGAGAGGGAGAGATGTGAAGCCAGGATGCGAGTGACTGGGAGCAAGAAACAAGGAGTGAGGGATAGGGAGAGACTGAGTGACGGGGAGCGAGAAACGGGGAGTGAGGGATGCGAAGGGAGCGAGCAACAGAGCGAGGGATGGGAAGGGAGAGAGGTAGCTAGGGATGGGGGGGGAGAGGCGGGGAGGGAGGGAGCAAGAGACAGGGAGGGAGGGGCTGGGAGGGAGCAAGGGACGGGAAGGGAATGAGGGAGCAAGGGACAGGGTGGGGACGAGGGAGGTAATGAGGGAGCAGGAAGGAGGGAGTAAGGGGGTAGCAAGGGACTGGGCCGGGGACAGGGAGTGAGTGACGGAAAGAGACGGGGAGGCAGCAAGGGATGCGGAGGGAGCAAGGGAGGGAGCAACGGTCAGGGAAGGGGTGAGTGACGGGTAGGGAGCGAGGGATGGAGAGGGACTGAGGGAGCAAGGGACAGTTTGAGAGCAAGGGAGTGAGTGATTGGGAGGGAGCGAGTGAATGGCGGATGAAGCGAGTGAGCGAGAGGCAGAGGGAGGGAGAGACAAGGGACGACAAGGGAGAGAGGGATGGGAAGGGAATGAGCGAGGGAGTCAGGGACATGGACAGAGTGAGGCACAGGGAGGGCGGGAGCCAGGGACGGCATGGGAGGGCTTGGGAGCAAGGGACAATGATCAGGGACCGAAGGGCGGGAGCGATGAACAGGGAGTGAGGTACGTGTGGGAGGCAGGGAGCGAGGGAGTGACGGGGAGGGATCGAGGGAGGGAAGGACTTGGATGGGAGAGGGAGAGATGGAGGGGTGTAGGGAGCAAGGGGGGCAGGTGGAGTGTGGGAAGGAGGGAGGGACTGGGAGGAAGGAAGCGAGAAAGGGACAGGGAGCGAGGGAGTGAGGCATGGGGAGGAAGAGAGCATGGGACGGGGGTAGGGAGGGAGCAAGGGATGGAGTGAGAGAGAGGGAATGAGGGTCAGGGTGGGAGGTAGTGAGGGACAGGGAGGTAGCGAGGGATGGTGAGGGAGTGAGGGAGGGAGCAAGGAGGTAGAGTGGGGAGCAAGGAGGGAGCGAGTGGGGAGATATGACTGATTGAGGGATCGAGCGAGGGATGGGGAGGGAGCGAGGGACGTGGTGGGAGCGAATGATGGAGGGAGGGATAGGAAGGGAGTGCCCGACGAAGCAAAGGACAGGGAGCAATGGAGCGATGGGGTGGGAGCAAGGGGCGAGGAGGGAGAGAGGAATAGCAAGGGAGCAAGGAATGGGGAGGGAGCAAGGGATGGGAAGGAAGCGAGGGGCGGGAAGGAAGCTAGGGAGCAAGGACGGGGAGGGGATGAGGGAGGAAACAAAGGAGCAGCAGTAAGGGAGTAGCAAGGGACTGAGCGAGTGACAGGCCATGAGTGAGAGAAAGAGACAGGGAGGGACTGAGAGACGTGCAGGGACCGAGGCATGGCGAGGGAACAAGGGATGGGTTGGGAGTGAGGGAGTGAGTGATGGGGAGGGAGCGAGTGAGTGACAGATGAAGAGAATGAGTGAGACGTAGCAGGAGGAAGAGAGCGTTGGATTGGGAGGGAGAGAGAAGGGACAGCAAGGGAGCAAGGGACAGGCAGGAAACGAGCAAGGGAGCGAGGGACGGGGAGAGAGTGAGGTACAGGGTGCGAGCGAGGGAGTTAAGGATGGCGAGGGAGTGAGGTACGGGGAAGGAGCGAGGGAGCTATGGATGAGGAGGCAAAGAGGGAATGAGGGATGGGAAGGAAGCGAGGAAGCAAGTGAGCAAGGGAGAGAGGGATGGAGCAAAAGAGAGAGGGTCAGAGTGAGGGAGCAAGGGACCGGGAGGGAGGGACCAAGAGACGGGGATGGAGGAAGCAAGCGATGGAGAGGGTGTGAGTGAGGGAGCGAGGGAGGGTTGGCAAGTGAGCAAGGGGCAGGGAGGAAGGGAGCAAGGGAGTGAGGGACAGGGAGAGAGGGAGTGATGGAGCGAGGGACGGGATGTGAGCTTGGGAGGGAGCGAGTGACATAACGGGAGTCAGAGAGGGAGCGAGTGGCAGGGAGGGAGTGACGGAGGGAGGGATTGGAGCAAGGGTCGGGAGCAAAGGACAGAGGGACAGGAGAGAAGGATGGGGAGAGAGCTCGCAATGGGATCAGGGGATGGGTTGGGACTGAAGGATGGAGAGAGAGTGAGGGACGGGGATGGAGCAAGAGACATGGAGCGAGGGACAGGAAAGGAGCAAAGAACAGGGAAGGAGGGAAAGGGATGAAGGAACAGGGAGAGGGACAGGGAGGATCAGGGAGGTAGACAGGGTTGGACGGACAGGGTGGGAGCCTGTTTCTCTCAACACAGAGACAAACAACAATATAGTTTGCTGTACTGCTTGGCACTTTTTAATGAACGTTAATTACATATTGAAGTTATGGATGCAGTCAGTGGGATGGTGCCTTTTCTCTTTGGCCTGTGAGTTGAGAGAAACATTGACATGTTTCCCTGTAACCCCCTGTGGGATAAGGTTGGATAAACCAGCACTACCTTCGATCTGTTACCATAGTGACAGGCTACTTCATTGCTGAAACATTGAACTGAAATGAGAAAATCCTGGATGGATTGATTAATGAGTGAATTTGATTGATTGATATATTTGGGTAAAGGGATATTTCAGCACATTCTTCAGCTGCTGCCTGAACTTAGTCTGGGTCACGGCATAAATCGCGGTGTTTGTGCAGCAACTGAGGAGCTGCAGCATGAAGCCCAATTCCTGCACAAAGTCATGTAGATACACAGACCGATACCCAAAATCCCACATCCGGTTCCAAAGAGAATACACCATTAACATTGACCATAACAGGATGAAATTGGCTGAGATCACAAACAGTAAAATGATGGATTTTTTTCGATTTCTCATTTCTGTGTCACACGGACCGTCCCCATTGGTGTGAGCCCGGAGTCTCCTGCGGGCTCTGCTGGTCACTAAAATGTGTCTGACGGTGAAAACATTGAGCAGCAGAATCAGGAGAAACGGGAGAGTCGGGGTTAGAATGTGGTGGAGGAACGTGATTATGACCCAGACATGAGAGTAAAAAACAGCGCTTGTTCCAGCACAAAACCAGGGGGTGTTCCCCAGCGAATAGTAACCCATGAACATAAAATACCAGAAAATGTTCTTCAAACAGCTCAGCACAGTCACTGTTCCCAGAACCACAGCCGCCGTTTTCTCACTGCAATATTTACTTTTCAGCTTCTGGCAACAAATGGCCACAAATCGATCAAAGGTGAAAGTGACGGTGAACCAGACAGAACAGTCAGTGGCTGCATAAAGCAGGACGGCGTGGATATTACACACGGGGATGGAATACAGGAAATAAAACTGTTCGTCATAAA
Organism: Stegostoma tigrinum; assembly: GCF_030684315.1. Classification (NCBI taxonomy): domain Eukaryota; kingdom Metazoa; phylum Chordata; class Chondrichthyes; order Orectolobiformes; family Stegostomatidae; genus Stegostoma; species Stegostoma tigrinum. Next base: position 1,208,424 of record NW_026728821.1, read on the forward strand.
CAATGGGAATGTGTCTCAATATCAGGTCGAGGATAATGACCAGTAGATCCGCCACTGCCATGGCCCCTAGGTAACGTCTGACACATGGAGACAATCCACAATCTTTATAAAGCAGGACGTAGATCGTCACTACATTAACTGTGAGGAAGGAAAACAAATAAATTACACATCAGTCTGGAGGCACAGTTACCAGTTTGATTGAGGACCCAGTGACATTTTCAAATTTATCGCTGATTTATTGAAAAAAAAGAAGCTGAAATAACCCGTAGTAATGTCTCAATTTGTTTTACTTTGCAAAAAAAACTAACATAAAATACAAGAAACTCTCCCTCCTGAAATACACAAACACACATCCATAAGGACAGACGGCTTCTAGAACATTCCCACAGACTCATTCACTCGAGAGCAGGCACAGGTCATTTCCTTACAGTTCCTGATATAGAGGGTGAAGACGTTGCTGTCCTGAAGGATTCTCTCCCAGTTCCCTGCAGACAAACGGAGGATGGAAATTTCAGTCTTTTCGTCCACATTGTGGTCAATTTTTGTTTGTGAAGAAACATGAACACAGGGAAAATGTATTCACCCCATTAACTACCTGAGGGGAATTTGCAACAGTGTCTCCTTCTCTCTGGAAATGGATCTTTTCCCTCGGGGTCTTATCTTTTGTTCAATTAACTGGCATCCAAATGTTCACAAATAATGTCGGATACAAAATGTTCCGGGGAATGTCGGTTACAGAATGTTCCAGGGAATGTCGGATACAGAATGTGATGGAGTCATAAAAGATCCACATCACAAAGGCCCTTCTGTCCATCAGTTTTGGTGAGACCCACTCAGCCTGGCGGGGGAAATCTCTCCTCAAACTCAACACAACTGGCAAACACAAATTAAAGGCATTGCCAGATCAGCTGAAGTGGTCAGTTATCTCACATTCTCAATCCACCTCACAGAACCAGCCCAGACACCACAAACCCAGATGAAACATCTGTTCAGCACGGAACACTGTGCAGGCCAGGCTAGTGTCCTGCTCCATACAACCCGGCAATCTGTCCAGAGTGGGACACTGTGCAGGCCTCACCAGTCAAATAGATATCAGTCAAGCACGGGGAGCTGTGCAGACCACACCAGTGCATTAATATATAAATCTGGACCAGGTATCTGTCCAGCACGGGGGACAGTGAGGTGAACACCACTGAACTGATCTGCAAACCTGGAGCAGTTACCCTCCCAGTGTGTAGATCTGTACAGACCACCCCAGTGCAGTCCCTGGTAAAGCTGTGTTAAATCACCTCCCAGCCTGGGGAAACATGCAGCCCATGCTGGAAGTGACAGGATGTGGGGCTCCCATCCATTTACAGCTCCATATCTCCAATGTGCCATGACAAGGGGTGCCATGGGTGTGAAAATCACTGCCAGAGAGAGATGGTGGGGAATCACTTTAAATACGAACAAATGGGATGGGTTGGATAAACAGACAGAGACGGGGAGATTGAGAGACTGTGTCATGGAAGGATGTGTTCACAACTTTAGAATGCTGACATGTCGACATACTCCCCAACACTGAAAACACTGCATCGATCCAACATTGTCGACTGATTCAATCCGGACACCTCACCACTTCCCCCTCACCTACACCATCACTAACAGCAGGGCCATGCACATTCACCTTCATTCCCTACCTCCCATTCCCTCATTCCAGGAGGAACAGCCTGGAAGAGGACAGAAAAGGCCAAGCAGGGCGGTGGTGTTCCGCACATCAGTCCACTTACCCACCTTCCCCCACCTCATGGGTAGGGCCCTGGAATGAGCCGGAGGAACCAGGACGGCCCGTGTGGAGATTTCAAAATATACACGTCCCACCAACCGAGTAAGGAGCAATGTTCAGTGAAGGGTAATTCTCACTTTAACCCCACTGTCAGTTCCATTTCCACCTGGCACAGCTTAGAAACCGTGCCGCTGATGCCATCTCTCTTTTGTATCGAATTGTACAAATGGAATTCCCATGGTCTCGGTGGGCAGGAGGGTGAGCTCACTACACATCGTCTCCACCAGCTCCCAGGAAGGGAGCACGGAGTCTCCCTCCTACACCTCCTTCAGACAGCTCAGATACTGAAACTAACCTATAATATTTACTAGTCTCCCAAATTGTCCTTATATCTTCAATAATCAAGCATTGAAAATCTCACAGAGTCACAGTCCCCATGGAACAACTGAAACACTGTCACACTCACTGGAGAGAGCAAATACTGATGTACTCTCATGGAGTGACTCAAATAATGAAATGCTGTCCACGGAATAACAGTAATCCCAACACACATCAAATGGAATGAATGCAGTTATTAGCAAAACACAGAACCAGGGAAATTCTGATAGGTTCCCCTTATTTGTGTAAGTATCGGTGTATTTGTGTATGTATCTGTGTGTCTTTGTGTGGGGCAGGTCTGACAGTCTCTGAGATAATGGGAACTGCAGATGCTGGAGAATCCAAGATAATAAAGTATGAAGCTGCATGAACACAGCAGGCCAAGCAGCATCTCAGGAGCACAAAAGCTTACGTTTCGGGCCTAGACCCTTCATCAGAGACGGGGATGGGGAGAGGGTTCTGGAATAAATAGGGAGAGAGGGGGAGGCGGACCGAAGATGTAGAGAAAAGAAGATAGGTGGAGAGGAGACTATAGGTGGGGAGGTTATATCGAAAGTCATCTTGGGGCCTAGGATAGGGGTGAGGGAGGAGGTCTGGGGGCGAAGTGTAGCATTTCCTGCAGTTGCAGGGGAAGGTGCTGGGTGTGGTCGGGTTGGAGGGCAGTGTGAAGCGAACAAGGGAGTCACGGAGAGAGTGGTCTCTCCGGAAAGCAGACAAGGGTGGGGATGGAAAAATGCCTTGGCTGGTGGGGTCGGATTGTAGATGGCGGAAGTGTCGGAGGATGATGCGTTGTATCCGGAGGTTGGTGGGGTGGTGTGTAAGAACGAGGGGGATCCTCGTTGGGCGGTTGTGGCGGGGACAGGTTGTGAGGGATGTGTTGTGGGAAGTGCAGGAGACGCGGTCAAGGGCGTTCTCGAACACTGTGGGGGGAAAGTTGTGGTCCTTGAAGAACTGGGACGTCTGGGATGTGCGGGAGTGGAATGCCTCATTGTGGGAGCAGATGCAGCGGAGGTGGAGGAATTGGGAAAAGGGGATGGAATTTTTGCAGGAGGGTGGGTGGGAGGAGGTGTATTCTAGGTAGCTGTGGGAGTCGATGGGCTTGAAATGGACATCAGTTACAAGCAGGTTTGTGGACTTTGGGAAGGAGATAGAAATGGCCCATGCGGGGTTGGGGAATAATAAGGTTGGAGGCTGTGGGTGGGAGGTCCCCTGAGGTGATGAGGTCATGAATGGTGTTGGAGATGATGGTTTGGTGCTCGTTGGTGGGGTCATGATGAAGGGGGCGGTGGGAGGAGGTGTTGGAGAGTTGGCGTTCGGCCTTGGCGACGTAGAGGTCAGTGCGCCATACTACCACTGCGTCACCCTTGTCTGTGGGTTTGATGGCGAGGTTGGGGTTGGAGCAGAGGGAGCGGAGGGCTACCCGTTCTGTAGGGGAGAGGTTGGAGTGTTTGAGAGGGGTGGAGAGGTTGAGGCGGTTAATGTCTCGATGGCAGTTGGAGACGAAGAGGTCAAGGGAGTGGAGGAGGCCTGGGGGTGGTGTTCAGGAGGAGGACTTGTGTTGGAAGCGGGTGAAGGGATCAGTGGAGGGAGGGTTAGGTTCCCGGTTGAAGAAGTAAGCGCGGAGGTGAAGGCGGTGGAAAAACTGCTCTATGTCCAAACAATCCACAAACCTGCCTGCCCTGGTCGACACATTGTCTCAGCCTGTTCCTGCCCCACCAAACTCATCGCCAGCTATCTGGAATCCATTTTCTCCCCTTTGGTCCAGGAACTCCCTACCTACGTCCGTGACACTACCAACGCCCTCTACCTCCTTCAGAACTTCCAATTCCCTGGCACCAAACACTTCATTTTCACCATGGATGTCCACTCCGTATACACCTGTATTCTGCATGCAGATGGACTCAAGGCCCTCTGCTTCTTCCTGTCCTGCAGGCCCGACCAGTCCCCCTCCACCGACACCCTCATCGGCCTCGCTGAATTCGTCCTCACCCTCAACAACTTCTCTTTCCATTCCTCCCACTTCCTACAGACAAAGTGGGTGGCCACGGGCACCCACATGGGCCCCAGCTATGCCTGCCTCTTTGTAGGTTACGTGGAACAAACCCTCTTCCGCACCTACACAGGCCCCGAACCCCACCTCTTCCTCCGGCGTTACATTGATGACTGTATCGGCGCCACCTCTTGCTCCCCAGAGGAGCTCGAACAGTTCATCCATTTCACCTACACCTTCCACCCCAACCTTTAGTTCACCTGGGCCATCTCCATCACAATCCTCACCTTCCTGGACCTCTCAGTCTCCATCTCAGCTTGTAACTGATGTCCATTTCAAGCCCACCGACTCCCACAGCTACCTAGAATACATCTCTTCCGACCCACCCTCCTGCAAAAATTCCATCCCCTATTCCCAATTCCTCCGCCACCGCCGCATCTGCTCCCACGATGAGGCTTTCCACTCCCGCACATCTCAGATGTCCAAGTTCTTCAAGGACTGCAACTTTCCCTCCACAGTGGTTGAGAACGCCCGTGACCGCATCTCCTGCATTTCCCGCGACACATCCCTCACACCCCGCCCCCACCACAACCGCCCAACAAGGATCCCCCTCGTTCTCACACACCACCCCGCCAACCTCCGGATACAACGCATCATCCTCCGACACTTCCGCCATCTGCAATCCGACCCCACCACCCAAGACATTTTTCCATCCCCACCCCTGTCTGCCTTCCGGAAAGACCACTCTCTCCGTGACTCCCTTGTTCGCTCCACACTGCCCTCCAACCCCATCACACCCGGCACCTTCCCCTGCAACTGCAGGAAATGCTACCCTTGCCCCCACAACTCCTCCCTCACCCATATCCCAGTCCCCAAGATGACTTTCCATATTAAGCAGAGCTTCACCTGCGCATCTGCCAATGGGGTATACTGTATCCATTGTACCCGGTGTGGCTTCCTCTACATTGGGGAAACCAAGCGGAGGCATGGGGACCGCTTTGCAGAACACCTCCGCTCAGTTCACAATAAACAACTGCACCTCCCAGTCATGAGCCGTTTCCACTCTGCCTCCCAATCTTTAGATGACATGTCCATCATGGGCCTCCTGCAGTGCCACAATGATGCCACCCGAAGGTTGCAGGAACAGCAACTCATATTCCGCTTGGGAACCCTGCAGCCCAATGGTATCAATGTGGACTTCACCAGCTTCAAAATCTCCCCTTCCCCCACCGCATCCCAAAACCAGCCCAGTTCGTCCCCTCCCCCCACTGCACCACACAACCAGCCGAGCTCTTCCCCTTCCCCCAGTGTATCACACAACCAGCCCAGCCTGTCTCTGCCTCCCTAACCTGTTCTTCCTCTCACCCATCCCTTCCTCCCACCCCAAGCCGCACCCCCATTTCCTACCCACTAATCTCATCCCACCTCCTTGACCTGTCCGTCTTCCCTGGACTGACCTCATCCCTCCATGCCTCCCCACCAAAACTCTCCTCTCCACCTATCTTCTTTTCTCTCCATCTTCGGTCCGCCTACCCCTCTCTCCCTATTTATTCCAGAACCCTCACCCCATCCCCCTCTCTGATGAAGGGTCTAGGCCCGAAACGTAAACTTTTGTGCTCCTGAGATGCTGCTTGGCCTGCTGTGTTCATCCAGCCTCACATTATTTTATCTCTGACAGTCTCTGTGCTGTTTGATGTGATGCAATGCCTCCCTCTGCTGGCCTCACACGCCACTGCACAGGCAGCAGCAGGGGATGGGCACCATCAGGGATTTGTTCAGAGAGGGACTGGGAGGGCAGCAGCGCACGACACCATCCAAACTGATTTCTTCCTCATGTACTTATCTAAATGTCTTTTAAATATTGTAACTGTACCCACTTCCACCATTTCATCTGGAATTTTATCCCATACGCGAACGACTCTCTGTAAAGTAATTGCCCCTCATGTCTCTTTTAAAATGTTTGATCCTCAAAATTTGAAACATCCCGACCGCCCTGAAATCCTCCATCCCCAAGAAAAGGTAACCGACATTCAACTTATTTGTGCACCTCATGATTTATAAGCCTCAATCAGGTCACCCCTCATCCTCCCTGTGCATAAGTCAGTAAAGTCCCAGCCTGTCCAGCCTCTGAAAACACTCTGAAGTGGTGATGTATCCGGATTGAATCAGGCGACAGTGTTGGGCCCATGCAGTGTTTTCGGTGTAAGGGAGTATGTCTACATGTCAGCATTCTGAAACTTGCGAACACATCCTTCCATGGCACTGTCTCTCTATCTCCCCCTCTCTATCTATATATCCAAACCATCCCATTTGTTCATATTTAAACCAATTCCAGACCATCTCTCTCTGGCAGTGACACCCATGGCACCCCTTGTCCTGGCACAGGCAGCACAGTGGCTCAGTGGTTAGCACTGCAGCCTCACAGCACCAGGGGCCTGGGTTCAATTCCAGCCTCGGGCAACTGTCTGTGCGGAGTTTGCACGTTCTCCCCGTGTCTGCGTGAGTTTCCTCCGGGTGCTTCGGTTTCCTCCCACAGTCCAAAGATGTGCAGGCTAGGTGGATTGGCCATGCTAAATTGCCTGTAGTGTTCAGGAGTGTGTGGGTTATAGGGGGATGGGTCTGGGTGTGATGCTTCAAGGGGTAGTGTGGACTTGTTGTGCCAAAGGGCCTGTTTCCACACCATAGGGAATCAAATCTAATCCTTATATCTCAAACCATTCATTCCCACCGACATCCCGGTAAATCTCTGCTGTTCCCTCTCCAGATTAATATTATCCTTCCTATAACAGTGCGACCAGAACTGGACACAGTACATCAGAAGATGCCTCAGCTACATCCTGTACAACGTGAAAATGACATCCCAACTCCCAAACTCAAAGGTCTGAGCATAGCAGGTCGCGAACAAAATGCCTCCTTAACCAGCCTGTCTGTGTGTGACACAGACTTCGAAGAGTGAAACCTGATGGCCGAGTCTCTGTTCTGCAACACTACCAAAGGCCTCCGGTCTTTATTTTCGCAAAGACCCTGAGCTTGGTTTGCCTTGTGTGGGCAGCAGGAGGCGTGGGGTGGTGGTGGTGGGAGTGTGGATTGCAGACCAGCCTGTGATGGGGAGATTCATTTTCTTCAGGGTAGAGAGTTTGCCAATGGGCACCCAGATGGGCCCTAGTTATGCCTGTCTCTTCATTGGGTACGTGGAACATTCCTTTTCCCAGTCCTATTCTGCTACCCTCCCCCACCCACAGCTCTTTCTCCACTGTATCAATGATATCATCGGAGATAGTAGGAACTGCAGATACTGGAGAATCTGAGATATCATCAGTACTGCTTCTCTCTCTTGTCTGGAATTGGAAAGCTTCACATATTTTGCTTCCAACTTCCACCCTGCCCTCACTTTCACCTGGTCTATTTCTGAGCCCTCCCTTCCCTTCTTCAACATTTCTGTTTCCATTTCTGGGATAGACTGGCCACTAATATTCATTACAAATCCACTGTCTCCCACAGCTACCTGGGCTATATGTCCTCACACGCACCTTCCTGTAAAATCCTGTAAATGTCTTGCATTTATGCAAATTAAACACAATCTGCCACACCACAGCCCAGTGAGTGATATTCCCACCGCACCCCCACACAACCCTGACATGTTTTGAAAGACCCTCCCAGCTCCAGAAGGCCTACAAACTCCGGTCTTTATTTTCGCAAAGACTCCCTCCATCCCATTCTCTCAGTTCCTCCGTTTCCAGCACATATGTGCAGATGAGGCTAACTTCAACAAGAGAGTCTCCGACATGTCCACCTTCCTCCTCCACCAAGGATTCCCCAGCTCCTTTGTTGACAGGGCCCTCAACCAGGTCTGATCCATCTCCCACACTTCCGCCCTCACTTCTTCTCCTTCCTCCCGCAACAGCGATAGGGTTCCCCTTAGCCTCACCAACCATCCCAACAGCCTCCACGTCCAGAAGATCATCAGACGCCATGTCTGCGATTTTCTGTGAGATGCCACCACCGCACCACCTCTCCCTTGATAACAAAGTGTGAAGCTGGATGAACACAGCAGGCCAAGCAGCATCACAGGCCTGCCTTCCGCAGGGACCGTTCTCTCTGGGATACCATGGTACACACTTCCTTCACCCCCAACAACTCCCCACAGCCCTACGGCCCTTCCCCTGTAACCGGTGAAGGTGCAACACCTGCCCATTTACCCCCTCCCTCCCCAGTATCGCCAAACATAACTACCCAGGTGAAGCAACACTTCACCCCCACTTCCCAGAATCTAGGCTACTGCATTCGCTGCACACAATGTGGTCTCCTCTGCATTGGGAAATGAAGTGAAGACTTGGTGAACGCGAGGTAGAACATCTATGCTCGGCTTGTAAAAAAAGTCTCTGAGCTGCCTGTTGCCTGCCACTTTAATGCACCACCCTGCTCCAGGCCAACATCTCTGTCTCTGGCTTGCTGCAGTGTTACAGTGAAGCCCAAAGCAAGCTGGAGGAACAACACCACATTTTCCACTTGGGGACCCTGCAGCCCTCCGGACTCAGTATTGAGTTCAATAATTTTAGGGCCTAAACTCTCCCATGTCCCACACCCCACTGCACACACCAGGCCTTGTTACCACATACCCTGCCATTACACACTCCCTGTTGTTAGTCACTAACAGTCCCTCTTAGCAACTACTCACCCTCCCAGCCTGATCGTTATTAACTCCTTTGTCTGTCCAACTTCTTTCTCTCTCTTTGGGCCCTAGCATCTCGGTTACTCTCTACCCCATCCACCTCCCTATTCTCAGCATATGAACTGACATTTTCTCAGCCACCATCAATTCTGAGGAAGGGTCACTGAACCCCAAACATTGACTCTGTTTTTTTTCCTTCAAAGATGCTGCCAGATCTGCTGAGCTTTTCCAGCAACTTTGTTTTTGATCCTAGAATCTAATTTGTTGCTGTGTCACATTTAAGGCTTTTAGGAGGAGGGCAGTCACGCCTTAGAGGTGGGAAATAGTGATCTGCAATATGATCTGTTGGGGTTGGAAATTATGCTCTTTTGTCGTGTCTGGTGTTCAGTAATGTCTAATCGAGATTCTTCATAGTGCAGAACATGTCTGCAGAATTTCTTTCCCTAACATTGCAGTCTCCAGATATAGTAGGAACTGCTGCTGCTGGAGAATCTGAGAAAACAAAGTATCGAGCTGGATGAACACAGCAGGCCAAGCAGCATCAGAGGAGCAGGAAAGCTGACATTTTGGCCTGGACCCTTCTTCAGAAATGGGGGATGGCAAGGGGATTCTGGAATAAATAGAGAGAGAGGGGGGGAGGCAGATGGAAGATGGATAAATGAACAGATAGGTGGAGAGGAGACAGACAGGTCAAGGAGGCTGGGATGGAGCCAGTAAAGGTGAGTGTAGGTGGGGAGTTAGGGTGGAGGTTGCTCAGTCAAGGGAAGCGGACAGGTCAAGGAGACAGGGATGAGACTGGTTGGTAGGAGGTAGGGGCGGGGATTGAGGTGGGAGGAGTGGATCAGTGGGAGAAAGGATGGACAGGTCAGGGAGGCAGGGACAAGCTGGGCTGGTTTTGGGATGCAGGTGGGGGTCGGGAGATTTTGAAGCTTGTGAAGTCCACATTGATGCCATTAGGCTGCAGGGTTCACAAGCAAAATATGAGGTCCTGTTCCTGCAGCCTTCGGGTGGTATCATTGTGACATTGGATGAGGCCCAGGATGAACATGTCATCCAGGGTGTGGAGCGTAGATGTTCCACAAAGCGGTCTCGAAGGCTCCGCTTGTTTTCCCCAATGATGAGGAGGCCACATCAGGAACAGGGGACACAATATACATCAGCAGATGTGCAGGTGAACATCTGTTTGATGTGGAAGGTTTTCCTGCGGCCTGGGATGGAGGGTACGGGGTGGTGGGGTAGGGGCAGGTTCCGCACTTCTCGCAGTTGCAGGGAAAAGAGCCGGGTGACATGGAGCTGGAGGGAAGTGTAGAGCGGACAAGAGATTCATGGAGAAAGTGGTCCCTCCAGAAAGCAGGGAAGAGTGGCGTGGGGAAAATATCTTTGGTGGTGGGGTCAGATTCCAGACGGCGCAGGTAGGATGATGTGTTGGATCCGGAGGTTGGTGGGGGTGGTCGGGGCGTGTGGGGTACCTCAGGATGAGAAGATTCTGTTTTGGTTTTATTGAGGGGAGTGGGTGTGAGGGATGAGTTGCAGAAAACATGAGAGATGCGTTCGAGGGTATTTTCAACCACTGTGGAGGGGGAGTTGCAACCCTTGAAAAACGAAGACATCTGGGATGACTGCAAGTGTAATGTCTCATCTCAGGAAAAGATGCAGAGGAGGCGAAGGAATTGGGAATAGAGAAGAACATTTTTGCAGGAATGTGGGTGGGGAGAAATGTATTCTATGTAGCTGTGGGAGTTGGTAGGCTTGAAATGGATATTGGTTTCCAGGTGGTTTCCAGAGATGGAAACACAGAGGCCTAGGAAGGAGATAGATGTATCACACATGGTCCAGGGAAACTCAACGTTGGGATGGAAGATGTTGGTGAAGTGGATGAACTGTTTGAGCTCCTTGTGGGAGCATGAGGTGGCACCGATACAGTTATCAATATAACGGAGGAAGAGGTGGGGTTTAAGGCCAGCGTAGCTTCGGAAAAGGGATTGTTCTATGTAACCTACAAAGAGGCAGGCATACCTTGGGCCCATGCAGGTCCTACGGCCAACCCCTTTGTCTGTAGGAAGTGGAAGGACCTGAAGGAGAAGTTATTAATGGTGAAGACGAGTTCAGCTAAGCGGACAAGGGTGTCAATGAAGGAGGACTGGTTGGGCCTGGGGGACAGGAAGAAGCAGAGGTCCTTTAGGTCATCTGTATGGGGATTATAAGTATACAGGGATTGGAGGTCCATGGTGAAGATGAGGTGTTGGGGACCAGGGAATTGGAAGTTCTGGAGGAGTTGGAGGGCGTGGGTGGTATCATGGACATTGGTGGGGATTAGCTGGACCAAGGGGGGGGGGGAAATGGAGTCCTGATAGTTGGAGATAATTTCGGTGGGCAGGAGCAGGCAGAGACAATGGGTTGACCAGGGCTGACAGGTTTGTGGATTTTGGGAAGGAGATAGAAGCGGACGGTGCAGGATTAGGGAACAATGAGGTTGGAGGCTGTGAGTGGGAGGTCACCTGAGGTGATGAGGTTCAGGATGGTCTGGGAGATGATGTATTGGTGGTCAGGGGTGGGGTCATGATCAAGGAGGCAGTAGATGGAGGTGTCAGAGAGCTGGCATCTGGTCTCAGCAATGTCGAGGTCAGTGTGCCATTCTACAAATGTGCTTCCCTTGTCCGTGGGTTTTATAGTGAGGTGAGGGTTGGAGACAAGGGAGCGGAGGGCTGTAGGTTCTGCGGGGCGAGGTTGGAATGGGTGAGAGGGGTGGAGAGGTTGAGGCAATTGATGTCTCAATGGCAGTTGGAGATGAAGAAGTCGAGGGAGGGTAGGAGGCCTGGGGATGGTGTCCAGGAGGAGGGGGTGTGTTGGCGGTGGGAGAAGGGGTCAGTAGAGGGAGGATTTCAGATAATAACCATTTAAGCTGGAAATCATAGCCAAGCAATTAAAGATGCTAATAGTTTATCTCAATGACGCAGCACATTCCCTCAACATCCTCCAGTTGAGGCAAGTACCTTGCAATTGTTCAACACTGAAAAATCTTCCCTGTATAATTCAGTAAATTTAACCAGAAATTGATAAATTCAAATTCAGCTGAAAGTTGGCACGTAAAATGTGACTCAAAATCTGTGCCAGAGGTCTGATTCAATTCCAATCTCTGAATCGATGATAATGTCACTAGCTCTGGACCAGAAGTTCTGGATACAACTCCTGCCAGTCGAGGAGGTGTGTCACAGCCTGTCAGAACAGGTTGATGAGCAAATATACGGGACAGTCATATTGTAGATTCAGGGGCCATCACAGTGTGGTGGCCTTCATCTTTGGACCAGAGGCCTCAATTCAAATCCCCCAGCAGTGTTTCATAAAATGTCTAAACAAGTTGGTGAAATTTTTTCCAGAATTGTGACTTGATTGAGAAGGACCAGTGTTGAATTTCAGAATTCAGGCCCGGGATAACAGAAAGCACAGTCATTCGTGTTGATTGTAGTAAAATGTGCACCTTATATATGTTTATAAAATCATGAAGGGCATGGATAGGGTGAATAGTCAGGGTCTTTTTCTAGAGTATGGCGAGTCAAACATTAGAAGGCACAGGTTTATGGAACAACGGGAAAGATTTAAAAAACCATACGAATGAACTTCCAGATAAAGTGCTGGAGGCTTGTGAAAACACCATTTCAAAGGATGGGTATATGTATTGGAAGGGCCCAGAGGAATGTAGGCCAAATGCTGGCAAATGGGATGAGATTAATTTCGGCTACCTGGGCAGCATGGACATGTGGACCAAGGGATTTGTTCCCATACTGTACATCTTTATGATTCATTCATTTGCTCAGGATCTCTTTGTAATCTTGGATAACCTTGTCTGTCCATGGTTCATATAATCTCAGTGTCATCCGTAAACTTGCTAACCTTGCCTTCTATAATTTTCATCTGAATCATTCATTTAAATGACAACCAAAAGTAAATCTAGCACTGACCCCTGTGGATCACCACAAACCACAGGATTCCAGTCTGAAGGACAATCCTCCATGAACACCCTGTCTCCTGCCATAAAGCAGGAACACACACACACACACACACACACACACACACACACACACACACACACACACACACACACACACACTCACACACACATGGACACGCACACGCACACGCGCATGCACTTGCACACATGCACACAGCCGTGGAGATAGATACATTCTGATGAATAAGCAGTTCAAGGGTTATGGTGAGAAGGCAAGGGAATTGTTTTGAGAAATATGTCAAGCATAATTGAACAGCAGAGCAGACTCGATGGGCCAGATGGCAAATTCTGCTCCAATTTCTTAAACTGTCTGGTCTGAAGGTATTGGGAATATTTAGAGAAGGTAATTTGCTGTGTGGCTGACACACTTTAAGGAGTCTCCCAATTAAGACTGAGGTACGAATATATCTTTCTCTTTAACATTGTGCTGTCTGTGGTGTTCTCATCCCCAGGGAATAATGAACACTGGATTAGTGAAGATATTCAAGGCGGAGCTCAACTGACCTTTAACGGACAAGAGACTCCATTTTTGGGAATAAACAGGAAAAGTGTGTTCAGCCACAAACAGATCAGCCACGATCTTTCTAAATTAAGCAGCAGCCTCGAGGGTCCAACTGGCCAACTGCAGCTCGTATCCTGTTTGTTGTTGTCTCACTCCACCCTTCAAAGCTGTTGCAGAGGAAAAGGATGTCCCCATTCAAACAGTCATGGTTGCTATCATAGAGACACAGAGATATACAGCATGAAAACAGACCCTTCGGTCCAACTCATCCACGCCATCCAGATATCCTAAATAAATCTGGGCCCATTTGCCAGCATTTGGTCCATTCCTCTCTAAACCATTCTGAATCATATACCCATCCTGATGCCAATTAAATGTTGTAATTGTACCAGCCTCCACCACTTCCTCTGGCAGCTCATTCCATAAACACATCACCCTCTGCATGAAAATGTTGCCCCTTAAGTCCGTTTTAAACCTTTCCCCTCTCTCCTTAAAGCTGTGCCCTCTCGTTTTGGACTCTCCCAACCCGGGGAAAAAGACCTTGGCTGTTTACACTCCTATGTCCCTTATGACTTTGCAAACGTCTGTAAGGTCACACGTCAACGATATTTTATTTTATTGTGTACCAATTGTGGCAATGTTTCCACACAGCACCCACAGCCAAAAATGAAATTAACCAGAAGCTTATCTGTATTTGTGATGTTCTTAAAGGGACAGATGTTAACCAGACTGATAGGAAACCTCCCCTTCTCCTCGATATATTTCTGGAGAAAATTGAACACCTGATTGAGAGGGCAGACTAGATTTATTGCTGCATCTAAAAGACAGCATTTCTGATCTTACAGCGTTCTACTCAAATGTCAGTCTATATCCTGTGCTTGTTTTTTAAACACTGAAGGATCAAAATCATTGACAGTACAACCTCTACCTGATGATCTGACAACAAATGGCCCTAATGGTGTAATGCTGAGCTCAGATACTTCTCGACAACCAGCTACACACCACAGGAGAGGCCCTGCAACCTTTCCCAGCTGCTGCACAGCGAGTCCTAGTTCACCAACAAGAAATGCAGAATATAGATAATTATTTAGTTTCAGGTTGGAAAGCAGTGATTAATGGAATTCCTCAAGAAATGTTGTGAGTTCATCAACAGTTTACAATCCAGATTAATGATGTCAATGAAGGGCTGATAGGATTGGAGCTCAATGTGCTAGTACAGCATTATAGTCACCCAATAAGAAGACAAGTGGAGGGAGGCGATCTACACTGGTGTGTAGACAGGGGGTGTTTGGGAGCAAACTTCCGGCAATGCAAATAAAACAGGAGAGTGTGGGTTGTGGGTCATTTGTGTTTTGGGGAAAGGATAAAGCAGCAGTAAATTATACGACTGGAGAAGTAACACAGAGATTGGTGCTACTGAGTGATTTGTGTGTCCTGGTAGAGAAATCATATAAAGTTAGTCTGAAGATGTCGCAAGTGATTTGGAAAGTAAATGGAATAGTGCTGTTTCTTGAAAAGGGTGCTGGGTATGATGTTAGGCATGTTTCCCTGCTTCTGTACAGGGCATTGCTGAGAATCCATCTCATACTCTGTCTGTAGGTATGATGCACGAAACTAAAAAAAAATCACAATGGCCTTTAACACTTTTCAAAGATGGTTCTCTTTCGACTGTCCTGTGATGAAGGCATTATGTTATGGAGGATTAACAGCTTAGGCCTGAGAACCAGAAATATTCTTGATTATATCAGAACTTGAGGAGAGTGTAAATGGTGAATACCCGACGGATAATTTGTCTTGATTGGGTGAATACAACTGGGGAAATAATTTTAAAAATAAAACAGATTCTGAGGAAGGTTCACTTGACCTGAAACATTAATTCTAATTTCTCTTCATAGATGCTGCCAGGCTGCTGACCTTTTCCACTAATTTCTGTATTTCTTTAGGAGTAAGACACATTCATTTTAATATAGATGTTGTGAAGATGTTGTAAATTATGCAGGCACACATAAACATGTCTTTAAATCAAGTAGGCCCTTTTGTTGCTCAGGAAATGACTCTGTGTATGACAGCAGCAATGATGCGCCAACATGGAGCAGGGAATGTGATGGAAATAAGTAGCTCGCACAATGTTCAAGAGGACCTCACATGTTCATGTTTGGGGGTTGCATAGCATTATTGCGTGATTCAACTCAGAGAGGGGAAAAGAAACACAACCTCCCTGAAAAGCAACAGCCTATCGCCTCTCTATTTCCTTGTTCCTCATCGCATCAATGTATGAGAGCTGAAAACGCACCAATCATCTTTACCACTCATGGAGGATTCATGATGAGGATTAATTGGAATCTCCCACTGCCTGTAGCAAAGGGAATGCAGCCAAATCTAATAGTTCCAGGAAATAATCCCATTGCCAACAACTTGTGCGAGCAGAATAAATTTGGAAGCAGAATAACATTTGGGACAATCTCTCACATTTTTCCTTTTATCATGAGTTCAACTGTTACGTGGACAAAGTTCTTTCAAGTTAATATTTCAGCTTGTCATCAAATATACGTGTGTGTGTGTGTGTGTGTGTGTGTGTGTGTATCTGTGTGTGTGTGTGTGTGTGTGTATGTGTGTCTTTCTTCTTTGCATCATAGTTTGAGTAAAATTGGTTTGGTCATAAATGTGTCATTTTAGCAGATTAAAGAAAACTGTGTGACTCTTTCCTTACACTGACCCTGACCCAGTCTGAGACCTATATTATCAGCCACATCTCCAACCTGGCTACATTTAAAATTTGGAGTGATCAGGGGAGAGGTGGGACTGGAAAAGGAAACACTGACCCGGCAGCCAGCGCGCCAGAGACCATTGAGCCTGACATGAGAGCTGGGTAAGTTGTTGGAGGCGATTCTGAGGTATAGGAATTACATGCATTTGGAAAGGGTAGAAGTGAATAGGGATAGTGAACATTGCTTTGTGCAGTGTAAATCACATCTCCCGAACTTGATTATTTTGAAGAGGTGATAAAGAAGGTTGATGAAGGCAGTGTGGCAGACATTTTCCAAATCGGCATCAGGAAGGTGTTCCATAATGTTCCAAACGGTAGACAGATTAGCAATGGGTAATCACATAGGATCCAAGGGGAGCTAGTCAATTGAATTCAAAATTGGCTTGAAGGTGGAGGATTGTTTTACAGACTGGAGACCATTGACCAGCGGTGTACCGCAAGTATCAGTGCTGAGTTCACTGCTTTCCATCATTAATATAAAGGATTTGGATGTGAATATCAGGGACATGGTTAGTAAGTTTACAGATGACATTAAAAAGTGGTGCCGTGGACAGTGGTGAAGTTTATCTCAATGTGCAATGGAACATTGATCAGATGGGCCAATGGGCCAAGGTGTGGCTGATGGAGTTTAATTTAGATAAATGAGAGGTTTTGTGTTTGGTAGAGTAAAGCAGGGCAGGACTTTGGGCCCCACAACTCAGGAATGACATACTAGCCCTGGAGCATCTCCAGCGGAGATTCACACAGATGATCCCTGGAATGGTACGTTTAATGTATGATGAACGGCTAAGGATCCTGGGATTGTACTCATCAGAGTTTAGAAGGTTGAGGGGAGACCCAATAGAAACTTACAAAATAATGGATGGCTTAGAAGGGGTGGGCGCTAGGAAGTTGTTTCTGTTAGGCGGGAGACTAAGGGAGACTAAGTTGTTTCTGTTAGGCGGGAGGAGAGCGAGGGCCAGACAGAGAGAGCGCCAGGAGGCTGTCGGGAATGTAACATTTTTTATTCCCACTTTAAAAAGCTTACCTCGAGCGGGGGCTGTCTTCATGTACTTGGGCAGGAAAAAGAGCGGAAGGGCGATAGTCATTGGGGATTCAATTGTAAGGGGAATTTATAGGTGGTTCTGCGGTGGAAATCGGGACTCCCGAATGGTAAGTTGCCTCCCAGGTGCACGGGCCAGGGATGTCTCCGGTCGGCTGCAGAACATTCTGAAGGGGGAGGGTGAACAGGCAGTTGTCGTGTTGCATATAGGCACCAACGATATAGGCAGAAAACGGGATGAGGTCCAACAAGCAGAATTTAGGGAGTTAGGAGCCAAGTTAAAAAGTAGGACCTCAAAGGTAGTAATCTCAGGATTGCTACCCGTGCCACGTGCTAGTCAGTGCAGAAATGAAAGAATAGCTAGGATGGATGCATGGCTTGAGAGATGGTGTAGGAGGGAGGGGTTCAGATTTTTGGGACTTTGGAACTGGTTCTGGAAAACGTTGAACTATTACAAATTGGATGGTCTACAGCTGAGCCATACTGGAACCAATGTCTTTGGGGATGCTTTTGCTAATGCTGTGGGGGAGGGTTTAAACTAATGTGGCAGGGGGATGGCAACCAAATATTGGATAGAAAAGACGAAGGAACGAAAGCCTGCAGGGTAATAGTTAATGGAGTCAGTGTGACTAAAGGGAATAGTAGTCGGGAAGCAGATGATGAACACAAAGGGACAGGTGGTCTGAGGTGCATTTGTTTTAATGCGAAAGGTGTAGTTGATAAGGCAGATGAGCTTAGGGCTTGGATCAGTACCTGGGAGTGTGATGTTATTGCTATTACTGAGGCTTGGTTGAGAGAACAGTATGCTTGGCAACTAGTTGTCCCAGGATATCGATGCTTCAGTGGGGTTAGAGAGGGAGATAAAAGGGGTGGAGGAGTTGCAGTACTTGTCAAAGACGATAACACAGCCGTACTGAAGGAAGGCCCCCTGGAGGACTCAAGCAATGAAGCAATATGGGTAGAACTCTGAAATAGGAAGGATGCAGTAACAATGTTGGGACTGGACTACAGGTCTCCCAACAGCGAGCGTGAGATAGAGGTACAAATATGTAAACAGATAATGGAAAGGTGTAGGAGAAACAGGGCGGTGGTGATGGGAGATTTTAATTTTCCCAACATTGACTGGGATTCACTCAGTGTGAGGGGTCAAGACGGAGCATAATGTGTAAGGTGTGTCCAGGAGGGTTTTCTCGAGCAGTATGTATGTCGTCCAACTCGGGAAGGTGCCATATTGGACCTGGTGCTGGGGAATGAACCCGGCCAGGTGCTTGATATTACAGCAGGGCACTACCTTGGAAATAGCGACTACAATTCCGTAAGTTTTACAATACACATGGACGAGGATGGGAGTGGTCCTAAAGGAAGAGTACTAAACTGGGGGAAGGCTGACTATACCAAGATTCGGCAGGATCTGAGGAATGTAGATTGGGAGAAACTGTTTGAAGGTAAATCCACATTTGATCTGCGGGAGGCTTTTAAGGAGAGGTTGATTAACGTGCAGGAGAGACATGTTCCTGTGAAAATGAGGAATAGAAATGGCAAGATGAAGGAACCATGGATGACAGTTGAAATTGTGAGACTAGCCAAGAGCAAAAAGGAAGCATACATGAGGTCTAGGCGACTGGAGACAGACGAAGCTTTGCAAGAATATTGGGAATGTAGATCGAATCTGAAACGAAGGATTAAGAGGGCTAAGAGAGGACATGAGATATTGCTGGCAAACATGGTTAAGGAAAATCCCAAAGCCTTTTATTCATATATAAAGATCAAGAGGATAACTAGAGAAAGGATTGGCCCACTTAAGGACAAAGAAGGAAAGTTATATGCTGATTCAGCGAAAATGGGTGACATTCTTAACGAGTATTTTGCATCGGTATTCTCCAAGGAGAGGGACATGACAGATGTTGAGGTTAGGGATAGATGTTTGCTTACTGTAGGTCAAGTTGACATTAGGAAAGAGGAAGTGTTGGGTAACCTAAAAATCATTAAGATGGACAAGTCCCCTGGCCCGGATGGTATCTATCCCAGGTTACTGAGGGAAGTGAGAGAGGGCATAGCCGGGGCCTTTACAGATATCTTTGCAGCATCCTTCAACACGGGTGAGGGCACAGAGCTCTGGAGACGTTCTAATGTTTTCCCCTTGTTTAAGAAGGGCAGCAAGGATAATCCAGGTAACTATTGACTGGTGAGCCTGACTTCAGTGCTAGGGAAGCTACTGGAGAATATACTGAGGGATAGGATCTATTCCCATTTGGAAAAAAATGGGCATATCAGTGATAGGCAACATGGTTTTGTGCAGGGAAGGCCATGTCTTACCAACTGAATAGTATTCTTTGAGGATGTGACAAAGTTGATTGATGAGGGAAAGGCTGTAGATATCATAGACGTGGACTTCAGTGAGATGTTTGATAAGATTTCCCATGGCAGGCTCATGGAGAACGTGAAGTCTCATGGGGTCCAGAGTGTGCTAACCAGATGGATAAAAAAACTGGCTAGGCAACAGGAGACAGAGAGTTGTAGGGGAAGGGAGTTTCTCAAATTGGAGACCGGTGACCAGTGGTGTTCCACAGGGATCTGTGCTGGGACCATTGTTGTTTGTGACATATGTAAATGATTTGGAGGATGGTGTAGGTGGTCTGATCAGCAAGTTTTCAGATGACACCGAGATTGGTGGAGTAGCAGATAGTGAAGGGAACTGTCAGAGATTACAGCAGAATATAGATAGACTGGAGAGTTGGGCAGATAAATGGCAGATGGAGTTCAATCCGGGCAAATGCAAGGTGATGCATTTTGGAAGATCAAATTCAAGTGCGAACTATACAGTAAATGGAAAAGTCCGAGGGAAAATTGATGAACAGAGAGATCTGGGTGTTTCGGTCCATTGCTCCCTGAAGGTGACAACACAGGTCAATAGGGTGGTCAAGAAGGCATATGGCATGCTTTCCTTCATTGGGCAGGGTATTGAGTACAAGAGTTGGCAGGTCATGTTGCAGTTGTATAGGACTTTGGTTCGGCCACATTTGGAGTACTGTGTATAGCTCTGTTCGCCATATTACCAAAAGGATATAAATGCTTTGGAGAGGGTGCAGAGGAGGTTCACCAGGATGTTGCCTGGTATGGAGGGTGCTAGCTATGAAGAGAGGCTGAGTAGATTAGGATTATTTTCGTGAGAAAGACAGAGATTGAGGGGGGACCTGATTGAGGTCTACAAAATCATGAGGGGGAGAGACAGGGTGGATAGCAAAAAGCTTTTTACCCAGAGTGGGGGATTCAATTACGAGGGGTCATGAGTTCAAAGTGAGAGGAGGAATGTTTAAAGGAGATATGCGTGTAAAGTTCTTTACACAGAGGTTGGTGGGTGCTTGGAATGCGTTGCCAGCGGAGGTGGTAGGCGCAGACATGTTAGCGTCTTTTCAGATATATTTGGACAGGTGTATGGATGGGCAGGGAGAAAATGGACCCAGACCGTTAGAAAATAGATGACATGTCAGACAGAGGATCTTCTGGATGTGAGTTTGCTCGCTCAGCTGGAAGGTTAGTTTTCAGACGTTTCGTCACCATTCTAGGTAACATCATCAGCGAGCCTCCGATGAAGCGCTGGTGTTATGTCCCGCTTTCTATTTATCTGTTTTGGTTTCCTTGGGTTGGTGATGTCATTTCCTGTTCTTTTTCTCAGCGGATGGTAGATTGGCTCCAAAACAATGTGTTTGTTGATGGAGTTCCAGTTGGAATGCCATGCTTCTAGGAATTCTCGAGCATGTCTCTGTTTGGCTTGTCCTCAGATGGATGTGTTGTCCCAATCAAACAGGACAAATGGACAATCAAATGGACAAACAGGCAGAAAGCTAGCCACCAGGATACATGAACATCAACTTGCCACAAAACGACATGACCCACTATCACTAGTATCCTTACATACAGATGAGGAAGGACACCACTTTGATTGGGACAACACATCCATCCTCGGACAAGCCAAACAGAGACACACGTGAGAATTCCTAGAAGCATGGCATTCCAACTGGAACTCCATCAACAGACACATTGATTTGGAGCCCATCTACCATCCTCTGAGAAAAAAGAACAGGAAATGACATCATCAACCCAAGGAAACCTAAACAGATAAACAGAAAGCTGGACATAACACCAGCGCTTCATCGGAGGCTCAGTGATGATGTTACCTAGAATGGTGACGAAACGTCTGAGAACTAACCTTCCAGCTCACCAAGCAAACTCACATCCAGAAACTCAACTTGAGCTACAAATCTTCTCAAAACTCGCTAACAGAGGATTATGATTGGCGTAGGCTTGGAGGGCCGAAGGGCCTATTCCTGTGCTGTAATTTTCTTTGTTCTTTGTTCTTTGACACGTGGGCACTGCCTTAAAATTAAAGGCGATAAATTTAAAACTGAAATGAGATGACATTTCTTCAGCCAGAGAGTGGTGTGCTTGTGGAATTCAATGCCACGGAGTGCCGCGGAGGCCAGGACGTTGGATGCCTTCAAGGCAGAGCTCCACAAATTCTTGATTGCACAAGGAATCAAGGGCTACAGGGAGAGTGCAGGGAAGTGGAGTTAAAATGCCCATCAGCCATGATTTAAAAGGCAGAGTGGATTTGATGGGTCAAATGGCCTTACTTCCACTCCTATGTCTTATCATCTTATGGTCTTATACAGTCAATGCTGGTGCCCTGGGGACTGTTGCTGAATAAAGAGACCTTTAGTGCACTCACTTAGTTCCTTGAAGGTGGAGTAGCATGTGAGACAGGGTAGGGAAGGACACATTTGTCATGATTGCCCTAATCAGTCAGAGCATTGGGTACAGGGGTTGTGATGGCATGTTGCTCCTGTACAGGACATTGATGAGGGCACTTTAAGAATACTGCGCACATATCGGTTGGCTCTGCTCAAGGAAGGAAGTTGTTATTTTTGAGAGGGTGCAGAAATAAAGATTTACAAGGATGTTCCTCAGCTGGAGGGTTTGAACTGTATGGAGAGGCCGAATAGTTTGAAAGGTTTTCCCCTCGAGTGTCAGAGGCTGAGGGGTGACATGACAGAGGTTTATAAAACTTCAATTCCATGAATATTCTGAATAACCAAAGTCCATTTCTCTGCGGGGTGGGGGGGGGGGGGGGGTGGGGGGGGGGTGGGGAGGAGGCCAAAAGTCAAGTGCTAAATTCAAAGCTGAGAGGGGAACAACTTAGAAGGGAATTTACATAGATCAAAAAACAAAGAAAATTCAGCCCTCCAAGGCTGGTCAATCCCAGGCAGGTGGAACTAGGATAGTTTGGGATTATGGTTGAAATGGACTGGTTGGGCTGAAGAGCTGTCTGACCCTGTAACTCTTTCACTAGCTCTATTACCACCTCTGTGTCTACTCTGGGATGTACCAGAGCAACGTATCAAACTTCAGTTCAATTAGTTTTGAGCAATTCTTCTTTGTTAATTCTAATCTCCCACAGTTACTCATTTTCACATTCACTCTGCCCTGCGGAATTTCTGGAAGATTTTCTGTATCTTCTTCAGTGGAGACAGAGTAATGTATCCCATCCAGCAGTGGGTCAGTGGGGGTGAGGTGAAAAGAGATGCCTCTGTCACCAAGCGAATACATTGGAGCACTGCACTTAGGAGATGATGGACATGGCACCCACTCCTGCTCGGAGAGTTCTAGAATCTAAACAGTTCAATGAAACTGTCATTTGACGACCATTGACAGGTTATGCTGAAACCAGTGACACAAAGCTGTAACCACCTCATTTTAGAATCAAACTGTCTTCACACTTTGCAACTGACATAGGTCCAGGGAGAGACAAGAATCAGTCTCCAGTCAAAATTATAGTAACTGCAAGTGTGGCCAGAAGAGAACTGCAACTGGAAAGGAGCAGATTATGATTTATTCATAAACAGCACTGAGGCAGAAGTGAAGACTGGGGATATTATTGGTGATAAAATGAATATTATGATACAGATCAGCTCTGGGCAAAATGGGCCAATGGTGGTTATGAATACTTTTCTTCATCCTCAGATGTTTGTAAGTGAAGCTGTGGCATAAGAATTGAGTTTGTGACTGAAAGTGAATACAATAGTTTCCATCTTTGCCAAATACAGAAAATAGAAATCGAGATGCTGTTCACAAAGACTTACAGAATTAATAAATGGAAAGACACAGAGAAACTTACCAGGAACACCAAGAAAAGCGAGAATGGGATAGTAACCTGCTTGAATAATTATCAGAACAGCTTCTATGAGCAATGTTAATGGTATCCAATTGAAAGTAAGCCAGTAAAGGCCAACGGATAAACTCCTGTCCATTGTTGGAATATTCCAATCTATTCCTCTCAGATTCTGGTGCGTTGTCGTAACATTCCACTCCATTGTTCTCACATTCTGATCCAATATTGGAACATCCCAATCTGCTAGTCACAGATTCTGATCTCCCCACTCTCTGGAGCTGCTGATCCCAATCGTGTTGAGGATGACACAGCCACTGATACTATGTGATAACACATTGAAAGAAACCCCTTATTAATAGAAGCGGGAAACCCTCCAGTGACACAGTCAGTATCCATGGGGACAGACATTAATTTGATTCACTGAACAAACAGCTCCAGTTAACCCCTTTCACACTGACACTTTAAATGTAACATGAATACCTGGTCTGGGTGGGAAGCTGACATTGCCTGCTATTGGTCTGAGTGCTCATCTCCAATTACTCTCACACTGTTAGGCATAAAGGAGAAAGGTGAAGATTTCTTTTCACAGGCTCGATGACTCTATTGTGTTATCCACATGAGGCGTTCGGTGTAACCACATTCCTAAGAGCCATTCAAGAGGTTTTCACTGCGCTGAAGCCTCCTCCACTATAAGTGCCAAAGTAAGCCCTGTCTCTGGACACAACTGCCCTGAAGAAAGACAGGAAACGCTGAACTTTCCTCTCATTGCCCTAATAAGGCAACATTTTATCTTTAACACAATACATTCAATAATTTCCCTCTCAAGTTGCAATCATTTTTTCACAGTTTATACACATTTTCTTTCCCATTTCCTTTGGCCTGAGCTTAAAAGTAAGCATTACATTTCCAATTGCCGTGTTTATTGGGATTAAAGAGTCAGAGACAGCATCTATGTGACTGGTTAGCATGCAGAAAGGAATTGGAGAATAGGAAATGCAGACTGGGCAGGAGTAAAGCAATATCCCCCAGACACCAATATCATCTTATAGTCAGAATAAAATAAAATGCAGAGAAGGAAAAAGAATATCCTTGTCCGAAGGAATGGCGAGTGACAATGTAAACAAAACATAATAGTTTGGAATAGAGGAGAAATGATTTGATATGTTCTCTGTCAGTGTGTGCAGATAGAAAAGACTGTTCATGTATGCACAAGACATTCAGAGTTAACAACTGAGACATAGTTCACAAAATATGATGCAGATGATGTACAAAATTTATAAAACATTTAAACATTGTTTGATTCTCAGCTGATGTGTTCTGTTCCCATTCTCTCAAGAATTTCCCCTCTCTGGGTTTCTATGCTCTCCTCTCTCATTCTTATCAGTTTGTGTGTTATAAATTTCTGCTTTGTGTGTCGTACCTTATTTGAATTAATTAACACACTGCAAGGAAATAAATATACTGACCTGCTGGGTTCTGTCAATGGCTGGCGTCTGTCATATTAGTGTAGATAAAAGTTCTGGCATCAGACAGAGAATGCGAACATGTTACTCTGTTGTACCTTCATTGTACTGAGGAACACAGCACACAGAAATTGCCAAAATAGCGAAGTACATTTACTTCTGTCAAGAATCTATTTTTACACCTCTTAATCCATATTCCCTCTCTGTTTCAGTCTCCCTTTCTATTTATATCTTGTTAATAAATCCTTCAAAATTCCCCGGTAAATCTCTCAAACCTCCCTCTTTCAGTTAGATCTATTGCTCATTTGTGGATGTGATGTGATAATAATGGAGGAACATCACTATAAAGGAGGAAGGATGTTGCCAGAGTTGATGGGAAGGGAAGCCGAGCAGGGAAAACAGTGGAGCGGCAATGGCAGGACTTTCTTGGGATAATTCGAAGGCACATTTTAATTTCCTCCCAAGGGAGAAGAAGCATACTCAGGGAGGACAAGGCAGCTGTCGGTAATACAGGAGGTCGGGGACAGCATAAGAGCAAAAGAGAAAGCGTTCAAAGTGGTGAAGACTATTGGAAATCCAAAGGATTATTAAGACTTGACATTCCATCTTAGGGTAAATGATAAAAACAATAGGGAGGAGAAGATGAAATATGATGGCAAGCTTGTTAATAATATAAAAGAAGGTTGCAAGAGGTCTTTAGATATATAACAAGGAAGAGAGGGAAGCAGGACCAAACACGGGACTGCTGGAAATGAGGCTGGAGTAGTTATGGGAAACATAGAAATGGTAGAGTATCTGATTGGGGACTATGCATCAGTCTTCACGGTGGAAGACACCAGCAGCCAGCCAGAACATAAAGCGAATCAGAAGCAGAGGTAAGTGAGGTAACCATCAGTAAGGAGAAGGTGCTGGGGAAGCTGAAAGATCTGAAGGTAGATAAATTAACCAGATCAGATGAACTGCGTGCCATAGTTCTAAGGAGATAGCGGACGAGTTTGTTTGGCTTTGCTGGTGATCTTTCAGGAATCACTGGAGTCAGGGAGGGTCCCAGAAGACTGGCAAATATCACCCCACAGTTTAAGGAGAGAGAGACACAGAAATCAGGAAATTATAGGTGATGGGGCAATGAAAAATATTTTGAACAAGGCTCAGTGGATCCTTAGTTTTATGAATGGAGGTCCAGAGTATTAAAGAGGGGAAGTGGTGGAGTATATTGAAAAAATATTTGATTAAGCTACAGCATAACAAGGGTTAAATTTACAAATTATAATACAAACTGAAGACTTGCAAGTGCGGTTGAAATGAAGGAAATCGGTTTAAAGCATACAGGAGCGCACATGACAAACAAATTGTTGCCTAGACCCTGTAGTTAAGGATGTTGGGAACAGCCTGTGAGTAAATTGAGGTTTTAAAAGTCTAAGAAGCACAATGAAAGCTGTTGCTGCAGAGGTCCCAATGTACAACAATGTTGTCAATATTGAAGATGAAATAAAGCCGGATATTTGAAAAGATCGCAGACTCATTCCTCCTTTCTCTGCAACCCAAAACCCACCTTCCAAGAGAAGCAGCATTTCACTTGTCCTCTTTCAATCCAGTCTACTGTCATTGCTGCTCACAATGCTGCCTGCTTTACACTGGCGAGACCAAAGAGAGACTGCTTTGCCAAACACTTCCACTCTGTCTGTAGGAATAACCCTAACCTCCTCGTTGCTTCCAATTTCGATAATATACCTTGTTCCCATGCTAACATTTTGCTCCTGGGTTATTGCAATGCTTCAATGAAGGGCATCCCAAGCTCGAGTTACACCTCATTTTATGCTTTGTGCTTTATAGCTTGTAGGCCTTAATATTCAATTCCATAACTTCACAGCCTGACACCATTGGGAATGTTCTCCATTTTTCGTACGTTCTCCCTCCCGGTCTCCCTGTGACCATGTCATGTTTGTGTCTTGTTTATCTTGCACTGAATGGAAGGAACCCATCTCTCCCATTCACACCTGTATTTACTCCCATTCTACATCTGTTTCTCTTTCACTACAACTAAACGTCCATTTGTCTTTTGCACTGTACAATACGCCCTCTGTTTTCTGTCACTCATCCTCCACCTCTGTCAAGGTATTTTCCAATCCTTTTCAGTTCTGAAGAAGGCTCACGCTGGACTTGAAACCTTAACTCTGTTTCTCTGTCTCCACAGATGCATCCAGAACTGCTGACTTTCTCCAGAAATGAATCAGCACAAAATAAATTTTCAACAAAACATAGAACTGTGGACGCTGGAAATCTGAAACAAAAACAAAAGTTGCTGATGAAACTGAGAGCTTTGAAGAAGTGTCACTGGATCCGACAGATGAACTTTGCTGTGACTCCATAGCTGCTGCCAGACCTGCTTAGTTTCTTCTGCAATTTCTATTTTCAAATAAATTCTAACAGTGTGTGTCAAAGCTGCACAAACGCCCTGTCCAACATGGAGCACCATACACTGGGAAGTGAATGGCACAGCAAGGTGCACTCATTTATTGGTTAAGGCTGGCATCACTGGCACTACAGAGCACTTAATCATGGTCAGGCAGAGAAACAGGGAGAAGCACATTCACTTTAAAAACAGAAGATTTCACTGGGGGAAGGGAAAAGATTCAGATGAATATGTTAAATGTGTCTTGAGGAATGTGACAAATTGGTAGCCTGAAATCATGGAGAGACTCTCAGAAG
The DNA here is from genome assembly GCF_030684315.1 of Stegostoma tigrinum. NCBI lineage: Eukaryota > Metazoa > Chordata > Chondrichthyes > Orectolobiformes > Stegostomatidae > Stegostoma > Stegostoma tigrinum. Next base: position 1,235,890 of record NW_026728821.1, read on the forward strand.
AATAAGAACAATAAAGTAGAAGTGTTACCATATCAGAACCCAGAGTATGCCACTGAGTACAGGAGCGATGGGGACTCGGACTGAACTGGGTGACAGGCCATACAATGACACTGCACATATTGCAGCTCAAACCTGGGCATTCATGTGGTGATGTAAACCACAGCAACAGCAGAAGCAGAATTGAATTCAACCACAATCTGTAACTTTTTGTCCCGGATAATCCCTCAGTCTGTGGTTACCATCAAGCTGATCGATGGTTCAGTGACGAGTGCAGGCAAACACACTGGGGTCAGAACCATCTGAACCAAAAACTGACACCAGCCCATTTTCAATACCAGATTTGGCTGCTTGCATTCCAAACAGCAGAACTAACACATGACAAACAGGGCAAAGTGACTGCAAGACCAACAGACCAGAAGTCCTGCCACAACCAGTCACAAATGGCGATTGACAGTTAAACAACTCCCTGGAGGAGAGGGCTCCACAAATATCCCCATCCGAAACAATGGAACAGCCCTCCACATCAGTACAAAAGTCAAGGATGTAGTATCTGCACCATCCTCAGCCAGAAGTATTGAGTGGATGACTTAGCTCACCCTCATCATGACACCCTACAAAATCACAGATGCCAGTCTTCAACCAATTCAATTCACTCCACATGATACCAAGAAAAAGATGATAAACTAAAGACACGAAAAAGATAACTGGCCCTGTCACTGTTCCTGCAATGGGACTGAAGGCTTGTGCTGCACAAGCCGTGCCCCTGGGGAAGCTGTTTCATTCCAGCCCCAACTCTGACACCTACCTGGCAATGTGGAAAATCACTCAGCTGTGCCCAGTCCCCTAAGAGGAGAATAGTTACAATCTGACCAACTGCCACACCCTCAGTTTCATCAGGGTGGTCGAATTGTTGGAAGTTGTTTTTGACAGAGCTGTCAAGTAGCACAGAAATAACCTGCTCAGGGTGGTTTCTGATAGTTCCCTATGTGGAGATGGTGTTGCTGTGGAAATATCATTAGATTACTAATCCAGACCAGGCAATGCTTTGGCAGCCAAGGTAGTTAAGACAATTAACAAAATATCAAAATTTCAAATCTGGTGTCAGCAAAAGTGGGCCTTGAAGCCAATATCGATTGTAAAAACCAATGTGCTTCAACAATGTACTTTCAGGATGGAAATCTACTGTCCTTTCCTGGTATGTCCTAAAAGTGACTCCAGACCCGTGTTGAACTCTTCAATGGTCTCTGAGACAGGACAGGGTGCAACATTACCTGCCAATTTTTATACTCAATGCCCAGACCAATGACGGCCGGCATGCCATATGCCTTGTTGACTACCTTTTCCAACTGCGTAGCCACTTTCAGTGACCTGTATACCTGGACACCCAGATCCCACTGCCTATGAGTGCTCTTCAGGGTTCTGCCATTTACTGGATATTTTCCAGCTGGATGAGACCTTCCAAAATGCATTACCTCACATGTTTCCGGATTGAACTCCATCTGCCAATTCTCTGCCCAAGTCACCAACCTATCGATATTCAGCTTTGTCCTTCGACGGTCCTCATCGCTGTCTGCAATTCCAACAACCTTTGTGTCATCAGCAAACTTACCAATCAGACCAGTTATATTCTCCTCCAAATCATTTACATATATATATTACAGATAGCAAAGGTCCTAACACTGATTCCTGAGGAACGCCACACTTTTGATCTCAATATGGCCCAAACTATCTACACACCCTTCCCCAGACTCATCATCCACCACGTCCTTCTTTATGGTAAATACTGACACAAAGTGCTCATTTAATACCTCGCCATATTCCTCTGGCTCCGCATATAAATTCCCTTCCCTGTCCTTGAGTGGGCCATCCCTCTGCCTGGCTACCCTCTTGCTCTTTGTATGGATATATGGGATTTTCCTGAATCTTGTTGGTCAATGACTTTTCATGACCCCTTTATAGCCACCCTGACTCCTCGTTTAAATTTCTTTCATCTTTCTTTTTCATCCACCCTCGCTTCGTATATTCCCAACCTCCTGGCCTTAATAAATGCTTCCTTTTTCTTTCTAATTAGGCTCACTATATCTCCCATTATCCAAGGTTCCCTAAACATGCTGTACTTACCCCTCATCCTTACAGTAATATACTTGTCCTGAGTTCCCAGCAACTTACACTTGAAAGCCTCCAACATACCAGATGTGAATTTGCCCTCAAACATCTGTCCCAATCTACATTCTTCAGTTCCTGCCTAATATTGTTATAATTAGCCTTGCCCCAGTTTAACACCTTCACTCGATAACTACAACTATCATTATCCATCAGGACCCTTAAACTTACTGAATTGTGATCACAGTCTTTGAGTTATTCCCTTCTTGAGACATCGACCACCTGGGCAGGTTCATTCCCCAATATTAGGTCCAGTACGGCCCCTTTCCAAGATGGACTGTCGACATCGTGCTTCAAAAAGCCCTCCTGGATGGTCCTTACAAACTCTGCCCCGTCCGAGCCCCAAACACCAAGTGAGTCCCAGTCAATATATGGGGAGTTTAAATCACCCACGACAACAACCTTGTTACTTTTACAGCTTGCCAAAATCTGGCAATGTATCTGTTCTTCTATCTCCTACTTGCTGTTGGGGGGCCTATAGTAAACCCCAAACATTGTGGGTGCACCCTTCCTGTTCCTGAGCTCTACCGATATTGCCTCGCTGTATGAGCCATCCGAGGTGTCATCCCATGGTACAGCTGTGATATTCACCTTAGCAAGTCGTGCAACTCCCCCACCCGTTATCTACCTGCCTCAATCCTGCCCGAAACACCTGTATCCTGGAACGTTAAACTATCAATCCTGTCCCTCCCTTAACCAAGTCTCTGTAATAGCAACAACATCATAGTTCTAAGTACGAATCCCAGCTCTAAGTTCTTCTGCCCTCCCTGTTACACTTCTTGCATTGAAACTGGTGACCTTCAATCTACTAGATCCGCTTTGATCAGCAACCACTCCCAGTCTGTTCTTTCTCTGAGTCTTACTGGCCCTATTCTCTAGTTCCCTTTCAGTCCATTCATTTTGCATTGATTCCCACACCACTGCCAAGCTAATTTCAATCCTCCTGAGTGACACCAGCAAACCTGCTAGTAGGAATATACACCTAATATTTTCAAATCCTGAAACATCAACTTTCCTGAACCTCTGATACTGCCTGGCCTGTTGTGATCATCCAACTCTACACCTTGTTATCTCAGATTGCAGCATCGGCAATTCCTACTATCTCTGAGGAAGTTCTGGAATGAAACCAGTTCACTTGATGGCCACTGTCAGTACTGGCCTCTCCCTGGTGCATACATGGCGCACTCTTTCAGTGTTGAAAATGCCTTCCTCTCCTTAGTTTATTTTCCTGGCTGATAAATCATTATATCTCTGTGCGGTCACAATGAACTGAAATTTTAATGTGCCCACACTGAATAGAAGCAGTTGACAATGTAATTGCACAATTTTCTGTACCACAGTCACAGTAACAGCAACACCACAATTGCTGCTGGAGTTGACAGGGGATGTTGGGGATGAGATGGCCTTGTGGAATTATTTCTAGACTATTAATCCAAGGACCCAGGTCACGACACACACCCCAATTCAAATCCTGCCACGGCAGATTGTGGAATTTGAATTCTTTGAAATACCTGGAATGATGAAATTATTAAGCCATCGTTGATCATTGGGAAAAAAACCACCTGACTCACTTATGGCCGTCAGGGAAGGAAATCTGCCAACCTTACCTGGCCTGGCCTACATGTGACTCCAGACCAACAGCAATGTGGTTACCTCTCAACTGCCATTTGGAATGACCAAACCAGCCACTCACATATATCAACCACCACAAAGTCTCACAGAAATGACACAGGACAGACCTATTTACCAGCAATACACAGCATGTGTACGGTAGAGATGCAAGAAAAAAGCTCACAAACACCTTCTCAAGGGCATCGAGGAAAGGGAAGTAAATGCTGGCCCAGCCAGTCACACCCACAAACCATTAATGCACAAAGAAGATGCCCACATTCAGGAAAGACAGACTGAGGTGACACAGCTTACTTTAAGCAGGGACTTAGAAGTATATCTACATGGGCATGATATTCAGGAATATGGGAACTGGCAAAAAAAGTAATTAATTTCACATTTTATTTCCGTCCCACCTGATCATCAACAATCCCTTTTTTTGCTTATATTTTTCTCTCGCTGTCTCTTTCTCAATTTATTCAACTCATTCCTTCCCCCTTCAAACAAATATCCCTGTCAGCAGCATAAATCACAATATTTGCCAGCAGATTTCAGCTCTGATATTTGTTCAGTCGACTTGAAATGTTAACTCTGCTTTTATTTCATCAGAGCCTGCCAAATTGTTCACTTTCCTCAGCACTTTGTTTTATTTTTGTTTCAGATCTCTGACACATTTCTTTCTTTGGTTTTACTGTTTTTTTAAAAATACATTTCACAGGATGACGAAATCATTGGTAAAAGAAGCATTTGATGACCATCATTAATTACCTTTAGCTGTGACCATTCTACAAGGCAGTTTGAAGCCAAACACATTTTGTGGGTCTGAATTCACACTTAATCCAGCCCGGGTAATAATGTTAGATTTCTTTACCAGAGGAGATCAGTGAAATGAGATAGGTTTTTTGACAAATTGCTGCTGGTTTTATGGTTGCTATGAGTGAAATTGGCCTTGGTTACAATTCTTATCATTAGAATGAAAGTCCAACCACCAGTTGTGGTAGGATTTGAAACAGTATCTATCATGTAATAACCAGTGTCTCTGCATTACCTCCAGAGTGACTTAACTACTCTAACATGGTGTCCCTATCACTAGTTACTTTGAAAACAAGACTTGTAACTTGGAAGACTGGTCAGAAGACAGCTAGAACCATAAAGTCTTAATTTTACCAACGCATAGATCATGGTTTATCAAGCCACAGTGCAGAGGCAGAGGGGGAGAGTGCAGATATTCTGGAGCTGGTATTGGACAAGTTTGGTAATGGAGACAATAGTAAGACATAAATCAAAAAAGGCCCTCAATGTTGTGAACAAGCCTTGTTCTCAGATGCTTGTGAAGGATGAGTCTGAAATTCATGGACAATGAAGCGAGGTTTAAATTCAAACTGAAGATAATTGTTTCCATCTTTTCCAAATACAGGTAACAGAAACGGCAACAAAGTTGTATATGCCTTGCGGAAGTAGTGACTGGACAGAGATAGAAAGGCTTACCAGGAACACCAACAACAGCGAGAATGGGATAGTAACCAGCCTGAATAATCATCAGTACACATAGTATTCAAAGTGGTAACGTTGACCAAGATGCGGTAAGATAATAAAGACCCGAGAATAAACCCCTGCCCATTGTTGCAACATTCCACTCTATTGTTCTCAGATTCTGGTCCATTGTTGTAACATTCCAGTCTGTTGTTCTCAGATTCTGATCCATTGTTGCAACATTCCAGTCTATTGTTCTCAGATTCTGATCCATTGTTGTAACATTTCAGTCTATTGTTCTCAGATTCTGATCCATTGTTGCAACATTCCAGTCTATTGTTCTCAGATTCTGATCTCTCCGCCCCCTCTCTCTGCAGCTGCCGATCCCTGTTAGTGCTGTCGCTGATGTTCTCGCTTATAGTATGGGATAAGACATTGAACAGAGCGCCTTAGTTATAGGAGAGGGAAAGCTTCCTGTGACGCAATTAGAATCCATAGAGACTGACATCAATCACAGGCACTGAACAAATAGTTCCAGTTAACCCCTTTCAATACACCTTCAGTGAACCTTCGGTTCACAATTGAAACTGGGCTGGATTGGATGTTAACATTGTTGGCTATTTGTCGTATATTCCATCACCAATTGCTCTAAAGATGTAGTGGTGAGGGAAAATGATGGATGTTTTCATTTTGCAGGTTAAGTGGCTCTGCCTTGTTGTCCATGTGCAATGCTGTAACCACCTGCATCAATACACTACGCCCCCCAAAAAAGACAAGCAAAATGTCATTACTGTGCTGATTGTACAAAAAAAAATGCTGAGCAAAATTGGGTTGGCCTTGCAGAGAAAGTGTAGATTTCTCATTGTTGTAATAAAACAACATTGTATGTTGAAGATACAAAGTTCTTCATTGCAGTTTATGTGCTTTAAAGCAGTAACATTTACATTTCTTGATTCAATTGACCAAAACTAAAATCAAATGTGGTGTGTACAATCATGTTGTTCATTAAAGAGCATGGACTAAAGAGCCAGGGACAGAATGAATGTGACATTGGTTCAGAGACAGAGAGGAATGGGGGCAGTGGCTGTAGAGACTGGAGAGGAGTACAGTGATATCCCAATGTCATCAGTATTTAGCTAGCACTTATTCTGACAGATGGAATGAAATGTAATGCAGAGCAAGGAAACAGATTATATTTGGGAGATGGAATGCCAAACAACAATATGAACACACCATGATAAATTTAAATGTAATAGGAAATTATATTTTATGCAAACACTGTTTAATCATGGGGTATGCAGAATGATAAAATTGTTCATATACGCACAGGATATTCAGAACTAAAAGCAGACAAAGATTTCAAAATGACAAGGTTTAGAGCTGGATGAACACAACAGGCCAAGCAGCATCTTCAGAGCAGAAAAGCTGACATTTCAGGATTTCAAAATATTTGGTGTATAGGGATTTTACAGGATCATAATAGCAGGGATATAGTTCACCCCTAGCTGGTGCAGAGATGATGGGCCAAGGGACCTCCATCTTTGGTGTAATTATTCTGAGATTTGTATGAAAAGGCTTCAGAGCCTGAGGGGAAACACTTTCAGTGACGGGCACGGATTGTGCCATCAGGAGTAAGCTATTTCTGTTGTCTCATCAAGTGCAGCTGCCTCGGAAATTTATTTTCAATCAAAATCAATTTCCTAAAATTCATGCTTTGAGGACGATTTTCATAAAATGTTTTTTAATAAAGAAACAGACACTGGTGTAATACACGTGTAACCAGCCCAATGGCTCTCACAGAATCAGGAATGGACGATATTGTCCATATATAACCAAGTTCAACATCGAGACCTATCCAGAAAAGCAAAATTCTGGAGATTAAGTAAACCTGAAATAGAAGTTAGTGGAGAAACACAATATATGAGGCAACATCTGGAGACAGATTTTGAGTTAACAGATCTGGTCTGTGATGAATCTGTTCTGAAAAAGTCATATTGCAGATGCTGCTAGACAGGATAATTTTTATTCCAGCATTTCTTTTTTTACTTTTCACTGTCACAATTTGTCTGATCTGAATCAGAACAGTGAAGCTGCCATTTGAGTTGACCTTCAAGTATTTGTGAATGGTCATTAAAGGAGACATTGCAAAGTTTCTTTAATAAAGATCCCAAGTATCGATGGCATGTTACATTGAGATTAATTGCCATGAAAAGTTTGAACTCAGTGGCACTGATATCGCACGATCAGTCCTCTTATTGAAAACAATGTGGATCCTTAACTCAATGTCATACCATGCTCCTGATTTCGCTGGGGTTACACTCATCCAGCAAAGTCTTACCTTTCTGAGTCTTTGGGCTCAACTTTGAAAACATAAAATATCTCGATATGTTTAATAGGACACACTCAACCATGGGTTTTAGCAGGCACTCGCAAAGGCTGAGTTTATTTGTCATCACCAATAGCTCTGGAGAAAGTAACAGCGAGCTACCTTCCTGAAACACTTCCAATCCAAATGCTGCAGACGTGCACACAGAGCTGTTTGTTAGGGATTCCAGGATTTTTTTTTCAATACATTATAGTCAAGGAACAGCAATTTAGTGCCTATCCAGGATGACAAGTGACTTGAATGACTACTTTCAGAGACTGATTTCCCCATTGTCGAGTCGAGGACATTACCAGTGCAGGATTGTCTCCAATTTGCATTGATCACATTTTTGTTCAGGGTCCATAATGCCACAATGAGTGAAGTAACATGGGTGGCATGGCAAGTTACTCTGATCTCACTTCAAATGATGTTGGAACATGAGCTAAAACACTAAAGAGTGAAAGTGCAGAACACTGTGCTCATTGTTCTCACAATATTCCAAAGCTTTTTTTCGGTATGGACTTCCGATTCTGTCAGCAGGTGTTTGTCCTATTTGTGATGAGGCTAGTTGGTGTCTGGATTGCACTGCTTCGGAGGGTGGTTGAGGCAGGTAACATCCCAAACAATAAAAGCATTTGGATCATCACCTGGTCGTGTAGTCTCAATGGGCCTTTTCTCAATTGTATGGTTCTGTGTGGGAGCAGCCATGAAAGGTCTGATGTATTCTGAAGTACTGGCCAATGGTACTTGTTTGTCTGTTCCATCAACTGTGCTCAGAATGTGTTTCAAAACAGCATCACTCAGACAGTATCAGCACTTACTCAGCCGAGGACAGCCCAGCTATCTCTGAAGACATACAGGATTTTTCAAATGGTCAGTGCAAGTTTATTCCAGCTGTTTATCGCCATTATTTTAACGAAACCAATAAAATGGATACAGCTTTCCCTTCATTAGAATAAAATATTTTATCTGTTATGGTGTCATTCCACAAAAGAAGAATAGACTCCTTCTTCCCATGCACACACTTTGAGAATGTATTTGTTTTCCTGCCGGTTCTGGATCCCCACTTCCCTCCAGAGCTGTTTCCATGATCTGGTTCCATGTTCGTGCCACACGAATATGCATTTTCAAAGAGAATGTTTCTGTTCAAGCCAAGATTGTGAATGCTCACAAACTAACAGATCATATTCCTCAGCACCGCTTCACAGTCCTCAGTTCCTGCAGTAGTCTATGTTGTTATTCCAAAATATGTGGCACTATTCAGGTTTAGCTGATGAATGGCTTACAAGAACAGTTCTTCAGTGTTGCCGGGCAGGAATTATCTCCAACAGGAGGCAATCCAAAAGGCCCACCTTGATATTCAATGAGATAATCAACTTCCAGTGACAAATATCCTGTGTCTAACTATTCATCAGAAATTCACCAAATCATAGAGTCAGAAAGTTGTGAAGAATGGAAACAGAGGCTTCAGTTCACTTCATCCATACCAATTACATATACCTAATAAATCTTGTCCCATCTGCTAGCTTTTGACACATATCCTTCTAAACCTTTCCTAATCACATACCCACCTTTTCAAATGTTGTAATTGTACCAAACTCCATTACTTCTCCTTGCAGCTCATTCCACACACTCACCTCCCTCTCTGTGAAAAAGTTACCCCTGAGGTTCCTTCTAAATCTTTTCCAGCTCACCTTAAACTGGCACCCTCTAATTTTGGACTCCCTGACCCCGCTGAAAACACCTTGTCTAGATACCCTATCTATTCTCCTCCTGACTTTATAAATCTCAGTAAGGTCACCCCTCAGCCTCCGAATCTCCAGGCAAAAGCCTATTCAGTTTCTCCCTGCAGCTCAAACTTTCCAACCATGGCAACATTCTTATAAATCTTTTCTGAACTTTTTCAAGTTTCACAAAATCCTTCCGATAGCAGGGAGGCGAGAATTGTATGCAATATTCCAAAAGTGGCCTAACCAGTGTACAGCCGCAACAGGACCTCCCATCATCTACATGCAATGCACTGGCCAATAAAGGCAAGTTGTACCAAATGCAACAGGAGTAGATTCCCAACTTTAAGGGTATTTAAATGGTCACTGGATAAACATATGGATGATAATGGAATACTGTAGTTTAGATGGACTTCAGATTGTTTCACATTTCAGCACAACATCGAGAGCCGAAGGGCCTGTACTGTACTGTAATATCCCATGCTCTATGTTAAATGCTTTCTTTACTATTCTATCTATCTCTGAATCCACTTTCAAGGGACCAAGCGCCTGCACACCAGGACTCATTGCTCAGCAATACTCCCCAGGGCCTTACCATTTAGAGTACAAGTTCTGCCCTAATTTGATTTCAAAAATGCAACACCTCAGATTTATTCAAATTAAATCTACCTACCATTCCTTGGTCCATTGTCCCATCTGATCAAGATCCCATTGTACTCTGAAGTAACCTTTTTCAGTGTCCACTACATTTCCAATTTGGTGAACTTCTAGCTGGAAGTTTTCAAGGTCAATTAATGCCGGTCTAGCTACACTAGAATCCCAAATGAATTTTTTAAAAAGTCTGATTTTCCAGAAAAATTATTGATCTATAGAGCTAATTGCTGTCTTTGATGTCATGGGATATATTTGCAAAATGCAGTTCATGCATAATGTGAAAGAAAAAGACAAATCACAGCTCAGGTCACAGATCATTAAAGATAACGCAGCATTTTTTGAAGCAGCTGGAGGAGCACTCAAAATGCCATGCCTAGTGGGTGTCGACTTCAAGATAAGTGTGATTAATGTAGTTCTGTTTTTTTGATTGGAATAGACATGGTGAGCTGAAGGTTCTGTTTTTCTGCTGAATGGCTCTCTGACCTTAATTTTTGAAAACAGAAAAAGCAGTCTCACAATTTCCATAATATGTCAGCTTTTGTGCTCCTGAGATGCTGTTTGACCTGCTGTGTTCATCAAGCTTCACACTTTGTTATCTTGGATTCACCAGCATCTGCAGTTCCCATTATCTCTGATCACAATTTCCATGTAACATATGTTAGTGTCCCTGGGTTTCACCATCATATTCTGAATGGAAATTAGACAGAGGCAAGAAATGCAGGTCTTGCCAACAAAAGTCATCTCAACAGTACAAATAAAAGTAATCTGTACTATTAAAGACATATATTCAGCCCAATCTGTTTACTAAAGCAGTTTTATTGAGATTTTAGCTTTGTTCTATGTCTCTGATCTTTCTGAAAAACCATGAAGCTTTCCTGAGCATTTTCATAGTGTCGTTTAAAAATCGTATTTGGAAGTTGTACCCATCATTCTGAAAGGGAGAGCCTTCATGGCCATGTGAAAACTTGGATCAGGAGTAAGTGATTAGAAAAATCAAACCAAGTTCGCCATGTGGTGAGCTCTTGAATGATGTGGCCTCAAATAAACGTTCCTCTCCACCCCTGCTAAAATTGGTGTGTTATTCTTAGTCATGAATCTGTCTGCCACTCCCTGACGAATATTCAATAACTTATCTTCCATCTCTCTCTGGAAAGACTTCCATAAACACACAATCCTTTGAAAGGGTAAAATAAACAAGTCACCATTGTCGAACTGAGATATTCTCCAGTTTTACAGTCCATCCACTGGTGGTAATCTCGTGCACAAATGGAAATATTGTTTCAGCATTCAACTTGAAAAGACTGCTCGGAATATTTTGCGTTCAAAACAAGATCATGTGTCATTCGCCTAAAGTGCAATAAATCCAGGGCCAGTCTGGTCATGATTTCCTCTGAAGACAAATACTTCTCAAAAGAATCACTTCAGTCAATCATCTCTGGATGGCTTCTGATTTCATCGTGCCCACAGCCTAATGCAGTCTCACCATTACCCTGGAAAAGTGGCCAAAAACTGCTCTATTCGGCCTTGAGACTGCTCGACCATATCCTGCAGCAAACCAGGTACTACAGCCACGTTACCTTTCTTAGTACCTGCCTAAGGAACCAGATCATCCCCATTGGAATACAGTCCACATTCAAGCCTTCCCAATTTGTCCCCAGATGTGACAATGTCTACATACAGAACATTAAGACACTTCAGAAGCATCTTTCCCTGCAACTCCTGAAACACACACTCGCAGCAATGCGACGGCAACTCCAGGCAATACAATCCAGCCTACCCAAGCTCAGACCCTCCCTCTCTCAGACCTCTACACCCCTCGCACTCACTCCAACCTCTTCCCTGCAGAACGTACAGCCCTCTGCTCCAATCCCAAACTCACCATAAAACCCATGGACAAGGGAGGCACAGTTGTAGTATGGCACACTGACCTCTACATCGCTGAGGTTACACGCCAACTCTCCAACACCACCTCCTACTGCCCCCTTAATCATGACCCCACGCCCGACCACCAAACCATCATCTCCCAAACAACCCACAACCTCATCACCTCAGGTGACCTCCCACCCACAGCCTCCAACCTCATCATTCCCCAACCCTGCAACGGCTGTTTCTATCTCCTTCCCAAAATCCACAAACCTGCCTGCCCTGGTTGACCCATTATCTCTGCCTGCTCCTGCCCCACCGAACGGATCTCCACCTCATTGGAATTCATCTTTTCACATTTCGCCCAGGAACTCCCTACCTACGTCTGTGACACCACCCATGCTCTCCATCTCCTACAAAACTTACAATTTCCCAGTCCCCAACACCCTCATCTTTACCATGGACATCCAGTCCCTATGAACCCGCATTCCCAATACAGATGGCCTAAAGGTCATCCGCTTCTTCCTCTCCCACAGGCCCGACCAGTCCCCCTCCGCTGACACCCTCATCCGCCTTGCCGAACTCTTCCTCACCCTCAACAACTTCTCTTTCAACTCCTCCCACTACCTACAGACAAAAGGGGGTGGCCATGGGTACCTGCATGGACCCAAGCTGTGCCTCCCTCTTTGTAAGTTATGTGGAACAATCCCTCTTCCATACTTTCACAGGCCCTCAACTCCACCTCTTCCTCCATTACAGTGATGGCTACATCAAAGCCGCCTCATGCATCCACGAGGAGCTCAAACAGTTCATTCACTTCACTGACACCTTCCACCCCCCCCCCCCTTCAGTTCACCTGGACCATCTCTAACGCCTCTCCCTCCTTCCTGGACCTCTCTGTCTCCATCTCCGGCAACAACCTAGAAGCCAATATCCATTTTAAGCCCACTGACTCCCAAAACTACCTGGAATACACCTCCTCCCACCCACCTTCCTGCAAAAATGCCATCCCCTCTTCCCAATTGCACCAGATCTGCTCCCAGGATGAGGAATTCCACACCCTGTACATCTCAGATGTCCTCATTTTTCAAGGACTGCAACCTCCCCCCACTCAGCGGTCGAGAACTCCCTCGACCGTGTCTCCCACATTTTGCGCAACTCATCCCTCACACCCCGTCCCCACCCTTATCTGCCTTCCGGATGGACTACTCTCTCCATGACTCTCTGGTCTGCTCCACACTCTCCTCCAGCCTCACCACACCTGGCACTTTTCCCTGCAACCGCAGAAAGTGCTCCATCTTCCCCTACCCCTCCCCCCTCATCTCAATCCCAGGCTGCACATCTGCTAATACGGTATACTGCATCCGCTGTTCCCATTGTGGCTCTGCTGCATCGGAGAAACCAAGCGGAGGCTTGGGGACAACTCTGCACATCACCCATGCTCGGTTCACACTAAACAACTCCCCCTCCCATTCTGCAAATGACATGTCCATCCTGGGCATCCTGCAGCGCCACAACAATGCCACCTGAAGGTTACAGGAATAGCAACTCATATTCTGCTTGGGAACCCTGTAGCCCAATGTTATCAATGTGGATTTCACAAGCTTCAAAATCTCCCCTTCCGCCACTGCATCCCCAAACCAGCCCAGCTTGTCCCCACCTCCCTAACCTGTTCTTCCACTCACCCATCCCCTCCTCCCACCTCAAGCCGCACCCCCATCTCATACCTACAAACCTCATCCCGACTCCTTGACCAGTCCGTCCTTCCCGACTGACCTACCCCCTACCTACCTCCCCACCTACACTCACCTTTACTGGCTCCATCCCCATCTCTTTGACCTGACTGCCTCCTCTCCACCTATCTTCTCCTACACAGCAGCAGCTACGCACTGATGATGTCTTCTCGACTGGAGACGAAACGTTTGCAATTCATTTGCCAAACTCAGCGAACAAACCAACAGCCAACTATCTTCTCCTCTCTCCATCTTCAGTCCGCCTCCCCCTCTCTCCCTATTTATTCCAGAACCCTCTCCCCATCCCCCTTTTCTGATGAAGGGTCTCGGCCCGAAACACCAGCTTCTGTGCCCCTGAGATGCTGCTTGGCCTGCTGTGTTCATCCAGCTTCACACTTTGTTATCTTGGATTCTCCAGCATCTGCAGTTCACATTATCGCTGATGCAGACAGTGACAGGCTGAAGCACCTTCCCCTGTGCTGGAACATTCTCTGAGTGTGCGGTTCTGTACCAATTGTTGCTGCAATCTCACTGACCCGCTGCTTGTCGTGGAGCTGGTTCATGAGCCGTGTTGGTGACGTCAGCTCTGCCCTACCTCATTCGATTGGTACATTTCCGATGATCTACATTCACTGCGAAGAGAGATTTATAGAAAAGGTGCTGAAAAAGTGTTGGTGTAAACTGACTGTTTGGCCTGGTCAGGAAGCCCAGGAGTTTGGGAACAGTAAAAACTGACAGCAGTGATTTACAAGTCTTTGCACACAGTCAGGCTGATGGAAAATATGGAAGGTAACTGGGACTTAAGGTAGTCCAGCACTATAATGGCATTGCTTCTTGGCCTACTTGGTTGACATCAGTGTGTAATACTTATTCTCGTCAGTTTTAATATCTGATATGTCCTTTATTTAAAGGCCCTATGTTAAACTGATTGTTGGAGTAAGGAGTAGGATCTTGCTCCATTTGCTGTGTTTCCAGGACTGGTTATAGTCTCTTTGACCCAATTCTAAAAACAGTCTCATCAAAACTTGAGGAAGTGTCTAGGCATGAGATGTCAGCCTTCCTGCCGTGTTCATCCAGCTCTACACCTTGTTATCTCGAATTCTCCAGCATCTGCTCAACAGGCCCTTCAGCCCCACAAGTCCACACTAAACCTCAGAGCATCCTAGCCAGACCTACAACCCACCTAATCTACCCCTCCCTAAACATTACAGGCAATTTAACATGGCCAATCAGCTAACCTGCACCTCTTTGGATTGTGGCAGCACCCTGACGAAACCCACACAGACACAGGGAGAATGTGCAAACTCCACACAGGCAGTCTGCGAGAATCGAACACAGGTCCTGGCGTTGTGAGGCAGCAGTGCTAACCACTGAGCCACCATGCCGCCAAAGTGCTTTCTCTCAGTACTCTCACCCAACTTTCTCCAAATATGCTTGTTCCAAGGTAACTGTTAATCTGTCCATTTTTGCATGTTCAACACTTGCTCTGATGTTAGTGCCTCATCCCTGGTAATGCCACACCTTCCCACCAACACCATCCCCAAATATCCACACATGGCATCAGAAGTAAAAGCAAATCGCCTGCCAACACTACCTCATTACAAATAGCATTTCAGAAAAAAAAGATGAAGCTATCGAAATATTCACTAGTGTTGACTTTGATGATGACTTGGGATGTATTGAAGTAGAGATTTTGGAAACACTGTGAGCTAGGAAAGGATATGGCATATACAACACACGTTTTTCATTTGAGTGCAGAGCAACTAATCAAACAAGTGTGCATGTGACTGCTTTATTTTTCTCATGCCAAGGCCTGAGCGCTTAATCAGATTACCAATTCACTGATGTGGGATACAACTGTGAATGACAGTCAGTGGCACATTATTCCGAAAGCCAATTCTCACACTAGCCAGACCGAGATATATTTGCAAATCTCGCAAAATGAGCCAGAGTTAAATAAAAATGCTAAATCAAGATGCAGAATTGCCTGTCCACAAAGTACATTCTTGCTCTAAGAACTCTACAAGCTTTTCAGCACCTGACACGAGTTATGCTGCAATATCTCTGCCCTTCCCTGACATTTTTGCACTTTGATGTTTCAACTAGAACTTAATGTCTCACAGTGCTCCTGTCTTGCCTGGTGTTTATCACAGGCATAAGACAGGCAGCTTAGCATTGTTATCACCAGCAGTCAGTCAAGGGCTGGTCAGCAGCTGTGGCAACAAACACATGTGTTTCGACCAAATGGGCACGTCTCAAATTCTCAGGGAAACTGTTCTCAGTCAGGGCAAGGGAGATAGTATTCAGTCAGGAGATCCTGACACAGCATGGCCAAGGAATCATTCGATATCAGCCCAGGGACTTCGACACTGTCAGTCAGCCATTTGGGACAATCGGGATCTGGGAATCTGTATCACTACAGTACAGAGAGGTGGCCACACTCACCACGAGTTACATTCCCAAAATGCTCCAGTAGATTTGTTGAGCCTGAATTATGAGCATCAATCCAAGCTGATGCTGTCCATTCCTGCCACTAGGGGTCAGTTTGATGCAATTCTCAAAGGTGTTCAGGAGATTGGGAGGTTCAAGTCCATCGCTCCCTGAAATAGCAACACAAGTAGATAAGATGGTGAAGAATTTCACTTTCATGGTACACTGCATCAGGATCTGGTCAGCTTTGATATCTGGCTCATAAGTGAGATGAGGTTTTTTTTTCAAACATGTCAGAGCATGTATTGTTCCTATGAGAACAACTGTGGTTCCATTCATGCATTTTTTTTTATTTCAACCATGAAACGGCCACAACTTGATTAGAAGTGAAAATGACCATCAAACAGTTTGAACTGTCGGTTGCTAAATAAATTAAGACAGAGGTAAATGTATTTGCAGGAGTTTTTTTTTGTTAAATAAAAAATCATTCATGGAATCTTGATATCACTGGATAAGAATGGAAGTTTTCTTCCCTAAAAGGACAGGTGAACAGATGGGTTTTTCTAACTGACAATAGATTCACAGTCATCATTAGATTCTTAATTCCAGATTTAAAAAAAACTCAAATTCCACCATCTGGAATGGTGTGATTCAAATCTCGGTCACCAGACCGTATCTCAGTCTCTGTGTGAGATGTTAATGTGATGACATCCCATTGATTTATCTACTTCTATAAATTAAAGTCTCTGTATAGGAATCAAATGCAGATAAAAGACTTCAATTTACAGAAGTAAGCTCTTATCTACCTACACATAGGTATGCAGACACTACCCTGAAGCTTCCTGCCCAGCCAGGAATTCAGTGTAAAGCTTTTGTAATTCCTTTTCTTCTCACACATTGGTATGCAGACACTGTCTTAAGCTTCCTGACTGAATTAAAATTAGAATCAAACTGTTGTTTCAAATAGGGTTAGGTGGGGAAAATTTGTAAGGGTGTGAAACCTCTAAAGCATGTAACTTCTGTCGCTGGCAAAGGGGCCAGGGCACTGACTTTGTTCTAGCCAGACACACTAGCAACTTGAAATCACAATCTGTCCTGGACAACAACTCAAAAATCGCCTCCTGCCATTCGCAGCTACTTCACTCGCAATCGATATATAAGCTGGTCTTTTATGTTCTTGATGTAATAATTGCTTGGTATCCTATTTTTGTCTGTTGTAGTAATTGTTTTATGCATCATGCCATTATAAATTGTGAAATCATTTTCAGTATCATGTCTTTTGTCAAGTATAATAAGCGGGCACTGTCTGCTGCTCGGGGAGAATTACTTGCGAGACTCTGCACTCTGTGCCGGGTTGAGTACAGTAATTCTCCACAGCTTGTACTTGCTTGGTAATAAAAGGATGTGTGTTTTTCTAAACAGGTCAGTGTCTTGTGATTGCAGCAAGTCCGGAGGGTCTCCGAAAACAAACTTGACATGTGGAGTAATGGACAGCAGACTAAATAGAAAATATACACTAGATATCACACAATGTCTTGGTTTTTGTCTTCATCACGAGATCCGTCACTGCTATGGACACCTGGTAAAGATCTGAAGAGACTGCATTCCCCATGGATAGGTCACCAGGTCTCATTGCATTTTTGCAATCGGCTATCAGGGATATAGAATATGACTCATCCCAATCTTTTGGTTGGATTTAAAAACAAAACTTTCCTTTGATTGTTTCCAATAAAGGAATATCTATTAGTAGTTGAAACATGTCTGTGGAGAGCAATAGAATCCATAATTGTAGAAGGTGTGCAAACATATTGCCCAGGCACAACAAATAAAGGGCCATTAAGATCAACATAGAATCCCTACACTGTGGAAGATGGCCATTCAGTCCATTACCAACCCTCCAAACAGCATCTCACCCAAGTCTCACACCCTACCCTGCATTTGGCACACAAGACACTATGGGCAATTTAGCATTGCAAATTCGGTAGAATGACACATTTTTGGACTGTGGGAAGAAACTAGAGCACCTGGAGGAAACCCACGCAGGGAGGGTCTGGGTAGGACACTCTTTGTAAGTTCAGTGTGAACTCAATGGGCTAAATGGTCTGCCTCCAGACTGGAGGGATCCTATGATCTCCAGAAGCAAGCCCAAAAAGCATGGTTTGGATATAGCTAACAGCAGAATCAAAAACCAACTTCACAGTTACTCAGAAATTTGCTGCTCGTTAACCAGTCCCGATGAACCAGGAAATCCCTTTTCACATACTGTGCAGGCAGCTAGTCTTTAGTCAGTGAGAATGTGTCAATGTGTCGTGATAACGTGACTATTTCCAAACTCTACCTGACAGATACACAACTGATATTAACATTTTATCCACAATACCTGTACCTTTAATTGAGCAGGGATCAGTAACATCAGTACAAACAGCCCAAAACCATGGTTCACTTGATAGTGAGAGTGACAGCAAAATAATTCAACTGTGCTTCTTTGTGAAGTCACTGGTGTGTTAACAGTTTGGATAACTGAGTGAATGCTTTCCCCAATCAGAGCTCATGAATGGGTTCTCCCCAGTGTGAACCTGCTGGAACACAGGCAGGTAGGATGACCAAGTGAATGCTTTCTCACATTTAGAGCAGGTGAATGGTTTCTCCCCAGAGTGAACGCTCTGTCGGTGAGGTGAGCAAGTGAATCCCTTCCCACACTGGGAGCAGATGAATGGTCACTCCCCAGAGTGAAGTCGCTGGTGGATCAGCGGGCAATTCGAGTCAGCAAAGCCTTTCCCTCACGCAGAACAGGCCAACGGTCTCTCTCCAGTGTGAATTTGCTCGTGCATCAGCGGTTGAGATGTCTGAGTGAATGCTTTCCCACATTTCAAGCATGTAAATGGTTTCTCTACAGTGCGAACTCACTGGTGTTTAAGCAGGCTGGAGGACTGAGTGAATCCCATTCCACAATCAGAGCAGGTGAATGGTTTCTCTCCAGTGTGACTCTGGTGGTCAGTTTCTAGCTGGGATGGATTAAAAAATTCGTTCCTGCAATCTGCACATTTCCACAGTCTCTCCCCAGTGTCACTGCGCTGGTGTTCGGACATTTCAGATGAATCTTCACAGACTCTTTACAGATCATGTGCATTTCTCCCCAGTGTGAATGCTGCTTTTTCCTCCAATGTTCAAAATCCTGAGGTAACTGGTTTGTGATAAACAAAGTGACTGTCAGAGCTCGATGTGGACCTGTTTGAATTCTCCAATTGCAGACCAAGCTTTCAAACAGAAAGCAAGTGCAGCGAGTGAGGAACCAGAAGAACAACCACAGATTGTGAAATCGAGAAATCCTCTGGACATTTATGGAGCGACACTTGGGAAATATGCTGGATCATCATTAGAACAAATTCAAATAAATATCCTCCAGGTAAGGGATCCAGTCAGTATTTGCACACAACTGCTGAAAGAGAGGTGGGAGAGCCAGGGAGCAAGGGCAGGCATTGTAACTCAGTCTTTCAGAGGGATCAAAAGGTTAAGAACAGTGCAGAAGTAAAATTGTGGAAATCTGAAATGAAAACAAAAAATGCTTAGTCAGAGTTGTACAGCATAAACCAATCCCTTTCATCCCAGTTGTCCATGCTGACCATATGTCCCAAATTAATCTAATCCCATTTGCAAGCAATTGACCCATATTCCTCTAAACCCTTCCTATTCACATACCCATCCAGATGCCTTTTAAATGTCATAATTGTACCAGCTTCCACCAGTTCCTCTGGCAGGTCATTCTACACAGGCACCACCCACTTTCCCTTAAAAAAGTTTCCCTCTCAGCTTAAACCAATGTGTTTAGTTCTAGTCTCCCCTACCCCAGGTAAACAAACTTGGCTACTCACTCCATGCCCACCATAATTTTATTAACCTCTAAGGTAACCTCTCAGCCTTCAACGCTCCAGGGAAAATAGCCCCAGCATATTCGGCCTCTCCCTGCAGCTCAAAACTTCCAACATCCTTGTAAATCTTTTCTGCATCCTGCTAAGTTTAACAGCATCATTCCTATTGCAGGGAGGCCCGAATTGAACACAGTATTCCAAAAGCAGCATCATCAATGCCTTGTTCAGCCTATAACATGACCTCCCAACTCCTGCACTCAATGCACTGACCAATAAATGCAAGCATAGCAAATATCATCTTCACTACCTTCTGTACCTGCAATCCCCCTTCAAGGAACTGTGCACCTGCACCTCAAGGAGTGTCTGTCGTGTAACAGTCCCCAGGGCCTCACCATTAACTGTTTAAGCCCTGCCCTGATTTTCATTACCATAATGCAATAGCTCGCATTTATCCAAACTGAACTGATTGCTGTCACACCTCGGCCCATCGACCCATCTGACTAAGATCCCATTGTCCTTGGAGATAAACTTCTTTGCTGTTTACTACACCAACAATTTGTGTCATCTGCACACTTAGTAACCATTCCTCCAATATGCATGCCACATGACTTGTATCAATGGCAAAAAGCAGTGGAACCAGCACCGATCCTTGCAGCACACTGCTGTTCATAGTCATCTAGACTGAGAAAAAAAAAGCACCCCCACCACGATCCTGTTTCCTACCTTCAAGCCAATTTTGTTTCAAATAGCTAACTCTCCCTGGATTCCACTTGATCTAATCTTGCTAACCTGTCCGTCATGTGTAGTTTTGGTGAATGCCTTGCTGAAGCCCATTTAGACAAAGTCCACTGCTTTGTCTTCTTCAATCTTCTTTGTCACTTCCTCAAAAAACTCAATCAAGTTAGTTTCTCAAGATTTCCCACTCACAAAGCCATGTTGGCTATCCCTAATCAGTCTTTGCTTCTCTCAACACATGCAAACCCTGTCCCTCAGATTCCCCTCCAGCAATTTACCCACCACTGACATCAGGCTCAATGGTCAATGGTCCTCTAGCTTTTCCTTAAAGAATGGCACCAGATTAGCCACTCAGCCTTCTGGCACTTCACCAGTGTCTCAGTGATGCAGATATCTCAGCAAGGGGCCTGCAATTACTTCCCCAGCTTCTCACAGTTTGTGGATAACACCTGATCATGTGCCAGGGACCTATTCACCTTTATGCAGTTTAAGACGTCCAGCACCTAGACCTCTGTAATATGGACACTTGTCAACTCATTATTTATTTCTCCAAGTTCTCTAGCTTCCATATCCTTCTCTGCTGTAAATACTAATGTGAAATACTCATTCACATCTCACCCTGCAGTTCCACACAGACAGCCTTGTTGATCTTTAAAGGGGCCCTGTTTTGTCCCTAGTTGCTTTTTTGTCCCAAATGAAGTGTCAGAATCTCTTGGATAAGGATAGCTCATGTCTCCTTTTTGCCATCTTCATTTCCCTTGAGTATACTCCTACTGCCCTTATACTTTGAGGGATTGACCCAGTTCCTGCTGTCATTACCTGACATGCGCTGCCTTCTTTTTCTTAACCACAGCCTCAATTTTTTCAGTCGTCCAATAGCCCCGACAATTACCAGCCTTGCCCTTCACATGAACAGGAACATACTGCCTCTGGACTCTCCCTATTTTATTTTTGAAGGCCTTCCACTTTCCAAGTATACCGTTAACTGCATATTACCTCTCCCGATCATAGTTTGGAAGTTCTTGCCCAATACTGTCAAAGTTGGCCTTCCTCCAATTTAGAAATGTATATGAAATATACAACTTTTATATTTAAACTGATCACAGCTGTTTGCATCTGGCACATATTCCTCTAAACCTTTCTTATATATGTCCTAATTCAAATGCCTTTTAAACAATGTGACTGTACCTGCATCCACCACCTCCTCTGAAAATTCGTTTCACACATGAACCACACTGTAAAAGAAAAATTGACCCTCATATTTTTTTCAAATATGTCTTTCTCCTCTCACCTTACATGTCCCCTTGTCTTAATCACCCAACCTAGGGGAAAAAAACCCTTAATATTCACATAATCTGTGCCCCTCATGTTTTTTATGAGGATTTGTAAGGTCACCCCGTAACCAGTGAGAAAAGTTTAAGCTTTGGCAGTCTCTTTTGATAATTGAGCCCTCCATTCCTGGCAACATCTCAGCAAGTCTTTTCTGACCTGTCTCCAGTTTAATAATAATGTCCTTCCTGTAACAGGGCGACCAGAACTGCACGCAATACCTCAAATGAAGCCTCAACAATGTCCTGTACAACCTCAACATAACATCCCATTTCCTATACTCAAAGGAGTGAGCAATGAAGGCAAGTGTGCATAACAATTTACTAACCACCCTGTCGGCCTGTCTCCATAAACTTCGAAGAATTATGCAGTGAATCTCAGCATTTCTCTGTTCCACAACACTACCCTGGGTGTAACCATCAATTGTGTAATTCCTACCCTTGTTCATTTTACCAAAATACAATATTTCACATTTATTCAAATTGAGCTTCATCTTCTACTCCTCAACCCATTGACCCAATTGATTAACATGTCACCATCATCTGAGATAACCTTCACTAACCACTATACCAACAATTCAGTATCATCTGCAAACTTAGTAATCTTGTCCCTTAAATTCTCATCCAAATCGTTAGTGTAAATGAGAAACAAAAGTGGGCTGTACCGATTGCTGTGGAACACGCTGGTCACAGAACTCCACTCTGAAAAATCCTCCAGCACCACGTTCTCTCCTATAACTAAACCAATTTTGTTTCCAATTAGCAAGTTCTTCCTGAATCACATGTGATCTAACTTTACAGATTAGTCGACCATGTGCAACCCTGACAAAAGCTTCACTCTCATTCTAGAGGTGTTGCAAATCTGACCCAAGTCCCCTGCCATTTGTCCATGGCCCTCTTGATCATTCCTTGAAAAGTTAAATCCCAAATCTTTGGGAATAACTGCTGAATCTGCATCCAGCTGCCATTCAGACTGTTCCAGATCCTGGGAACTTGCTGAGTCAAGTAATCTTCAAGTTTTCACACTGCATTATTTGCCAATTACCTGAATGTTGTATTCTGCAGTTACCAAACATTGCCACAATGTTAATCTTTTTTCTCTCTCTGCAAACTAATATCCTGGAAACAAACCAACTACTCAACTAAATCATTGCTAATCAGCCCCAAGGAGAATCATCCGAGCTTCTGTTAGCTCTCTCCAAACCAGAAACCCATCATAATTTTAGATAACAAAGTGTGGAGCTGAATGAACACAGCAGGCCCAGCAGCATATGCTGTGTTCATTCAGCTCCACGCTTTGTTATCTCAGATTCTTCATCATCTGCAGTTCCCATCATCACCCATCATAATTGTAACTTACTTATGGGATGTGGTCTTTGCTGCCCAGACTAATATTGACTGTCCATTTTTATTTGATTTGGAGAAAGTGGCGGTGAACCACTTTCTCTCACTAATGCACTCCGTGTACTGTAAGTGCACCACTGTGTCGTTTAGATGATAATCCACCCTGGAGCCTCACCTCACTCCCTATCGCAAGAATCATACCTCAATCCTCACTACCCTCCCTATCATGAAAATGACCCTGGAGCCTGCACTATTGCAGGCTCCACCCTCGAGCCTTACCACCTTTCCTATCACTGGAATCTCTCCCCAGCCTCACAACCTGCCTACTGTTGGAATCCCCCTCTAGCCTCAGAACTCTCACGGTCTCTGTAGATTCCTCCAGTCTCTCAAGCCTCCTTATCTCGAATCTCCTCCAGCCTCAACACCCTCCTATCTCTGTAAATTCCTCCAGCCCGTATAAACTTCCGTAGATGTGTAATTGCCTTTACCCTCACAAACCTCCTTCTGTTTGAGGTCTCCTCCAGCCTCTCAATCCTCACCATTTCTGCAACTTCCTCCAATCTCACACTTTTCCCTATTTTCGTAATCTTCTCCAGTCTCAGAACCCTTCCAGTCTCTAATATCCTCCAGCCTCACAAATCTCAACATGTCCCTTCCTCTAATACAGTCCTAATGATGATGCCCCATTTTTATTCCGCCACTTGATAGCAGCACGTGCAATTTCCTGGGCTTCAAGCTCCAGAATTTCTTGGTAAACTGCTTCATCTCTATACCTCACTTGTCTCCCAAAAACATTAACCATCTATTCAATTATCATCTATTCTAATATCTCCTTTCCTGAGAGGGGAAAAAAAACATTGCTTGAACTATTGCTTGGCATCTTCTCTGTGAAGTGTCTCGGATGGTGGCCCATCCAGCCTCTGCCAGTTAAAATCCACCACCTAACTATTCTAATCTAATTTTCCAGCAGTTGGCCCATAGACCTGTCTGCGTTGGCATCACAAGTGTGTATCTAAATATGCCTTAAACGCTATGAGGATCTCTGTGCCTACCACCCTCACAGACAGTGAGGTTCAGTGCCATTGTCACAGCATGATGACATCACAGACAGGAACAGAGATGAGCTGAGTCTGTGCAAACCAAAGATCCCCCACACACCGTGAAGGACGGGAGGGTCCCTGATAGGGGGCAGAGGAGACTTAACAGAATGGTTTGTAAAGAAGAGTTGCATGGTTAGGGCTGTTTTTTTAACATTCTTCTTTCATGTGACTTGGGCGTTGCTGGTACAGAGCGAATATCCATCTATAATAGGTGGACTCTCCTTCTCAAACTCTCCCCTCGCCTGGGGTGTGGTAATCTTCAGGTTAAACCAGCCCTATGGTCAGGTCGGAAAATGGTGACTTTACTTTTGGCACAGAGATGCCACTGTGCCTCGGTGGTGTAGAGGGGAATGTTGAATGTGGTGGCTGGGACACAACTCTGACAGTGCGCTTCATCTGGAGGATGTTCACTTTTTCTAACAGTGTTGGGGCTGTACTCATGCAGGGAAGTGAAAAATGTTCCAACACAATCCAGACGAGTGCCTTATAGACAGCAAACAGTCATTGGGGAATCAGATGTTTGAGGAAACTGAGATTGTTCTCCTTGAAACAAAGGATTTTGAGGGACCTTTGATAGAGGTGTTGACAAAAGAAACAGTTCAGGATGATAAAATGTACACTCATGACTGATCATAAAAAAGATTACAGGACATATACTGAAAATTTTAGGAATGATCTATTGAGAGAATGGGGTGATTTAAGAGAAAAAAATTACACGGCAAATGAGAAGTCAGCAGGAACACAATACTCACACAATACGAATATCCAGATGTTGATGAATTGAGTAATTCTGTCAGAGTTTAGTGTTACAATTATTGAGTTTCCCCACCTGAAAGTCCACTTGTAATATCCTGTAACACAAATTCATAAAATCCATCGCTGTCAGTCCGGGTAGAAATTCACAACATCCCCTCATCCTGGCCGAAGATAACTGTGCATTGTCCCTATCGCACGTTATCCAATGTGGAGGCCAGTCATCGATTCAGGGAGAAATCTATTTGGGTTTCTAGGAATTTCCACCTTGGGACTTCATGTCACTGACCAGAACTGCAGATCTTTGACACATGGCAAAGAATGGCCAAGATTTAGTGACAGGAAAGAGAGAATAGAGATGGAGTGGGATTTTCTAACGACAGTGAAGTCAAATATTAAAACCAATATTTGACTTCACTGTCATTAGAAAATCCCACTCCACCAAAATGTTCCAACACAATCCAGACGAGTGCTAGGACAATATCTGAACTGGCATGGGGGAAGAGGCAAAGAGGAGGAGAAATAAGAGAGACGCAGAATGTTTGTGATTTAGCAGGAGTAGGGCAAAGGATTAAGACGAGCTCTGATAAGGCTTGACACAAGACTGGAGAAAGATGCATGTTTAGGACTAAAACGCCGAGCAACATGCAAGGCAATTTGGTTTGGTGGGCTAGTGGCAGAGAGGGAAGCAGCAGAGGCATCTGATTTGGATTGCCTCAATCTTAATGATATGGAGTTTCTATGTGTCTCCCTCACTTGTTGGAGGGGAGGATGGAGGAGACAGGATGATGGACAACGACCTCCGAGACACTTCACAGAGAAGATGCCAAGCAATAGTTCAAGCAATGTTTTTTTCCCTCTCGGGAAAGGAGATATTAGAATAGATGACTCGCCAGTGTTATGCTGAACAAACCTAATGATTTAACTTTTATCTAGTATATTAAAATTTACAACAGAAGTCCGCGCTTGAATCCCATCTCAGCAGATGGTGGAATTTGAATTAAATAAAAAAAACGGAATTAAGAATCAACTGGTTGCCATGGAACCATTGCTAATGGCAGAAAAAGGAGAAAATCTAATGTCCTTCAGGGAAAGAAATTTGCCAACCTCAGCAAGCCACTCAGTTGCAAATCACTGCAAAGCCTCAACAAAGGAATGATGCTGGGTGGAACACTTGGCATCTGCCAAGGCACGAGGAAAGACAACTGCAGAATCAGCCCTATCGACTCCATAAACTCCTCCTTACTAATATCTGGGGGCAAGTGGCAAAATTTGGAGAGAGGGCTCAAAGACTAGTCAAGAAACAGCGTCGTATGCATAGAATTTACCTTATAGACAAGTGACACACGCCACCATCACTGTCCTTAGTGAAGGCCTGTCCCAAGAGCAGGCCAGACGTGACAGCACAGTGCTATTCTGATCGCAGTAATTGAACTGGGAGTACAACATTGACTCTGCCACCTGGAAGACTCATGGCTCCTGCTGAATTCCATGAACCATCCTCCCTCAGTTGATAAATTGGCAACAGTGTTATCCCTAGATTATTACTCCAGAGACACTGACATCATTGCGGGGTCCTGGGTTCAAATCCTGCCATGGCAAATGGTGGAATTTGAATTAAATAATGATCTGGAATTAATAGTCGAATGACGACCATGAAACCATTGCTGATTATTTGGGTTCACTTGTGTCCTTTCGGGAAGGAAATCTACCATACTTACCTGATCTGCATGACATGCAACTCCAAACCCACAGCAATGTGGTTGACTCTTAACTGCCTTCAGGGAAATCAGGGACAGGCAATAAATGCTGGTCCAGCCAGCGATTTCCACATCCCAAGAGTGAATTTTGATTAAAAACTCCATGTTAAACAGCACTTGGAGTAAGCACAGAGTGTAAATGGCAATAGGTGTACTCAATGCCCTCCATCAGGAGTAGTTCACAGCAGGATTACCAATCAAGCTGGTCAGGTCCTAAAGGACAAAGCTGACTTTCTGGGACTGTAGCAGGTGCTGACACAACCAACAGAAGGGAAAAACATAGATCTCATTCTCACAAATTTCCCAGCTGCAGATGCAACTGTCCGTGACAGTATTGGTAACAGCAACCACCGCACAGTCCTGTGGAGACAAAGCATCATCTTAAACTTGAGAATACCCTGAGTGGCGTTGAGTGGCACTAACTTCGGCTAAATGGGACAGACTTGGAACAGATATAGGGGTTCAAAACCAGATATCTTTGAAGCTTTGTCGGACATCAACAGCAGCAGAACTTTCCAGCACAATCTGTAACCTCATGGGCCAGCATATTGTGCACTCAACCATTACCATTGATCCAGGGGAACCACACTGATTGAATGGATAGTATAGGAGGGCATGCCAAGAGCAGCTCCAGGCATAGCTAAAAATAAGGTGCCAGAGGCCTTCTCCAGAGGTCCTCAATATCACAGATGTGAGTTTTCAACCAATTTGATTCATTTCAAATGATATTAATAAATGGAGGAATAGTGCAGCAAAGATTATGGGCACTGGCAACAGTACCGATGACTTGTGCTCTAGAGCTTGCTACCTGCAAAGACAAACTGTTTCAGTCCTGCTACAGCACTG
This sequence comes from Stegostoma tigrinum, assembly GCF_030684315.1. Lineage (NCBI taxonomy): Eukaryota > Metazoa > Chordata > Chondrichthyes > Orectolobiformes > Stegostomatidae > Stegostoma > Stegostoma tigrinum. Next base: position 1,263,641 of record NW_026728821.1, read on the forward strand.
GCATCTGCTGACAATTTGGGAAATTGCCCAGGTCTGTTCAGCACAAAAACACAGCAAATCCAACCTGACCAATTTCCCCTCAAGCAGTCTACTCTCTATCTTCAGTAAAGTGATGGAAGGTGTTGTCAACAGTGGAGCTAAGCAGCACTTAGCAGTAACATGCTCAGTGACACCCAGTTTGGGTCACGCCAGGCACTCAGTTCCTCATCTTATTACAGACTTGATCCACAAATTCACACACAGATGAATTCCTGAGGTGAGGTGAAGGCAACAGCAGAGTCCTGCACAAAAACCATTTCGTTCCACTTCAGTGACAATGACACCTTAGTTTCAGCTCATCTGCTGAACCTCTCATCTATTCCTGCGTTACCTCTAGGCTTAACTATCCAAACACACTCCCAGTTGACCTCCCACATTCAACGTCCCTGTAATCTCAAGAATACATAAAATTCTGCTGCGCTCATGTTCATTTGTACCAAAACCTGTTCACACATCACTGCTGTACTCCCTGACGCACAAAGACTCCTATTTATAAGCAACAATTTAAAATTCTCACCCGTGATTTAATTCCTGGCCGTGATGACCCATGTTTCCCTGCACCACACAACCTTCAAGACTCTGTTGGAGTCTGAAAGTAAATGATTGTCAATGTATTTAATCATTGCTTCACTACTGGAGGCTTTTTCTACAGTTGCCAGGCAACATGGTCTGGAATTCCTATGATAAACCTCTCAGATTTGCTTTCCTTCTTTAAGATAGTCATGAAAACCTGTGAATTTGGTCATGTTTTTGGTCAACTAATCTAATATGGCCTTACATCAAAAGTTCCTTGATAATATTTTTGTGAAATTATAAATATGATAAAAATACATACAGTTTGTTGATTTGGACACACACCATCAGCTCTTCAGTATCGCTAGATGAATGATCTGTAACTTCTCTAATGACCGCATTGTGGGAGTACCTTCATCATATGAACTGCAGCAGCACATGAAAGTTGAACATCACATTTTCCACAGGCAACAGGGCTTTGGCAACGATCGCTGGTATCTGTGGAAGGAAAAACAGACTAAATATTGCAGAAGTGCAAAAATGAACGCCAGAATAAAAAAAACTGTCAAACTTGGTGGTCTGAAATGGAAGAAAAATGCACTCTCTGCCAAAATATTGCCTGACTTTGAAAGACGCCATTCAAAAATTAATCTAGTAAGACAGCAGCGCACAGTTAGGAGGTGGACAGCAATGGAAAATTCAGTTACAACAGGTATAAGAAAATAACAGTAAAATACTAAACAGAGATCAAATATATCCATCATTAGAGACTGGAGAGATCAGTCGCCGACAAAGCTGTGATCAGGAAGCACAGAACTAAGTTAGCAGTGCTAGCTGCTATGATCCCACATTCTGGGAAAGAAATCCAGAAGAAACAAACATTTAACTTGGTTTGAATTTGCTCTGTGTAATTTCATTTCATTTCTGAAGAAGGGTCCAGACTCAAAACGCAGGCAGTGCCGATACAGTCATCCATGAACTGGAGGAAGAGGTGGGATTCGGGGCCAGTGTCGGTATGGAAGAGAGATTGTTCCACATAACCAACAAAGAGGCAGGCATAGCTTGGGCCCATGCAGGTACCCATGGCCACCCCCTTTGTCTGTAGGAAGTGGGAGGAGTTGAAAGAGAAGTTGTTGAGCGTGAGGACGAGTTCACTTAGGCACACAAGGGGGTCAGTGGAGGGGAACCGGTCAGACCTGCAGGACAAGAAAAGGCATCGGGCTTTTAGGCCACGTGCATGGGGAATGCAGGTGCTAATGTGGTATACTGCCTCTGCTGTACCTGTTGTGGCCTCCTCTCCATCAGGGAAATTTGGGGACTGCTTTGCAGAATATTTACACTCAGTTCACAATAAACAACTGCACCTTCCAGTCCCATTCCACCGACATGTCCATCATGGGCCTCCTACAACACAATAAAGATGCCACCCAAAGGTTGCAGGATCAGCAACTCATATTCAGCTTTGGAACCCCGCAGCCCAATGGTATCAATGTGGATTTCACAAGCTTCAAAATCTCTCCCTCCCCCAACTGCAGTCCAACACCAGCCCAGCTCATTCCCCCCCTCACTAACCCATTGTTCCTCTCAGCTACCCGCTTCTCTCATATCAAGCCACACCCCCATTTACTACCTACTAACCTCATCCCACCCCCTTGACCTGTTCATCCTCCCTAGACTGACCTATCCCCTCCCTACCTCCTCAGCTACACTCACCTTTACCGGCTCCAACCCCATCTCTTTAACTTGTCTGTCTCCTCTCCACCTGCCTCCCCCTCTCTCCCTATTTATTTCAGAATCCCCTTCCCCTCCCCCATTTCTGAAGGGTGTAGGCCCGAAAACGCCAGCTTTCCTGCCTCTCTGATGCTGCCTGTCCTGTTGGGTTCCTCCAGCCCCACACCTTGTTCTCTCACTTTCAGCCAGAGACGGCTGCGCATGCGCCCAGCTTCACCTCCGCCCTCAAAGTTTCAATGCTACCGCGCATGCGCCCCGCTGATCATTGCCCCCAATAAAGATGGTGGCGGTCACACGGGCCTATCGCCATCTGAGGCATTGATTTGTTTTCTGCAAACGTGAGCCTGGGAGTTTCAAATGTGGGTTTTCCGACGTGCACTCCCAAGCCCATACGAATATCACTTCCCACCTGCTTTCTGCCGTTTTGCCTTCTTCACCGTGTCCTGCTCTTACATCAATTGCACAATCCTTAGTCTCAGCGAAAGGGCCAGGCACAAAATGTGAGCTTTCCTGCTCCTCTGATACTTCTTGGCCTGTTATATTCATCCAGCTCTACACCTAAGTATCTCGGAGTCTCTAGTTCCGACTGTGCTCAGCGAACCTGCACGGATCACGTGGTTTGCACTGATCCAGCCCTCTCTTCATTCCGATTGGTTATAAGGGCAGAGACGTCCGCCCGGTCATTCACGTCAAACCTGTATTCCTATTGGTCCCACACTGACATCAATCAATCTGACGCAATTGTGACCTGTAGCATGCGCAGTGCTTTCTGTTGTCATTGTCATCAGACTCTGACACTTTGAGACAAATGAGACTGAGAACTGGATGAGAAAGATTGTTACATTAGCGATCCTGGGGCTTTAATAAGTCGCTCTGAGGAAGGGGCACTGCAACGAAAACGTTAACTCCGTCTTTTTACCTTCACAGATGCTGCCAGACCTGCTGAGCTTTTCCAGCAACTTCGTTTTTGTTCCTGATTTACAACATCCCAGTTCCTTTTTTTTAATAAGTCGCGATTGAAAAGGCTTCCTGCAGCTCAAAGCTAAAGATACTCTTGATACCGCTCTGGCAGCGAATAGAGAAATGGCGGTGAAATAAGGCTAATAAATACAGGTATAACAGTCCTCGGGTGAGATGTAAAGGGAGTAATTATGAACATGAAGAACATCACGTGGTGAAGTGAGGTGAGTGTTGTTCATATGAACTGTGATTGGGCAGAGAGGGAGGTTAATCAAAAAAGAACAAACATAAAGGAGATTCGCAAGAAAGGTCTGTGCAACGGAAAGCAACGAGAATCAGAAGATAAAAGCCCAAGACGGAGGATACAGTTTGAAGACCAAGGCTGCAAAAACTCCTATAAGTTGTTTCACTGCTAGTTATTGGCATCAGCAGTATAACCCACGTTCAACTGGAAATAGCTGTCTGAGTTTCTCACTGTAGTTTACTTCTTAACAGATAAACTCCACAATTTGTCTCAATAATGCTGATAGTTGGTTCACAAATTAGTTCTGCTGCCAAGTCCATTCCTTTTTGAAAAGGGGTATAGATCCCATTTAAATAGACAATGCTAAATGTCAATCCAGGCTGGCAGCCAAACTCCATCGCCTCACCACTGACTCCATCCCTGCCCCTGGTAACTGGCAGGTAACACACTGCTTACAGTCATGGTGCAATATTTCACCCCAAGATGAGCTTCCAACCACATTACTCACCCCCACACTCATTATCACAAAGTCCACATACAATTTCAACCTCAACAGCATCTCAGTTCATCTGCTGCTGAAACTCTCATCCATTCCTTTGTTACCTCTCGACTTAACTCCCCAAACACACTCCTGGCCGGCTTCTTAATTCTACTTTCCTGAAATCTTGAAATGACCCAAAAATCTACTGCCCGTGTGTTTACTATCACCCATTTCAACATCTTCAAGTTTTGTCATCCTGTGCTCATTAACATACACATTTTCTGGGTGGCAAAGCACCAAGGTATTGTAATTCATATCCTTATTTTGAAATTTTGTCATCAAACCTCCTTCTGCAGCTACAAACCCCTCTGAGATATATCTGAAGAAGGGTCACTGGACACAAAACAATAATGCTGCTTTCTCTCCATAAGCACTGCCAGATATGCTGAGTTTTTCATCAATTTCTGTTTGTGTTACTACTTTCCAGCATCTCCAGTTCTTTTGGTTTTTCCTTCAAGACATTTGTTCTCCCTGACTTCCAACTTCCTGTGGATTTCTGGCTTTAACTCTCCCACCTTTTTCATGGCCTCAGTTTCCAAGGCCATAAGCTCTTGAATTTACTCTCTAAACATCCCTGGGTTTCAAAGTCCCTTTGTTTGTTCAGGATATTCCTTGAAACCTACTTCTTTGGCCTGTTTTGGGTCACTTGTCCTAATATGTTCATCAGTTCCTGGTAGCAGATATTGTTTTGTGACAACCCTGTGTAATATGTCAGATCATTGGATTGAGTCAAAAATCTGAAAACATTTACATTGTTCTTTTGGAAAACATCACTAATCCTTAATGATCATTTGGTAACTCCTTACCTAATATCATTGCAAGTGTGACTTCACCACACAGCCTGCAATGGTTCAGAAAGGTCAAACATCATATTCTCCAGAGGTAACTGAGGATTGGCAATAGTTACTGATATCTGTGGAGAGTGATCCAAAGTTCATGTATCAGGGTATGGTGAAGGAATGACATGGTTCAGAACTTCTTGGGTAATATAAGCTCAGAAACAGTACAGAAGAGGACTGCATTACGAATAATTTCTGAGTATGAATCGTACTGTGGGAAGACAAAGCTTCTAAACCCATAGGGTTCGATCAAAGAAATGTGGTGGAACGCTCATCTGGACGTAATCTGATAGAGTAACAGAAGCATTAAACAGACAGTTACTCACACATTATTAGAGACAGAAGGAAGGCAGAAGTGAAACAGAGCAATGTACTGAAATGGATTCAGATCCATACTAAAGGAGACACACCAGCCCGAGAGCTACAGACCATCTCACAGGTAACAGGCACAGCAATAAAACTCAACATTGTTGACGAATGGTCAAAAATACTCCACCACGTCACTGTTGACAATTTGAGATTCTCCTGTTGCACCTGCAGCTGGAAAGATATCAGAAATACTGGAGTTAGAGAAAAATCTCTCAGTTGAGGAAATCCCTACGGAAAAGGTGGCGTCACTGTGCTACTGTTGCTGCATGATGACATCACACACGGGAACACAGAGCATCTGGGTTTGTGCAAACCAGAGATCACCCACACATTGGGAAGGACGGAGGGTCGCTTAGAGGGAGCAGACCTATTCCTTTGCCAGGAAGGTTAAACATTGAAAGATTTAGGATGTCAGGGATTAATGGAAGCTGAAGGGAGATTTGGCAGAGCTGTACTGTTTACTGTTGGTTGAGGCAATGTGGGCAAAACAAGCGGTTCACATTAACTGAAAAGAAATGGATCATGGGATACAAATGTCAGATTTAGATCAACATGAAGGTTATAATAGAAAAATTACATGCAGTGAGTGGGAATGACAGGGAACTGAATACTTACACTCAAAAGGCCAATACTGCCCAGTTTCTGATTAATCGATTGATCATGCCAAATTTTGATTTGATGTTTGTTTAAAGTTTCCTGTCTGTGTTTTTTTTATATATTATGTAAAAGAAGTTTAGTAAGGCCAGTGTCAGTCTCGGTTGGAAATCAGACACACAAATTATTCCCTTTGTTTGATTTAATATTTTATATGTATGTCCTCATATGAGCCTCAGTGAAAGAAACTTCAAAAATCAATCACTATCAGTGCAGACATAAAAGTAGAATAACCGGTTCTAAACATTAACACTATTTCTCTCTCCCTAGAGGTTTTCAGTCCTACTGGGTGCTCCAACACCTCTCTTTTATTTCAGGAATTCACAACATCCCTCCTCCTGGCCGAGGATGACCAGGTATACTCGAACAGAGATTATCATACAATGTGCAGGAGGGGAGGATCCTCAGAGGAGATAGATTCATTCATAAACCAGAAAGTTTCAGGACTGAGGGAGTTGTGAAGCGATGGACCAACTGGAATGGGAGGGAGATTTGACTGGACTTATAGGCTCATAATTGGTTTAGGTAAGGGAAATAAAAGCAATAAGTTCACAGTAGTCAAGGGGAAATGGGCCATGAAATACAATTTTAAGATCTTGGATCAAATCGAGAAGGAGGATCTGATGAAGAAGCTATGTGAAAGGGCTTCTATAGCCTGGCTGCAGTAATTGTTTGTAGATAGTTTGACTGAGCGGTCAAAGTCACTGCATTTAAGCTCTAGTCTCTATCGAGTCATGGGTATGAATCTTACCGGTAACCAAAATCATGAGTGATCTACCTCAGGCAGAAACATCGAAGGAGCTGGGCAACTTCAAGTTTGCAATGTTTACATTTCTTCTGGGTAACTGTGGCTGCTTGGGCCTCTGATACGCTTGGTGCTGAAAGTGGGAAAATGGGCAACAGACTCTGAAAATAACAAGAGCTCTGGCTTCACAACGGCCCTTCAGAACTCCGCTGACACCCTGCTTTAGCGGATTTTGCATAGCTTGTTGATGCCAGTTTTTATGGCTCAACCGGTCAGCATTAGGTGGTAAACTGAAAAGTCGGGTGTTTGAGACCATCCAGGCACACAACTTTAGTTATTTTGGATCAAGCAATTTAAGTGACCACCGACCTGCATTTAACCCATGAAAAAGTTACAACAGGATTGGATTCAAAACACATCCATCAATGATTCTCTCTTCCCCAGCTCCACACAGAGTGAGACTGGGACAAGCAGCAGGGTTTGACCTCGCTCTCCAATCCCCATTGCCAGATTTTATGGGCAGAGAGATCAAGGACAGAGAGATCAAAAGATCGTACAAATGGTTTGAGTGCAGTCTCCAATAAACAATCTCTGCAGGTGATCTAAAGTGTTAAACGGTGTGAGTAAAGTGTCAACAGCTGAATAACAGGTGAAGGGATGAACTTTAATTCGATTAAATGAGGCAGAGAGATAATTACAAAAACAAACTTAAAATAAGGCCGTGCTTGGCACAAACCAAATGGCTGGAATTACGTCAGAGATAATAGGAACTGCAGATGCTGGAGAATCCGAGACAACAAGGTGTGGACCTGTATGAACACAGCAGGCCAAGCAGCATCTTAGGAGCAGGAAAGCTGACGTTTCGAGCCTCGACCCTTCATCAGAAATTTCTGATGAAGGGTCTAGGCCTGAAACGTCAGCTTTCCTGCTCCTAACATGCTGCTTGGCCTGTTGTGTTCTTCCAGCTCCACACCTTGTTATGGCTGGAATTATGTGTTAGATATAAAAATCGCCTGCTGATAGTCTAAAAAACGTAATAAATAATCCAAAACAGTACTAACTAATTAAGGTAGAGAGGTCATAACAATTTATCAAGGTGACGGTGTCGAAATAGGACAATAAGAAAGATTTTACAGAAACAGAACAGTACAGTAGGAACACGTCGCACAACATGAACTTAAGATCATGGTTGAGGCCATCTTCATGGACATGGAATTTGGCAATCAGTTTCCACTCAGTGATTCTGCTTTGTCGTGTATCTCAAAGGTCACGTTGCATGCTTACCCGAAGTTCGGAATCTTAACGTACTTTACTGCTGAAGTGTTCCCCAACTGGGAGGGAACATTCTTGTCTGGCAATTGTTGCACAGAGTCCATTCATCTGTTGTCTTAGCGCCTGCACGGTCTCACTAAAATACCATGCCCGGGGCATTCTTGCCTGCAGTGTTTGAGATCGATAATGTTGGCCGAGCCACATAAGTATCTCCCTTTACATGGTGGGTGGTGGCCCCATATCTGATGGTAGTATCCATGTCAATGATCTGACACCTTTCAGAGGTGCCAGTGACAGGGCTGTGTGGTGTTGTGGTCGATGTTGTCCTGAAGGTTGGGTAGCTTGCTGCGAACGACAGCCTGATTAAGGTTTGGCACTTGTTTGAAGGTGAGAAGTGGAGGTGTATGGATGATCTTGGCAAGGTGCTGGTCATCATCATTGACATGTTGAAGGCTCCGGAGAACACGGTGCCATCACTCCGCTCTGGGGAAGTACTTTATGATGAAGGGTACTCGATAGGTTGCATCCTGTGTCTGTCTTCTGAGGACGCCGTTGCGGTTTTTCGCCGTGGCACGTCGGAAATGGTGAGCCTCTGTCTAAAAATAAGTCTCTGTCAGTGATCAAAAAGTGTTCGATGGTGTGAGTAAAATGTTAACAGCTGAATAGCAAGGGAAGGTATGATTGATAATCCGAGCAGAGGAGAAAGGGAGATAATTACAAGAAAATAAAAAAAAATAAGATGGTGCTGGAGAAAAACCAAATGGTTTTGTTACTCCTGCGGAACATTAAAAACCATTTTCAGCACTTATTCCGGGATTTTAAATGAATATTTTTTAAAGTTATTGCCCTCATCTTTGAGCAGCCCACCTGACTGCTAACTACTCTGTCAGGCGCTGAATTAATCTGGGAAATTGCTTCAATAAATCCAGTCGTTTCTGTTACAGATCGTAAGGAATTCTCATTTGGCTGACGAGACACAGTCAACACTTTGTCTGTTCTGCGTGCAGGGTCTCAGCGAAGATCTGAAGAGACTTTGTACAACTGGAGGTTTCACTGTTTTAAGAAACTGTTGCCAATTTTACTGCTCACATCGGTCAGTGCATTGGAAGCCTGCAGAGCCGGCAACTGATCGAATCGTGGGGAGCTGGTTACATTACAACTACATTTAAACTCTCTTCCAAATGAGAAAGGCCTCAAATATTCATCACAGTTTCAAGGAAACTATAAATGACATATGGAGTAATGAATTGAATTATTGGTGATGTTTAATCCGTCTGTTAGGATTACAGAACAAAAGAAAATTGCTGATGGTTCAAATCTGAAAGACGAAAAGTAAATGTGAGCGACACCCAGCAGGGCAGAGTCTAATCTATCGGCACAGAATCTCTCCGCCCTCAGAGACTGGGGTTAGAATCTTTAGAGCAGAATAGACTGAGGAATGGTCACCGCACCTGAAAAGTTAACAGGCTTTTTATTCACAGATGCTGCCAGACCTGCTGAGCTTTTCCAGCAAATTCTGATTTTGTTATACACTGAGGGCTGGGGAAGAGGGGAGGGTGGGAGGACATGATTGTGATTAATACATTTATGAGGGAAATAGACAGAGTAAACAAGAATGAAACTTTCTGCTTGGTGGTGGAATCAGTATCAGGTTGAGGGTGGCAAGGATTAATGATTAGAGGCAGGCAGTTGAGATGAGATGTGAGGACTTTTTTTCACTCAGATAGTGGGAATCTGAAACTCACTGCCTGGAAATATGGGAGAGGAGGAAACCATCATAGCATTCCAATCTCGTTAGATGTGTAAAATAAACACTGAAAGAACTGCAGATGTCAAAGTTCTGCAGGTCTGGCAGCATCTATGAAGAGAAATCAGTGTTAACTTTTCATGTCAAGTTTCCCTTCCTTAGATCAATTCTCTCCGCAGATGGTGAGAGACGTGCACAGCTTTGTCGGCAATTTCCATTTACGTTGGTGCCATTTCGGACACGTCTCTGGGCAAAGAGCTGGTAATGACACTTGTATAGTTATTTGACTAGCACTGATTCGATGGGCCAAAGCATCTTTTTCTCTGCAGTGGACTCTGAAACTGGGTGAATGGTTCAGGTTGGTGAGCAAGGGCACGGGGAGAGGTGGGGAGGGGAAGTGAACAAAGGAATGTGCAGGTGAAGGTTGGGAGAATTTCACTGACAAAAGTTTTCATGTTGTGAAATCAAGGGGAGTGGTGATGGAGAAGTAGAGACGATAGAAATGTCTGATATAACAAGGTGCGGAGCTGGGTGAACACAGCACGCCAGGCGACATCAGAGGAGCAGGAAAATTGACGTTTCAGGTCTGAACACTTCTTAAGAAATGGGGGAGGGAGAGGGGTCTCTGAAAGAGAGTGGGCAGTGATAGAAGGTAGGTAGTGGAATGGACCGGCTGGGAGAGAAGATGGACAGGTTAAGGAGGCAGGTATGAAGCTCGTCGAGGTGAGTGTCAGAAGGAAGTGGGGATGTGGGTTGGTCAGTGAGGAGGGAGGAGCGAATAGGTGGGAGAGAGCATGGACAGACCAAGGAAGCAGGGTTGAGGGGGTACTGTTCTTGGGGTGTGGTCAGGGTTGGGGAGATTTTGAAGCTTGTGAAGTCCACATTAAGACCACTGGGCTACAGTGTTTCCAAGCAGAATATGAAGTGTTGTTCCTTCAACCTTCGGGTGGCATCGTTGTGACACTGGAGGAGGCCCGGGATGGTCATGTCGCCAAGGGAGTGGGAGGAGGCTTTGAAGTGGTTCGCGACTGGGAGGTTTTTTTGCCATGAACACAGTGTAGTTGCTCCACAAAGTGGTTGCTGAGTTTCTGCTTGGTCTCCCTGATGCAGAGGAGGCCACATCGGGAACAGCGGATACAATATACCACATTAGCAGATGTGCAGGTGAACATCTGTTTAGCGTGGAAGGTTTTCTTGTGGCCTGGGATGGATGTGAGGAGGGAGGTGTATGGTAAAGTGTAGCACCTCCTGCGGTGGCAGGGACAGGTACCGGGTGAGGTGGGGCTAGTGGGGAGTGTGGAGTGGACGAGGAAGTCGTGGAGACAGTGGTCCCTCTGGAAGGCACATGACGGTGGGGAGGGAAATATATCCTTGGTAGTGAGGTCAGATTGCGGGTGGCGGAGAATGATGCGTTGAATTCAGAGGTTAATGGGGTGATACGTGAGGACAAAGGGAATTATGTCTTTGCTTTTATTGTGGGCAAGCGGTGTGAGGCCTGAGGTGTGGGAAACACTAGAGATGCCATTCAACCACTGTTTGGGGGGGATGTGGTAATTGCGGCCCTTGAAAAACAAGGACATCTGAGATGTCTGGGAGTAGAAAATCTCATCTTGGGAGCGGTAGAGGAATTGGGAATAGGGGATCACATTCTTGCAGGAAAATGGGTGAGAGGAGGTGTAGTCTCGGCAGCTGTGGGAGTCGGTGGGCTTGAAATAGATATTAGTTTCCAGGTGGCTCCCGGAGATGGAGATAGAGTGGTCCAGGAAGGAGAGAAAGGTATCAGAGATGGTCCAGGTGAACTTAAGTTTGGGGGTGGAAGGTGTTAGTAAAGTGGATGACCTACTCGAGCTCCTCGTGGGAGCACGAGGCGGCACTGATACAGGCATCGAAGTAACAGAGGAAGAGGTGAGGGATGAGGCCAGTGCAGCTGTGGGATAGGGACTGTTCCACATTTCCTACAAAGAGGCAGGTATAGCTTGTGTCACTATGGCCACTCCTTTCATCCATAGGAAGTGGGAGGAGTTGAAGGAGAAGCTGTTAAGATTAAGGATGAGTTTGGTTACATGGATATAGGAGTCAGTAAAGGAGGATTAGTCTGGCCTGCGGGATAGGAAGAAGCAGAGGACGTTTAGACCATCTGCATGGAGAATGCAAATATACAGGGATTGGACGTCTATGGCAAAGATGAGGTGTAGAAGGCCAAGGAATCGGACGCTTTGGAGGAGGTGGAGGGCGTGGGTGGTGTCCCGGACGTAGGTGGGGAGCACCTGGACTGGGGGGAGGAAATAGAGTTGAGATAAGTGGAGATAAGTTTGATGGGGCAGGAGCAGGGACGATGGGTCAACCAAGTCAGTAAGGTTTGTGGATTTTGGGAAGGAGATAGAAACGGGCGATGTGGGGTTGGAGAACGATGAGGTTGGAGGCTGTTGGTGGGAGGTCACCTGAGGTGATGATGTTTTGGATGGTCTGCGAGATGATGATTTGGTGGTCAGAGTGGGGTTCTGATCAAGGGGACGGTAGGGGGAGGTGGTAGAGAGCTGACACATGGCTTATATTTAAGTTATCCTTATAGGAGAAATATACATAGAATACTTGTACACAGAGCAACAAATGTGCCCGAGAATATCAGAGTCAATGTGTGAGCCTCTTCAAGAAGGGCAAGGTGCCTGACTGTCTTTGTTCAGTTGGACAGATTCACGCTTCATTCTCCCCTCCCTTCTAAAGGTTCATAATGCTGAGACTAGGTTTTTTTTTCATTCCCAGCAACTGCAGTGATTCGGTCGGTGGGGTTGGTCAATTGACACATGCCATGAGCAGCTTGTCGACTATTTTACCTTCCCGTCCTGTTTGCTGCTCTCAGTGAGGCCTTGAAAGGATTTTCATTGCTGCAAATCAAGAATGCAAAGCTCATTTCGCTTTCAACGCCACGAGAAAGTTTGGTTTGGAGCTCCAGCACATGGCTCACAGCCTCACCGCCTCACTATGGTTGCCCCTGCAAATGTATATCCTAAAACATGTCAGCTTTTGTGAAGGTTTGTGCTTGTTCTATCATGACAGGTAGTGAGTTGCCTTTTCCCTTCTTTGCAATCTCAGTGAAAAGTTCTGCTGTCCTTGCTTTGACTCCTGACATAAACAGCCTTTGAATTTTTTTCTCCGTTTTCACCCGTAGTCAGGAGGATTTGAACCAGCGCAGGAATAACCCAATGGATTTCGAGTCCATCACCTTAACCACTCGGCCATGACTACTGCAAGACAAGCTATGCTATTTATCTTTTGAGGTGGCTTTCCGAGGCCAGTCGCGCTGTGGATGAATTATTTCTGGGTTTGCTTGAATCCAATCACTTCACAGATTTTCAAAGTGTTAAATTTGGTACATGGTGATGCAGGTTGTTTCATCCCAATGCATAAAATAAATGTTCATTTACCGGCAAACATATAAATTGCAGGGAAACAAAAAAGCTCAGCAGATCTGGGAACATCTGTGGGCAGAGAATTTGAATCAAAGGTTCAGAACTTCTTCAGAACTCTGTTTTCTCCTTTCAGTCATGCAGTTTCTGTTTTTGTTTCAGATTCCAAACATTTCCCAGGTCTTTATCGCAGCTGTTAAAGCAACATCGAAATACCTTTGTGGTCACTCACCGGACAAGATTTCCATTTGGGCAACATTTTCCTGACTACATTAAAACCCATAGCTGTACAGTCAAAAGGGAACTGGTAGAGTGAGAACAGCACTTGTTCCCTCCGCAGTGGCTTCAAAGCGACAATTTCACATTTCACCCTCAAAAGCAACAGCCAATTGCACCGCAGAAAATGGCGAGCTCTTGCAGCAGCCCTTAAACTGAGCTTGTGGTGAATTCAAACTTCCTCGCTTGGCAGGATAATTATCCTGTATCGACTGTACTTTTCCAAAATAAAACCTGGGACATACCTTGAGGAGACGTGAGAACAGTCTGATCCTACCCTCTGCAGGCCCATCCACATCAGTGGGAACCCGCTCCCCTACAACCGGCCCGTCTCCCTTCAACCCTTTCAGTGTCTTGTCTATTCCTGAGTTTTCTCGTTGTCCTGGAGCTGAGATGAGATTTGAATTCCTGATGTGCAGGAACGAGAATCCTTTCAATGTCTCAGATCAGTTCATGTCTCGAGAACATCCAAGTCAATGTCCCGGGCTCAAAGAAGTGGCAGGTGTCTGGACTGTTTGTGCTCAGTCGGAAAGTTCACTCTTCATTCTCCTGTGATTCCAGTTCCCAAAAGGTTTCTAAAGGTTCGCAAAGCAGGAGGCTGGGTTTTCTGTTTTACTTCCTTAATACTTTTTTTCCCCACCGACTGTCAATGTTTTCCCAAAATCTCTTGCACCATGTCAGGAGGTGAGGAAGTCCCATTTGGTGGACAGAATCCTGGGGCTGGGAATGTTCGCTTTGGAGCAAAACCAGAGATTTCCTGGGGCTGTATCTAATGATGGGGTTGGGTAGGAGTGAGGATGCGCAGGTTGATCGTCAGGAGAAATTGTGCCAATGACAAAGGTCAGTTGCCAGAGGACTGGGATTGACGATATTTCATGAAAAACAGCAGTTATTCCGGATAATAACACAGCATACTGCAGAAACTCAACAGGTCCAGCTGTATCAGTGGAAAGAGAAACAGAGCTCAGGTTTTGAGTACAGTTAGATTCTTGTTCAGAAGGTGTCTTTCCTGAATGCCAGCAAACTACCAGACCTGAGAAAACAGGTTTTCTTTACAGGATTCAAACCTGTGTGGGGAAACTCCCAATAGATTTTGAATCCATCGCCTTAACCACTCGGCTATGAGCTACCTTCTAATATTCCTCACGAAACAGTTCGAACAGGAAAGGTGAGTATTCGATTCGTGATGTCTGTGCCACCACCCTAACATTTACTGCCACCCTGTACTTGATCGGAATGGAGTAGGCTGTTGTGGGAATGAATTGATTTAAACACATAGAGGAGAGAGAGTCAATGGAAAAGATGTTTCCATGAGTGGAGAGATTAATTATCAGCGCA